>NC_092760.1:52782654-53125154 GCF_047496795.1 Chiloscyllium punctatum
TCTAGGTTTATCTACTTGATGAAGCTTTTAAGTTTAAAAAAAAACTTGTACATGGAAAGGTGAGTGACCAGTTCTCCCAGCTCAGCTTTCCTCTGGTTTGGTTTGGTTTGCTTTTAGCAAGCAGTCAGTTTTTGAGGCTACCAGTCAAGGAAACAGCTCCATGCTGAATTCCTATCTCTGACATCTCTCCTGTAAGAACCTGTTTTTTTTAAACCTTTTTTTGCCAAGGGGTTGTTTATGGGGATGTTCAAAGTATTTGGAATGGCATCATTAAGTTGCAATGGAGTCGATTGGGTTTTTAAATAATTGTTATTCTATATTCTGTTCTGTTTTGTTTGTGTTTCATTTGGTAATCTTGCAAATAAATTCTGTTTTGTTTAAAACTAAGTGGTTTGACCAGCTACATCACTCCTGGAATATCCACTCTACACTTGCTTAAAACAACAAGAAAAGTTAGGGTCTGGGCTACGTTCTTGAAATGTTTTGAGAGGGTCTGGCCTGGTCCATAATACCTGGCCCAGAGGTAGGGCTATTACTACTGCACCACAAGGTTCTTTAGTAATAGCAATATTTAAACAAGGAACTGTAATTAAAATTCCTGAGACACAAACCATTTTATTTGCCTCTGATCTGAGGCAGACAAGATGACCAAAGGTTTACTTCTATCTGACTTGTCAGGTGAAATCTTCCATTGTCATTTAGAAATAGTTTCATTTGGCTTGAGTATCAACTATTGACATCCTTCAGCTAGGCCCATCCTGATGACTCTTTATTTCTGAAATCTCCACGTCTGTCCTGATTTTTGAACAAAGAAGCAATTCTCACCATCATCCTGCTTGTTAGGTTGTGTAAACCAGTCTTTTCCTTCTTTCTCTCTGTGCCTCTTAATCTGTCTCTGTAACAAATAATTAAATAACTAACATGAGGTGGAGCTTCATGCTGAAGTATCTTCAACTAAAGGTGCTGAGTGGACGTTAAATATTGGTTTCCTCCTGAGGTCCTCAGTATGTAAATGTTTAATCAATTCAGTTTGCTCCATGGGCTTGATGTTATAGGGGTCTGAGTAACATGGGCTATGGTGAGATGGGAGGCAGAATTGTGTAAGCAATCTGGTCAGATATATCTCAATGAATCAAACTGGGTGCCTGGCGCTGTTAGGCAGCAATGCTAACCACTGAACCACCATGTTGCCCTGTTATGACCTCCATGTTGGACACCAGGCACCAACATCTCAAGGCACACTCAATGGACATGGAACATGCACACCCTATTTCCACAGATATTGGTATTAGACATGTGCTAATCTCTAAGAACCTTCATGGTTGATTTCTGATCCACTTATAGGACACTTCTGTGCTTCGGTGCTGCACATCAGGCTTCACTGGCAGTGACAACTTTTATGCTGCAAGAAAGACATTGTGTGCTCAGGGGCATGCACCCAGCTCATGTATTGAATCAGGTTGCATCTCTGAGCTCTTGGCTTGCTGACATATTCCTCACTCACTCTAAGTTTACATGGATGCTTACAGCATGCCTCACATTGCCACTTCTTGCCTTTTTGCGCTTTCCCTACTCAGCCAGAGATACCTGTATCCTATTACTATTGCTGTGCCAAGCAAACTAATACAGACACCAAGCCAGGAAGCTTGTCATTGTTGTCAGCCAGCCGCAGACAAGTCACATCATGCCTTCATTCAGGGGATTCCAGCACAGTAAGTTAGAGGTAGCCTCTGATACCAATCCAGGGCCATACCAGTCAGAGTCAAAATCCTCTCATGGAGTCATACAGTCATATAAGACATGCAAAGCCAAATGACTGCACAGATTGACTCCTTTTTTCCCTATTCTAGACTGTTGTCCTCCTGGAATGAAAGAGGGACAGTATTATGGAAGATAAATGTGGGATGGCATAGCTTTTACTATTAGTGCAGGTGAGGAGGTGTTCTGGCCAAGTGCATAGGCAGTGCAGAGAGCATGTCAGGTTTGTAGTGTCCTAGGTTAGTTGTGGATTGAGTCGGGAGGATTTTGCTGGATATAATGATAATGCTGGAGCATGAACCTTGGTGGGAAGTGGGTCCAGTAGTAGAGGTAGAGAAAGTGTGAGATATGAGAGAATGGATGGAGTGGAGAAGGTGCTGGAAATTCTTCTGAGACTGTTTTAAACGAGGTGGCAACCTTGGGTGTGGCTTGCATGGTCTAGTGTCTTGGCTAGCACTGCTGGACCTGTAGGAACATGAAGTCTCACCTGTCCAGCAGGAGCTCCATAATCCTGCCTGCAATGTGGGTGCAGATTCTCCCCATGTCTGCCATGGCCTGAGCTAATGTCTAGATTAGAGTGGTGCTGAAAAAGCACAGCAAGTCAGGCAGCATCCGAGGAGCAGGAAAATCGACGTTTCGAGCAAAAGCCCTTCATCAGGAATAGCCTGGAGGGAACAGGAAAGGGTGGGGGTGGGGGGCGGTGGGGGGGGGGGGGCGGGTGGGGATGGGCAGTAAGTTGGCCCTGAAATTGGACATGATACACTTTAGAGGAGAAGGAAAGGCAATGCACACTGCACATTTGGTAAAGTTTGAGAAGAAAACTTGCTTAGTCTCACGTAGAGATTCTCCTCACCAAACTCAATGTGACTTACATTTAGTCAAAAAACCATAAGATTCAGTCCCATGTGATATTAACAAACACCTGAAGATATTAGATGCTACAAAGGTTCTGGGTCCTTACATTAGTACTGAAGATTTGTGCTGTAGAAATACTGGCACTGCCAGCCAGGCTGTTCCATTGGTGCTAAAACATTGCTATCTACCAAATGATGTAGTAAATTGCCCAGTTATGTCCTGTACATAAAAAGCAGGACAAAACCAATACAACCAAGTTGCCTAATATCAATAATCAGCAAAGTGATGAAGGAGTCTTCAACAGCGCATCAAGTGGCATAGGAACATAAGAACAGGAGAAGGCCATTCAGTCCACTCAAGCTTGTTCCACCATGCGGTCATGATTGATCTGTGACCTAACTTCATTTCTGCCTTTGGCCCATATCTCTTAATACCTTTTCTTCACAAAAATAAACCTCTTCAGATTTAAAATTCACAACTGATCCAGCGTGCACCAATGGGTTTGGAAGAGAATTTCAAACATCTACCATCCTTTGCGTGTAGAAGAACTCCCTAACATCTCTCCTGAAAGGTCTTGCTCTAATTCTCAGACTATGCCTCCTTGTTCTAGAATCTCCAACTAGTGGAAATCTTTATCAACCCTGTCCTTACCTAATATCTTGAAGATTTTGATCAGATCACCCCTTAATCTTCTAAATTCTAAAGAAAACAGGCCTTATTTGTGTAACTACTCCTCATAACATAACCCCTGAAGTCCAGGTATCATTTTCGTAAGCCTACATTGCATTCTTTCCAAGACCAATGTATCCTTTGTAAGGATCTGCTTATAGTACTCCAAGTCAGGTATAATTATGGTTTTGAACAATTACAGCATAACTTCTGCATCCTTGTCCTCTCGTTTCTTTTAGATGTAAAGGCCAGCATTCCATTAGCTTTCTTGATTATTTTTTGCACCTGTTTCTGACATTTTAAAGATCTATGCACTGCAACCCCAGGTCTGTTTGGACATCCACTGTACTTAATTAATTTTGTACCATCTAGAAATTACCCTGATCTATCCTTTGTTGGTCCAAAATGGATAACCACACATTTGCTAACATTGAGCTCCATCTCACAGTGTTTTCCCCATTCAATTTTATGCTCGCATCTACACTGTCCACAATGCAACCTAGCTTTGTGTCATCAGCAAATTGGAGATATAACTTTGTATATCATTATCTAAGTCATTAATAAATAGAGTGGATAATTGAACCATAAACACATATCCTTGTGGTGCACCACTGATCACATCCTCACATCACTGGTCACATCCTGGCAATTGCAAAAGAACTAACTGTGTTCACTTTGAATTCCGCCAGGTCCATTAATATCCTAATCTTATTACAACCTTGGTCCAGAGGTGAGGTGAAAATGACTTCTTGACCTCAAGAGAGCATTCAATTTAGTATAGCGTCAAGGAGCTCTAGCAAGACTGAGGCAATAGGAAATAGGAAAACTCGCTGTTCGTCATACCCAGTACAAAGAAGATGAATGTGGATGTTGGATGACAGCTGCAGGACATACTGTAGGATTTCCTCAAATATTTTCTGAGGCCCAATCATCTTCAGCCTCTTCATCAATGACCTTTCATCATCATATGGTCAGAAATGGAAAAATTGCCAAAGATTGCACAACGTTCAGCACCATTTGCGATTACTAAGCTACTGAAGCAGTCTATGTTCATGTGCAGCGTCGTGATGGCTCAGTGGTTAGCACTGCTGTCTCACAGCACTAGGGCCCAAGGTTTGATTCACCCCTGGGCGACTGTCTGTGTGGAGTTTGCACATTCTCCCCCTGCGTGGGTTTCCTCCATGTGCTCCAATTTCTCCCACAGTCCAAACATATACAGGTTGGATGGATTGGCCATGTTAACTTGCTCATGGTGTCTAGGGATGTGCAGCCATGGGGAATGCATGGTTACAGGGATGAGATGGTTCTGGGTGGGATGCTCTTCAGAGAGTTGGTGTCGATTTGATAGGCCAAATGGCCTGCCTCCACACCGTAGGGATTCTATGAAGATGTTAATAGCATCCGGGCATGGAATGAAAAGTGGTAAATAACATTTGTGCCACCAATGTGCCAGGCAAGGAGCATCTCCAACAATAGAAAATCTGATAATTATCCCTTTTAATGGCAATACCGTTGCTGAATGAACATAGGAACAAGAGTAGCCCACCGGGCCTACCGCATCATTCTAGATCATGGCTGATCATATCCTGAATGCCACTTCCTGCCCTATCTTCTATTCTTTAATGTAATAATTCTTCAGAAATCTGTTGATATCCAACCTGTACTTGTTAAATGATTGAGATTCCATGACCGTGTGAAAATTTCAAAGATTCACCACCCTCTGAGGGAAGAAATTCCTTCTCAGTCTTAACTGGTCTGGCCCCAGCAAGAGCTTTCTTTTTCCCTCTTGGTTCTAGAGTCACCAACCAGGAGAAGTATCCCACTTATGTGCCCTGTCATACTTTGTATGAATATTTAAATATTCAATGGATCACCTCTCACTCTCGGAATTTGTAGAGGATTTTATTTTATTCACTCACAGGATGGGGGCATCTCTGGCTGGGCCAACATTTATTACACATCTGTTGTGCCCAATGGGCAGTTAACAGTCAACTAATTGCTTGGGTCTGGAGTCACATGTAGACCAGACCAGGTAAGGATGGCAGCTTCATTCCGTAAAGGACATTAGTGAACCAGATGGGTTTTTTTTTGATAATTAACAATGGATTCATAGTCATCATTAGGACTCTTACTTCCTTTTTTTTTATTGAATTCAAATTTCATCACTTGCTTTGGTGGGATTCAAACTCAGCTCCTAGAGCTAAGAGTCCAGTGATAATACCACGAGGCCAACATCTCTCCCTACATACAGATCCAGTTTCCTCTATCTTTCCTGGTAAGACCATCCCGCTTTCCCAGGGGCTTAATCTGGTGAACTACCATTATACCCCTTTTATGGCAAGTATATTCATCCTTCTGTAAAGAGACCAGAACTATACACAATATTCAGTGTAAAGTCTCACCAAGTTTCTGTACAACTGCAGCAAGACATCTTTACTTCTGTAAACAAATTCCCTTGAAATGAATGCCAATATATAATTTCCCTTTTTAATTGCATCCTGCACCTGTATGCTATTCTTTAGTGAATAACTGAAAAGGATACCCAGATCCCTCTGGATATCGACACTTACCACCATTCACCATTTAAGAAATGTTCTGCCTTTCTTTTATTTTCCTACCAAAGTGACTAACTTCACACTTTGTTACATTATATTCCAGTGGCCATGTTTTCACCTATTCACTTAAGTACTCTTAAAGCCTTAATAACCCTTCTCACAGTTTGCATTATCACCAGTTTGGTGTCATTAGAAAATTTGGAAATATGACAATTGACCTCAACACAAAAATCATTTATATAGTTTACAGTTATAGATGTAGCACTGAACCTTGTAGTACTCTAGTAGTAACAGCCTGATATCCACAGAGTGATCCATTTATTAATACTCTTTGCTTTCTGTCTATTAAAAAATTCCCAATCTGTATTAGTACATACTCTGCATCCCATGAACATTAATTTTATTTACTAGCTTTATCAAAAGCCTTCTGAAAATCCAAATCATATTCACTGGTTTTTCTTTGTCTATGCTACAAGTAACATCCTCAAAAAACTCCAATGCTTGTCAAACATGATTTCTGTTGAATAAATCCATTTTTACATTGCTCAATTTTTCCCTTGTTTTCTAAACGGTCAGTTAGCATTTTCTTTATCATAAATTCTAACATTTTTCCTATTATCAACAGCAAGTTAATACATATATAGTTCTCCACTCTCCTTCCTCCCTCTTTAAATAATGGAGTTACATTTTCAACCTTCCCCGGAGCTGGAACTTTTGTTTAGAATCTATAGAGCTATGAATGCTGACCATTAGTGCATCATTATTACCTGCAATTTCCTTCAGCAGTCTAGGATAAAGACCAGATTATCTGGTCCAGTATATTTATAAAATCTTAACACAGCCCAATTTTTCAAGTACTGTGACTTTACTCATATGAATTTCTTTTCGCTCTTCAGTTCCCCAAATATTTCTGGAAGATATTCTGTGTTTTCTTTGGTGAAGACAGGTGCAAAGTAACTGCTTTATTTCTCCACAATTTCCTTGCCCTTCGCTATAAATTCTTTTCCCCACCACAATGAGCTCACATTTATCCTTGCTGATCTTTTTCCTTTCACACAGAAACTTCTACAGTCAGTTTTATATTACCAACTGCTTGTATTCATCTTCTATTTTCCCCTTCCTTATCCATTTCTTGACTCTGTTTTGCTAGATCCCCAGTTGCTCTTAATTCTCACCCTAGTTGATGTACCTTTACCTTTGAATGTTTGTGCCTTAGAGAAATGTATAACTGTTGAGACTTTGCAATATTTTGTTAAATATGAGGCATTTTCTGTCGACTATTTCTTTTTTGTATTTTCCCAATCTGCTCTAGCCAACATGCACTTTATAGTTTCCTTTGCTCAGGTTTAAGGCTCTGATTTCAGAATGAACTATTATGTTCAAACTTCATGTAAATTCAATCCTACCTTAGTTACTATTTCCCAAAGGTTCCTTTGCAGTAATTTTAATAAGTAGCTCTCTCTTGTTACAAGCACAAAATCAAATGTTGGTCATCTAGTAACCATGTTCCTGTAATGGCAATTAAATCTTACCTATTTATCTACACTGATGTGTTCAAAACATGGAGATTGACATTAACTAGAAACTGAACTGGACCAGCTGCATAAATACAGTGGCTACAGGAGCATGTCAAAAGTTAGGGATTATCTGGTGATTCTGCATTTCCTATCTTCCAGATGCATGTCCACCAACTACAGGACACAACTTGGGCATGTAATGAAATATTCTGTCTGTTTGCCTGGATGAGTACAGCTCTGACAGTAACACTCAAGGAAGTTGACACCATCCAAGACGAAGCAGCCCAACGGATTGATTGGTACCCCATCCATTGCCTTTAGTATTCACTCCCTTTATAGTGGCAGCAGTGTATGCTATCTGGCTTCTGTTACAACACCTTCAAATCCATGACCTCTACAGTCTAGAAGGCCAAGGGCAACAGATGCATGGAGCATCACCTGCAAGTTCCCCTTTGAGTCACACACCGTTCTGTTTTGGAATTATACAACTGTTACTTCACTGACATTGGTCAAAATGCTGGAAGTTTGATCCTAACTGCACTATGGTGTCTCATTGGAAGCAATTTACTAGAATAGTTCCAGGGATGAGAAACTTCAGCTTTGAGGAAAGGTTGAAGAAGTAGTTTTTGTTAGAGAGAGGAAGACTGAGAGGACTTTTGAATGAGGCTTTCAAAAGCATGAGTGGGTTGAATAGAGTACATAGTGTGAAGCTGTTTTTGCTTGTAGAAGAAATAAGAATAAGTGGGCGTAGATTTAAAGTGCAAATGAAGTAAAGGTGATGTCAGAAAAATCTTTTTTTCACCCAGGAAGTTGTTAGATTATAGAATGCACTGCCTGCAAATATACTTGCAGATTCAATTGAGGCATTTAAGAAGGTTTTCTTTGGGCAGTAATGATGTACAGGGATATGGGGAAAGGCAGGAGATCGGCACTCATAATAGAGCCAGACTGGTTAATAGAGCTGGTGGAGGCACATTTCGCTGAATAGCCTCCCACTGCACCATAATCATTTTTACACTACAAGAACTGCAGCAGTACAAGAAGGAGCTCACCACCACCTTCTCCAGAGCAACTGGGGATCAGCAATAAATGTTGGTTTTCACAATGATGCCCACATTCCATTAAGAATTTCAGAAAAAACCAGTTGCCTTAAATCTTTTTCAAATTGTGAATGTTGACACTTGATTTTTAATGTGTTTCAATTTGGATTTCTTTCCATAAACCAACTAAATCACATGGGCTTGTTTCTGGACAGAGGATAAGTATGATTACCATCTCCCCTTTTTAAAACATTGTGTTCCGCCTTAAGTTAAAAGGATTAGTTTTAAAATAGAATTGTCTTGAAAAATGCAGCATTTGTAATAAAAGGGACAGCAGCATTACATTCCATGGTGGATCACACAATTCTTGAAAATCTGGGTCAGTGCTGCTACTGGGACTCAATGTTAGATCATTTATATTACGTTGCTGTCAAAATCAAGAGGGCCTACATTTGTATTCAAATAATCTAGCACTACCTAGAGATAAACATCTACACATTTTTGTCTTCTAGACAAGTAAAATACTTACAGTTGATTCCAGTTATGCCATTAATGGCAAACGTTCATTGTAATTGCAGTATTAAATGCAAAGTTTATAACTATATACCACAAAACATAAAAGGTAACAAAAAAGAAAATAAACATAAATTTGAAGATAAACAACATCAAATTTGCAATGGCTATCTGGATCTAGTTAAAAATCACACAACACCAGGTTATAGTCCAACAGGTTTAATTGGAAGCACTAGCTTTCGGAGCACTGCTCCTTTATCAGGTGTTTGTGGAGGATACAATAGTAAGACACAGAATTTATAGCAAAAGTTTACAGTGTGATGTCACTGAAATTATACATTGAAAAATACCTTGATTGTTTGTTGAGTCTTTCATCTGTTCGAATACCATGATAGTTTCACTTCTTTTATGTATAAATCATAAAACGTTTTTTTAAAAGTTACATTCTCAGGTTAACTGTAACAATTGGTGTTAGCCAGACAATATGTTGAACTTAGTTCTGTACCCATAGGGAGGGCCTCAACCAGGACCTTGGGTTAATGTACAGGTGACCACCACTGCACTATACACATGCACAGGCACTCCTGTACACACACACGGACACACATATACAGAGATACACACACAGACACTCACACACACCCTTACAGACATACAAACTCCCACACTCACACATGCCTCCTCTCACAGACTTAGGCCACTCTACACTCACGCGCACACATATACACTCTCTCACAGACACTCACAAACCCCCATCCCAGACACACACACACACACACTCCCACACTCACACATGCACCACCTCACAGACTTAGACACTCTACACTCACATATACACACATATACACTCTCTCTCACACTCACAACCCCCCACCCCAGACAGACACACAGACACACAGACACACACACACACTTGTGGGATGAATTTGTACTTGCAGAGTTACATTGTACTTTGCTCAAAAACTGCATGAATGCATGTAAACCTCTGTTATCCCACTTTTTAGATTAGAATCAGTCTAAACGTTATGGTACAGACAGAGAACACAGGGGACTAACACCTTCAACATATTGTCTGGCTAACACAAATTGTTACAATTAACCTGAGAATGTAACTTTAAAAAAAAAGTTTTGTGATTTACACTTGAAAGAAGTGAAACTATCATGGTATTCGAACAGATCAAAGACTCAACAAACAATCGAGGCATTTTTCAATGTATAATTTCAGTTATATCACACTGTAAACTTTTGCTATAAATTCTGTTTTTTACAATTGTGTCCTCCACAACCACCTGATAAAGGAGCAGCGCTCCGAAAGCTAGTGCTTCCAATTAAACCTGTTGGACTATAACCTGGTGTTGTGTGACTTTTAACTTTGTACACCCCAGTCCAACACTGGCATCTCCAAATTATATCTGAATCTATGTTTTTAAGACCAGGACTTGTAACTTTCAGGAAACACCAGTTTCAAATCAATGAATTATAATTGTTTTTCAAAACTTTCAGTGAACTTCTTTGATAACAAATGTTAGTTGCTTGTTCCAGTAATTGTATTTTCATCTTAGTTTTGGAGGCCAGCATCACCTCATTGCAACCTGTCCATTAGCTTTACCACATTTGTTTGATGCATAAGAGCTACAATGAGAGCAATTCTTCAGTATTTCAGTAGTAAGACATATAACTGCTTTTGATTGTCTGATATTACATAAAGCTATCATTGACCGAGGATTAGAAAGAACTTCTTGTTGTCTGTTGCCTCCATTTTGTAAGATTGGTAATATTATAATTTATTTCCATATTTCCATTTATAATTGAAAAAAAAAACACAAAGGGCTGATTTTTCAAATTTTTTGCTGTTTTCAGGGAGTCATGGTGGGTGGCTCTTACACCAGAATCCACAAGTAGGACTACCCTGGCAGATTCTGTTCCTGCCCCTCTGAAATTACTTCTTCCTATCTTGACTGTATTTTCTCTACCTTGTTCAGTCTCTTCCCACTTACATTTCTGATTCTTCATAACTGATGCTTTATGTCAGATCCATAATTTCCAGTTTTTAGACCCTAGCTGCCTCCTCTTCACCATGAATGTGCAATCCTACTCCACATCCATTCCCCATCGGGATGATCTGTCTTTCCACTTCTTTCTTGAAAAGCTGCCTGCACAATCTCCATCCACCACTATCCTTTTTCTCTTGGCTGATGTTGTTATCACTTTGAACAACTTCTCCTTTAATGAACCTCATTTTCTCCAAGTCAAAGGTGTGGCCGTGGATACCTGCATGGGTCCCAACACGTGGGGCATGCGAAACATTCCTTGTTCCAGTCCTATTTGGGACCCGCGTACAATTCTTTCTCCGATGCTTTGTTAATGTCTTCTCCCTACTCAGTTCTGCAATTGGAAATTTCATCAGTTTGCTTTCAACATTGATCTTCTTTTAACTTTGCCTAGTTCAACTCTCACTCTTCGCTTTCCTTCATTGACTTCACTATTTCCATTTCTGAGGGTGGGATATCCACCATAAACCAATAAAAGTTAAAAAAAAACCAAAGAACTGCAGACAAAGGACTCGGTAAACGTCAGCCTGGAAGAATCAATAGCTGCTAATGGAGACCATTAGTAACTGACAACTAGTTGATTGTGGTAGCAGCCCATGTGATGACACAGCCTGGTGTGTGGGGAGATTGGGGAAGTACATGGAAAAATAGAACTTAGGCCCTCAAATGATTGAAGTTAATATTGAGTCCTGAAAGTTGCAGAGTCCTCAAGAAGAAAATAAGATGCTGTTCTTCCAGCTAGTGCTGCTGCAAGCCCAAGGTAGAGATGTTGGCCAGGGAACCTGGTGTTGCGTTGAAGTGGTAGCAAACCAGAAGCTCATGGTCATTTTTTCAGGTAGAAAGTAGGTGTTCTGCAAAGCGATTACCCGGTCTGCATCTCGTGTCCCCATTTTCGAGGAGGCTACTCATTACATTTTCCATTTGAGGTGAAGCAATATTTTACTTGTACCACTTTCAATCGAGTGTACACCATTTGTTACTAATAATACATTCTCCTTTACATTAGCAAGACCAATTGCAGACTGGATGACCATTTTGCAGAACACCTCCACCTATCTGTAGGAATGATTGTCATTTCAATAAACCACCTCGCTAGCATTTCTGTTCTGGGTCTGCTGCAATGTTCCAATGAATTACAATGCAAGCTTGAGGTACAATAACCTCATTTTCTGCTTAGGCACTTACAACCTTAAGGTCTCAGTATTGAATTCAATCAAAAACTGATTAAATTGTCTGCTTTTCTTTACAATCTCGAGTCCCCTCCTCCTCCACAGACATGTTGTGCTTGTGTCTTGTTCATTTTGCACTTAGTAGGACAATTCTCTTCCTCTCATGCCCTATCTTATACCCTTTTTACGTTTTGTTTTCTTTCTTCAGTATTAAGAACCCATTTGTATTTTGCACTGGGCCTCCTTACGAGCTGCCCTCTTGCTACTCCTTTGCTTCTGCCAAAAGCATAAAAAAAACTATTTTTCCAAC
Organism: Chiloscyllium punctatum; assembly: GCF_047496795.1. Lineage (NCBI taxonomy): Eukaryota > Metazoa > Chordata > Chondrichthyes > Orectolobiformes > Hemiscylliidae > Chiloscyllium > Chiloscyllium punctatum. The sequence goes on from NC_092760.1 coordinate 52,795,092, forward strand.
ACCTTTCAGTTCTGAAGAAAGGTCACACCAAACTTAAAACATTTAACTCTGTTTCTCTCTCCACAAATGCTGCCAGACCTGTTAAGTTTTTCCAACATTCTCCATGTTTATGTTTTACACAATCATCTGCTCTACAGCTCCTGAGTTATGCAGGCAGCCTCTCAGGCACCCAGCTCATGCAATCATATTTAAGAAGTAGCAGAACCGCTCACCACTGCTGAAACTTTGCGATGTTGCAGGGTTGGACAGAGCCAGCATGGATTTACAAAAGAGAAATCATACTTGAATTAAGCTACTGGAATTCTTCAATGATTTAACTAGTAGATTTGATGAGGGGAGCCAATGAATATGGTTTATTTGGACTTTCATAAGGCTTTCAATAAAGTCCCACATCAGAGATTAGCGCATAAATTTAAGGTGCATTGGAACGGGCTTAGTGTATTGAGATGGATTGAAAAATGGTTGGCAGATAGGAAATAAAGAGTAGGAATTAACAGGTATATTTCAGTATGGCAGGCAGTAATTGTGAAGTACTGCAGGGATCAGAGTGAGGACCCCAGCTATTCACAATATGTATTCATGATTGATATGAGGGAACAAAATTTAATATCTCACATTTGCGAATGACACAAAACTGGGTGGTAAGGTGAGCTGTGAGGAGGATGCAGAGATGCTTCACATGTAATTTAAACAAGCTGAGTGAGCGGGCAACTGCATACAGATGAGTATAATATGGATAGATGTGAAGTTATCTACTTTGGTTGCAAAACAAGGCAGATTATTATCTGAATGGCTATAATTTGAGGAGGGAAATCTGGAACAAGACCTAGCTGTATAGCAATTGCTGAAGTTAAGCATGCAGTACAGAAAGCAGTAAAGAATGGAAGTGGTATGTTGAGTTTTGTAATGATAGGATTTGAGTACAGGAGTAGGGGTGTCTTGTTGCAATTGTATGGGCCTTGCAAGACTTCACCTGGAAAATGATGTGCAGCTTTGGTCTTCTTACCTGAGAATAGATGGTTTGCTATAGAGGGAGTGCAGGGAAGGTTTAACAGACTGATTCCTGGGACAGTAGGTCTGATGTATGAAGAAAGGTTGAATCAGTTAGGATTATATTTACTGGAGTTCAAAAGAGTAAGGGAGTATCTCATAGAAACCTATAAAATTCTACCAGAACTAGACAGCATAGCAGAATAATGTTCCCAATGGCGGGGGAGTCTAGAACCAGCTGTTACAGTCTAAGTATACAATGTAAGCCACTTAACCACTTACATCTGACATGAGGAGAAATTTATTCACTGACAGAGTGGTGAACTAATGGAATTAGTTACAACAGAAAACACTCGATTGTATGATTTCAAGAAAGAGTTGGATACAGCACTTAGGTCTAAAAGGATCAAAGGACATTGGGGAAAAGCTGGAACAGGTTTCTAAATTGGATGATCAGTCATGATCATAATGAACGCTCAAAGAGCTAAATGGTCAACTTCTGCATCTATTTCCTAAATTTCTATGTTCATGCTATGACACCATATGTAAGTCCATATTAATACTGCTTCAGACACTACAAGACAAGAACTATTCATCACATTATAGTGCTTGACCATTACCTTTGAAATTTGAGAAGATTTTTAGCTTAGGTTGAGGTTCTGGATTTAGGTTTGCTCGCTGAGCTGTAAGGTTCATTTTCAGACATTTTGTCACCATACTAAGTAACATCTTCAGTGAGCCTCCAGATGAAGCTTTGTCTGGAGATGTTACCTAGTATGGTGACAAAACATCTGAAAATGAACCTTCCAGCTCAGCAAGCAAACCTACATCCATTACTTTTGAGGAAGAGGGCCAGAAGGGAAAGCTTGTACATTGCTTTTCAGACAAAGGACCTGGAAGTGTCATTGGACAGGATGCAGGAGATGAATAGGTAAAAACAAGGACTGCAGATGCTGGAAACCAGAGTCTAGATTAGAGTGGTGCTGGAAAAGCACAGCAGGTCAGGCAGCATCTGAAGAGCAGGAAAATTGATGTTTCGGGCAAAAGCTCTTCATCAGGAATAGAGGCAGGGTGCCTGCAAAGTAAAGAGATAAATGAGAGGGGGGTGGGGGTGGGGAGAAAGTAGCATAGAGTACAATCGGTGAATGGGGGTAGGGATGGAGGTGATAGGTCAGAGAGGAAGGTGGAGTAGATAGGTGGAAAGGAATATAGGCAGGTAAGGTTGGAGCTGGGGTGAAGTGGGGGAAGGGGAAATGAGGAAACTGGTGAAATCCACATTGATGCCATGGGGTTGAAGTGTTCCGAGGCAGAAGATGAGGTGTTCTTCCTCCAGGCGTCAGGTGGTGAGGGAACGGCAGTGAAGGAGGCCCAGGACCTGCATATCCTCGGCAGAGTGGGAGGGGGAGTTCAAATGTTTGGCCACAAGGTGGTAGGGTTGATTGGTGCGGGTGTCCCAGAGATGTTCCCTAAAGCGCTCTGCTAGGAGGCTCCAGTCTCCCCAGTGTAGAGGAGACCACATCGGGAGCAACGGATATAATAATTGATATTGGTGGATGTGCAGGTAAAACTTTGATGGATGTGAGGCCCTTTTGGGGCCTTGGATGGAGGTGAGGGGGGAGGTGTGGGCGCAGGTTTTGCAATTCCTGCGGTGGCAGGGGAGGGTGCCAGGAGGGGAGGTTGGGTTGTTAGGGGGGCGTGGACCTGACCAGGTAGTCTCGGAGGGAACGGTCTTTGCGGAAATGGGTGGGGATGGAAATATATCCCTGGTGGTGGGGTCCATTTGGAGGTGGCGGAAATGTCGGCGGATGATGTGGTATATGCGAAGGTCGGTAGGGTTGAAGGTGAGCACCGGTGGGGAGGGGGGTGGTGGGTGTTTTGTCCGTGTTACGGTTGGAGGGGTGGGGTTTGAGGGTGGAGGTGCGGGATGTGGACAAAATGCATTGGAGGCCATCTTTAACCGAGTGGGAAGGGAAATTGCGGTCTGTAAAGAAGGAGGCCATCTGGTGTGTTCTGTGGTGGAACTGGTCCTCCTGGGAGCAGATACAGCGGAGGCGGAGGAATTTGGAATATGGGATGGCATTTTTGCAGGAGGTAGAGGTGTAATCCAGGTAGCTGTGGGAGTCGGTGGTTTTGTAAAAATGTCAGTGTCAAGTCGGTCTCATTAATGGAGATGGAGAGGTCCAGGAAGGGGAGGGAAGTGTCCGAGATGGTCCAGGTGAAGTTAAGGTTGGGGTGGGATGTGTTGGTGAAGTTGATGAATTGCTCAACCTCCTCGCGGGAGCACGAGGTGGCGCCAATGCAGTCATCAATGTAGCAGAGGAAGAGGTGGGGAATGGTGCCGGTGTAACTACGGAAGATGGACTGTTCTACGTAGGTGATTAAGAGAAAGGCCTAGCTGGGGCCCATACGTGTGCCCATGGCTACCTCTTTGGTCTGGAGGAAGTGGGAGGATTCGAAGGACAAATTATTAAGGGTGAGGACCAGTTGAGCCAAACGAATGAGAGTGTCAGTGGAAGGGTACTGTTGGGGACATCGGGAGAGGAAAAAACGGAGGGCTTGGAGGCCCTGGTCATGGTGGATGGAGGTGGAGAGGGATTGGATATCCATGGTGAATATGAGGCATTGGGGGCAGGGGAAACGGAAGTCTTGGAGGAGGTGGAGGGCGTGGGTGGTGTCTTGAGCGTATGTGGGGAGTTCCTGGACTAGGGGGGATAGGACAGTGTCGAGGTAGGTAGAGATGAGTTTGGTGGGGCAGGAGCATGCTGAGACAATGGGTCGGCCAGGGCGGTCAGGCTTGTGGATCTTGGGAAGGAGGTAGAATCGGGTGGTGCGGGGTTCCCGGACTATGGGGTTGGAAGCTGTGGGTGGAAGGTCTCCTGAGGTAATGAGGTTCTGTATGGTCTAGGAGATGACAGTTTAGTGATGGGGGGTGGGGTCATGGTTGAGGGGATGGTAGGAGGAGGTGTGTTCGAGTTGGCGTCTGGCTTCAGCGGTGTAGGGGTCAGTGTGCCAAACTACCACTGCACCCCCTTTCTGTTGGTTTGATGGCGAGGTTTGGATTGGAGCAGAGGGAGTGGAGGGCTGCACATTGTGAGGGTGAGAGGTTGGAGTGGGGGAGGGGGATAGACAGGTTGAGGCAGTTAATGTCTTGGCGGCAGTTGGAAATGAAGAGATCGAGGGTAGGTAATAGGCCAGCACAGGGTGTCCGGATGGATGGAGTGTGTGGAGGTGGGCAAAGGAGTCCTCAGAAGGTGAGTGGGAGTCCTGATTGTAAAAGTAAGCACGAAGGTAGAGGAGGCGGAAGAAGTGTTCGACGTCACGGCGTGTATTAAATTCATTAATGCGTGGACAGAGGGGGATAAAGGTGAGGCCTTTGCTGAGGACTGATCATTCGTCCTCAGTGAGGGGGAGGTCACTGGGAATGGTGAAAACTCGGCAGGGCTGGGAGCTAGGACCTGATATAGATGTGGAGCTGGGAGTAGGGGCAGAGCCTGTAACTGGAGTGGGCGTGTTGTTAGGGGGAATCGGGGTGGAGTCATGAGCAGGGGTGGTGTTACCCTCAGGGTTCTGGGGCAGGGATGGTGACAATGAGATCTGTGGGGGACTTGTCAGCAGAATGCAGGTGAGTGGCATTGGTGGGAGTGGAAGTGGTGGCAAACACAGCAGTAAGGGGCGGAAGTCACTGAGTGTGTGACATCAGCGATGATGTGAGGGGCGGAAGTGATGTCATGAGTGGTGCATGAGGAATTGTGTGGAGGTGAAGTGGCTGTCGAAGTGGCCATGATGGGGGTGAAAGATACGTCATCCATCACTATGGCGATGGTAACTGCAGTAGCCGCATGGCTAATGGCACGGCTATCCTTTGCTGCAGACTACCAAAGGAAACCACACCTCTTGACCCAGGTAGCAGCCTGGTCAGTGATGTTTTTTGTTTAAAGTGAAATGCCAGTCAGTGCAAAAAGGCCAATGATCTTCTAAGTGCTGCAAGCTTAAGTACTGCCATTTTTTTCTCTGTTACCTCATAAACACAGGAACTATATCACTGCACAGTAAGGTCATCAACGCAAATAGCCTACAATTCTCATTAATACATGTAATACCTCCACTTAATGGCTTTCACCCACATCATCCTCCCAAAATACCTTATCTGTCTTCTGATCTTGCTTACTTACTGAGTGCACTTCATCAACTCTCCTGTTCTTATATAGCGAGGAGAAAGTGAGGACTGCAGACGCTGGAGATCAAAGATGAAAAATGTGTTGCTGGAAAAGCGCAGCAGATCAGGCAGCAACCAAGGAGCAGGAGAGTCGCGTTTCAGGCATAAGCTCTTCTTCAGGAATGAGGAGGGTGTGCCAAGCAGGATAAAAGGTAGGGAGGAGGGACTTGGGGGAGGGGCATTGGGAATGCGAGAGGTGGAAGGAGGTTAGGGTGAGGGTGATAGGCCGGAGAGGGGGTGGGGGCGGAGAGGTCGGGAAGAAAGTTGCAGGTCAAGAAGGTGGTGCTGAGTCCGAGGGTTGGGACAGAGATAAGGTGGGGGGAGGGGAAATGAGAAAGCTGGAGAAATCTGCATTCACGAGGTAGCACCGATACAGTCATCGATGTAGCGGAGGAAAAGTTGGGGGGGGTGGTGCCAGTGTAGCTGCGGAAGATGGACTATTCCACATATCCGACGAAGAGGCAGGCATAGCTTGGGCCCATGTGTGTGCCCATGGCTACTCCTTTGAACCTCTCTATTTCTATCTCGGGCAACTGACTCAACACGGACATTTATTATAAACCGACCAACTCCTACAGCTACCTAGATTACACCTCCTCCCACTCTGACCCTGTAAAAACGCCATCCCATATTCCCAATTCCTTCACCTCCGCCGCATCTGCTCCCAGGAGGGCCAATTCCAATACCGAACAAACCAGATGGTCTTCTTCTTCAAAGACCGCAATTTCCCCTCAGACGTGGTTGACAATGCTCTCCACCGCATCTCCTCCACTTCCCTCTCCTCTGCCCTTGAACCCCGCCCCTCCAATCGACACCAGGACAGAACCCTCACCTACCACCCACCAACCTCCAGATACATCGTATCATACTTCGTCATTTCCGCCACCTCCAAACAGACCCCACCACCAAGGATATATTTCCCTCCCCTCCCCTATCAGCATTCCGGAAAGACCACTCCCTCCGCGGCTCCCTCGTCAGGTCCACACCCCCCACCAACCCAACCTCCACTCCCGGCACCTTCCCCCTGCAACTGCAAGAAATGCACAACTTGCACCCACACCTCTCCCCTCACTTCCCTCCGAGGCCCCAAGGAATCCTTCCATATCCGTCACAAATTCACTTGCACCTCCACACACATCATTTACTGCATCCGCTGCACCCAATGTGGCCTCCTCTACATTGGGGAGACAGGCTGCCTACTTGCGGAACGTTTCAGAAAACATCTCTGGGACACCGGCACCAACCAACCCAACCATCCCGTGGCTGAACACTTTAACTCCCCCCTCCCACTCTGCCAAGGACATGCAGGTCCTTGGCCTCCTCCATTGCCAGACCATGTCGACACGACGCCTGGAGGAAGAGTGCCACATCTTCCGCCTAGAAACCCTCCAACCACAAGGGATGAATGCAGATTTCTCCAGCTTTCTCATTTCCCCTCCCCCCACCTTATCTCTGTCCCAATCCTCGGACTCAGCACCGCCTTCTTGACCTGCAATCTTCTTCCCGACCTCTCCGCCCCCACCCCCTCTCTGGCCTATCACCCTCACCTTAACCTCCTTCCACCTATCGCATTCCCAATGCCCCTCCCCCAAGTCCCTCCTTCCTACCTTTTATCTTAGCCTGCTTGGCACACCCTCCTCATTCCTGGAGAAGAGCTTATGCCCGAAACGTCGATTCTCCTGCTCCTTGGATGCTGCCTGACCTGCTGCGCTTTTCCAGCAACACACTTTTCTGTTCTTATATAGCTACAAGTTTCTAAGCACTTTTATCTCACTCAATCCCTCCTTTTGTCTCATTAGAGGAGAAACTGTCACATGACTGGGCCAAGAGGGTGAAGATGGTCAGGGAAATGGTCAACATTCCACTCCTCAGTGCCTATGATGAAACGGTTCTGGAGATGGCCAGATAAGATATAGGTCACTTGTGAGGATGCTGAAAGCTCCACATCCAGCCAAACCAGTATGTTTTATAGTGCTATGCTGTTTTCCTATTGCCGTCAGTGTAAATCAATTCTTAAGACGCCCAAGCTTCTACCACAATCACACAACTAACAGTCACTCTTTTCATTTGTAAACACCAGTGGCACCCACACAGCCATTGGCCCAAAGATTACATCAGCTTCTCCCCCAGTGTGAAGAATTAGCTACTGAATTCAATTGCTGCACTGGCAAGACTTTTACCTCAGTGGGTCGCTATCTAGATTAGACTGAGGAACACAGTCTGATGAGCACTTTGATGACATAGCTCTACAGCCGGACAGAGATGAAATGCCCGTAGGCTTTGGCATATAGAGGACTACCAGAGACCAGGGATATGCTCAGGCCATTAAGGTGATCTCATGGTGTTAATAACTTCATGTAAATGCACAGTCAGACACGCAGACAGCAGAGAAGTTTATCAGAGGTGCTTGCTAAACTGGATCAAAAGACAGAGGAGTCCACAGACATTATCAGTACACACTTGGGATGGGAGTACTGATACTGTTTGGGGAATATCAGAATCAGAACCGGTTTTCTGTGCTGTGACTTCTGAGCAGCTGTGTCAAACAAAATGTGATTTCAACTGAGGCCATGATACACCATGATGTGGCCTCTTAGAATGAGGGCAATGTCTCGACATTGATCTCTGAGTGTTTTTTCTTTACCTTGTTCAACATATGTAGTACATGCCATTTTGCTGAACAACATTGGAAGATTGTGAGTCTGACAGGACATATTGCCTCACCACCCACCCCACCCAATCTCCTCACCACATCAATCACATCCAAGAAATGTACCATTGACTATAACAGACTATGATCTTACATATGTACTAATTAGTATGTAAAGATGGATACTAAGACTGTGGAATGAGTTTGTCAATTGACAAATGCCTTCTAAGTTTGTGATCAAAGCTCCTGCATAGGGACCACAAGGATGCAGTTATTATAAGAGATACAGTGGTCATGGTTGATCAAGGCCAAGATTTGTCATGCGCATTGTTGATAAATGCATGTGCTGTGCACAATGTTCAGTTTGATGGAAGATGCATGGATGAACCTCTGGATGTCTGAGCACTGCAGGTGCCCATAGGAAGACCTCAATGTAGACATATTCACCCTCCCCCACCAAACCACACATAAATATATTTCACCTAGTGAGGATGTGTTAGCAGCTATTATTCTTCCTGCACAGGTGATCTTTGGTTACAGGTAACACATTTCCCAGTTTGCATCCCTGTGAACAAGTTACAGGCTTGGCATGGCAGTCAGGATTTGCCTCCTATGCTTCATTTCCTAATTTGGGTTGCTGTACTGGTCAAACCTATAAGCTTTCAGTCCCTCTTCATTCCTATCAACTCTTCTATTTAGTTGTAAATATCCCCAACTTTTCAACACATTGAACCTCCATACCAGCTATTGCGATCTACTTTTTTTCCATTGAAATTAGAGCAGAGGCCACTTGCAAACTTCCCCCTTCCCATAGTATCCTCTAATCTCCTGTGCAGTATCAGATAGCACTCTTAACATGGCATTATAAATCTTTATCACATCAAGACATAAAATTCTGGTTCAGTATGCTGGCATTCATTGGTCAGGGCATTGAGTAAAAGAGTTGGAATGTTTTGTTACAGTTGTATAAGTTGTTTGTGAGGCCACACTTGGAGTATTGTATACAGTTTTGATCACCCTGTTATAGGAAAAACATAGTTAAACTGGATAGAGTGCAAAGAGGGTTTACGAGGATGTTGCTAGGATTAGTAGGCCTGAGTTATAGGGTGAGGTTGGCCAGGATAGGTCTTTATTCCTTGAAATGTAGGAGAATGAGCGGTGACCTTATTGAGGTGAATAAAATCATGAGGAGCACAGATAGGATGAATGCATATAGTCTTTTTTCCAGGGATGGGGAATTGAAAACTAGAGGGCATAGGTTTAATGGGAGAGGGGAAAGATTTAAACAGAGCCTGAGGGGCAACTTCATCATGCAGAGTGGTGCATATATGGAATGGGCTGCCAGAGAAAGTGGTTGAGGCAGGTACAATAGCAACATTTGAAAAAATATTAGGTACATGGATGAGAAAGGTTTAGAGGGATATGGACCAAATGTGGGCAGTTGGAACTAGCTAGGAGAAAGTGAGGACTTTAGGTGTTGAAGATCAGAGTCGAGAGTGTCGTGCTGGAAAAGCACAGCAGGTCAGGCAGCATCTGAGGAGCAGGAGAATCGATGTTTCAGGCATAAGCATTCCTGATGAAGGGCTTATGCCAAAACATCGATTTTCCTGCTCCTTGGATGCTGTCTGACCTGCTGGGCTTTTCCAACACCACACTCTTGACCCCGAATTGGAACTAGCTGAGTTGGCATCCTGGTCAACATGGCCTGTTTCAATGCTGTGTTACTCTATGACTGAATAATTATAAGTAATTTACTCAGAGCTTTTAACAATTGAACCTTTAATTATTGTGTAGAAACATAGCATTGTGTACTACAATACATGTTTTCTATAGTTATATTAAAAATTCCTTAGCCATTAGATTGGTAATTCTGTTTTAGCATTACAACAAAAGGAGTAATTACATTTAACATTTTTGCTTAGTCACTCTTGAAAAGAAATGTCAAGTTGAAAGAATAAAGCTTGTACAATAGATGGTTCATGAAAGATCCAAATGTTACTGAATGTAGGAAATGCAGTTGAACTGATTATTAACAGAACAAAAACAGAAATTGCTGGAAAATTTCAGCAGGTCTGGCAGCATCTGTGGAGAGAAATCAGAATTAATGTTTGGGTTAAGCGACTCTTCCTCAAAACCCTTCCTTCTGAGTTATCAGGAAGAGTCACTTGACCTGAAATGTTAACTCTGATTTGTCTCCACAGATACTGCCAGACCTGCTGAGCTTTTCCGGCAACTTCTGTTTTTGTTTCCAATTTACGGCATCCGTAGTTCTTTTGATTTGAATTTATTATTAGTCCTATTCCAAATGTCTTAAATCCTGAAATCATATGCCTTGAATAGCTGGAAACTGAAATAATCTGTTGCTCAAGCATCAGTTATACAGTGTAAGGAGACTTGCATTAGGTTGAGTTTAGATATTAATCTTCTGGGACTAAGAGAGTTGAAGCTATGAGGAATTGAATTGAATTGAATTGAATTGAATTTATTGTCACGTGTACTGAGGCACAGTGAAAAGCTTTGTCTTGCGAGCAATACAGGCAGATCAGCGTTAAGTGGCGGAGATAAACAGGTGAAAAGAGGCTAACACTTGAAGCCTTTCACTTACCTTCCAGGAGCAATAAAAGTAGACTTATGAGGGAGCATGCATCTGAAGCTTCTTGGCCAATTTTAGAAAAACATTCTAGGAGAAAAGTCATATGTTTATTTGTTGTTGTGTAGCTACTTTTTGGCACATAAATGTAGAGGCACTAGAGAAGGAGCTGTCACCGAGTTAGGACAAAGAATTTTCTACTTTCTGCTATTATAGTAATTAGTACAAGAGTAAGGTTAGAATAATTAAAAGTACTCAAACTATTAAGGTTAAGGTATGGCAGGACATGTTGGCCAAACAGAAAGTCAGTCTTGTGGTATATGGGGAGTCTGACCTAGCAAATTTCACTGGCTGCATAAGCTTGAACTCCGGGTTTCAGAACGTGAACAGCAGCTAGAGTTATTGAAGAACATTCATCAGGCACAGAATGACTTGGGCATCATATGCAGAGAGGTGGTCATCCCACAAATTAGGGGCAGCATCAGATAAGGAATGAATGACAACTAGCGGTCCAAGACAAAATCAGTTGGGCAGTGTAGGAGTCCCTAGATGTCCCACTTCATAACCAATATTCAGTTCTGGATATTAATGAGGCTGATGGAGTATTGTAGGAGTGCAGCAAGAGCCAAGCCCTTGGCACCACAGGTGGCCTAGCTGTACAGGAGGGGAGGAGAAAATATCAAAGTGGGGTATTGAAAGAAGGTTCATTTATTAGAGGAATGGACAGGTGTTTTTGTGGCCATCAATGTGAGTCTAGTATGGCTTGTTCTCTCCCAGCTATTAGGTTAAAATATGTCACAGAATGGCTGTCAAACATTGTTCTGGGGGAAGGGGAATAGCCTGAAGGCTTCATCCAAATTGGTACATGATGACAAAGGTAGGGAGTGGGATATGGTCCTTGGAATTTAGACATCTAGATAGAAAATTAGCAAATTGGCAAATAGTAGTAATTTCTGGAATGCTCCTCATGCCACTCATGAATACAGAGATAGGAAGATAAGATAGTTGAATTAATTGCTGAAAAGATGGTGCCAGAGGGAGGGCTGTAGATTCCTGAAACACCGGGACTGGTCTGCGAGAGATGACACCTGTAGAAGCTGGATGGTTTGCATCTGAACAGAGTCAGGACCTAGTTCCCTGCAGGCTGTTTTGCTAATGCTGCTGAGGAACACATAAACTAAACCAGCAGATGCATGGGAACCTTGAGAGAATCTTAGAAAGTAATACCAGGGGTGCACAAAGTACTGAGAGATGCAGATAACATTAAAATAGGGAAAGCAAATCAATAAGTGTAGTTGGAGTAAGGCAGAAAGTACTGAAGTCTAAATTAGGATTACACTGCATGTATGTGAATGTACAAAGTGTAGTTAATAAGTTAGGGGAATTACAAGCACAGATTGCTTTGTGGTATTATGATGTTGTAGTGACAATAGACCTGGTTTAAGGAAGGCAGGTCTGGGTGTTAAAAAAGCCTGGTATGATGTGTTTCGAAATTATAGGGAATAAACTAAATGGGGGTGTGGCATTTTTGGATAAGGAAAATGGTGCAATACTGGAGAAATATGATGTTTCAGAGTTCAAGGACAGAGGAATAAAAAAGGTGCAGTTACACTGCTTGGTGTGATCCATAGACCATCAACTAGTAGGAAGGAGATAGAGGAACAAATCAACCAGAAAATTAGAGTTAGATTTTTAACATCCTAGAGTATAATAGGGTGACTTTAATTACCTGTATACAAACGGGGATAGTTATAATGTAAAGGGCACTGAGGAGCAAGTGTTCTTCGATTGTGTTCAGGAGAATTTCCTAAGCAATATGTGTCCAGCCCCTTAAGAAAGGGGCCATTGCTGACCTGCTGCTTGGGAATAAAGTGGGCCAAGGAGATCAAGTGACGATGGAGGAACATTAAGGGAACAGTGACCTTTGGATCATAACGTTTGGGATGATGGTGTAAGATTATATTAGTCAAGCCAGAGAAAGAATAATCAGTTACCTGTTTTAATCCTATTTACCAGCACATGGCCTATTGTCTTAGCATTTCAAGTGCCATTCCGAATAGTTCTAAAACATCTTGAGGGTTCTTGCCTCTGTCACCCTTTAGGCAATGAATTCCAGATACCCACCACTACCCAGAGGAAAAGAAATTGCTGAAAACCACTTTAAATCTCCTGCTCCTTACCTTAAAACTGTGGTCTCTGTTTATTGACTCCTCTAATAAGGAGAAAGGTTTCTTCCTATCTATCTATAACTTTGTACACCTCCATTACATCCAGTCTCAGCTTTCTTTGCTCTAAGAAAAACAACCCAATCTATCTAGTCTTTTCATAGCTAAATCACTCCAGCTCAGGCAATATCCTGGTGACTCTCCTCTGCACACTCTCTAGTATAATTACATCTTTTCTAGAAAACAAACAGAAACAGAATTTCTTGGAGAAAATCTGTACTTCTGGTAGCATCTCTGAAGAGAAAACAGAGTTAATTTTTCAAGTCCAGTGACTCTTCTACAGAACTCAGAGTTCTTTCCTCAGATGCTGCCAGACCAGCTGATTTTCTCCAGAAATTTCTGTTTTGTTTGTTTCAGATCTCTGGCATCTGCAGTTCTTTGTTTTCCCGCCTTGGGACCCTCCAACCACATAGGATCAATGTGGATTTCACCGGTTTCCCCATTTCCCCTACCCCCACCTTATCCCAGATCCAACCTTCCAACCCAACACCGCCCTCTTGACCTGTCCTGCCTGTCCATCTTCCTTCCCAACTATCTGTTCCACCCTCCTTTCGGATCTATCACCATTACCCCCAACTTCATCTACCTATTGCATTCTCAGCTATCTTATCCCCCCCCCCAGCCCCACCCTCTCCCATTTATCCCTCAGCCCCCTGAGTCACCCCTTCATTCCTGATGAACAGCTTATGCTCGAAGCATCGATTCTCCTGCTCCTTGGATGCTGCCTGACCGGCTGTGCTTTACCAGCACCACACTCTTCAATATTGGTGAACAGAACTGCACAGAGTACTCTAGCTGTGGCCTAACTAATGTTATATACAGCTCCATCATAAACTCTTTGATCTTGTCTTCAATATCTTGACTAAAAATGGCAAGTATTCCATATGCCCTGGTAACCACCTTATTTACCTGTCCTGCTGCCATCAAAGATTGATGGAGATGCACACCAAAGTTCCTCTGATCCTCTGTACTTCCTGGTAAACTACCATTCAATGTGTAGAAAGGTATGATCTTTAGTATGGGGGGTTTGTCTTCTGAGTTGGAGAAATGTTCCTTATGGGTGAGGTAGTTAGATTCTTGATCAGAAGGGAAATCAAAGGTTATGGAGAAGGGGCAGAAAAGTTCATGTGAGGAGTGTATTGGATCATCCATTATCCCATTGAATGGTAAAGCAGGCTACTCCTGTTTCTATTTCTTATGGACTCAAAGGCTAAATGTGTTGCGACACTGCTGACTGGAGGTTAGAAGAATGCTAGGTAATCTCATGGCAACATGTAAAATTCTTAAATGCTGGGTAAATGCTGAGAGGATGGTTCCCTTCATGTGAGAATCTAGGACCAGAGGGCATAATGTCAGAAAAAGGGGTGCCAATTTAAGACTTAGATGAGGAAGAATTTATTCCCCCAGAGTGTCATGGGCTTTTGAACTCCTTGTCACAGAGTCCTTGTGTATGTTTAAGGCTGAAATAGCCTTCTTTTCTTGATCAGAAAGAGGATCAAGGAGAATCAGCCATGATCCTATTGAGTAGCAGATCAGGCTCAAGGGGGTGGATGGCCTATTCTTGTTCTTATTTCTTATGGTCTATGGTCTCAATTGCATTACCCCCATCTACATATTTAGTCACCTCCTCAAAATAATCAATCAAATTTGTTAGGCATGATCAATCTAAAGTTAGTATGATGGTAAAATCAAGAGGTAGTCATGCAAACCTGAACCATAACCCTACTCATCTCAGGTGAAACATTTTCCAAGGTTTTTACAAGAAGACTTGTGGTTTTTGAATGAAAGGTCTCATCAATTTATGATTGTATGAGAGATAGTAGCGTGTAGAACCATCACAACACACCATTATGGATGAGCCTACACAAATTGACAATGATTTCTGGACTACTGCTTGATTTTATGTCCGAACTCCAAAAATTGTTTTTTGTTTTCAGTGGAGTAATATCAGTGATTGCTGACAATTTTGCTGCCTTTGCCACAGCAAGATATGGGTCATTGACATTATTGTGACACCCATTGTTATCTATACTGTAGGGATTCTATGATTCTACTGAAGGTCCAATGACATGTTCCCTTTCTGTAAGATAGAGAGGAACTAGAGGATATGAAATATCTGAAATACACACATCGAGCAATAAACTCTTGGATAACTAGAGCAGGGATGTTATCTCTGGAGTCCTGTACAATGTTTCTCTCTTCATCTGTTTCATTTATGTTATGGTCATCATCACATAGTTGTTGAAGATTGTTGTGAACAAGTTGACAGCTGCAATTCCTTTATCTCAGAAGTACATCATCAAAATCCTGATGCTGTCAAGAAAATTCTCAACCAGAAAAAGCAGAAACTGTAGAAAGTAAATTATTCTATTTCCCAGTTAATAAACCAATATTTATTTAAATGAACGCCCATCTACTGTTCTGTGATGAATTCCTACCACAGCTCATTGTGGTGTAAAATTCGTCAGGTAGATTTGCTGCCATCATCCTCTTTGCTGATAAGCATGTATAGGGCCTATTTATTCTGATATGGTAAAGGAAAACCTCAAGGAGTGCAACAATTATCTGAAACGCCACACCGTTTATGGCATAACAGCTAGGTACAATGTAACCAAGTTACATTGGAATGATAGATATGGGAAATGACAATGTTAGGTTTTATTTCTTCAAGATTCAAAGCTTGTTCCCTTATCCTAGGCAATGTCACATAATGGTATCTGGTGGTGTTTAATGCATCCCTCAGCATTAACCCTTACACACTGATGTAACATTAACAACAGTTCATGGGGCCAATATATAAAAAGGCAAAAAAAAGATTGTTTTTGTTTTTGGCAATGTTATTTATTGATCACGTCACATCAGACGTTACAGTTTGCACCCTCGACTTTACAAGCCTGAGTGTGCTTTAATTGTTATTTACTGAGCTGCAGTTCATTTGCCGATTACCAATCGAGTACGTCATTCACTTTCAACCAGTCCCAGTCGCTGACATGACGCTTACAAGGCGATTTTATTGAGACCTTGAATACGCAGTGACAGAATGAGCTTTACTGTACTGTGAAGCCTTTACCTTCGCGATTTTTTTTAACAGTCTGGCTTGTTTTCCTTTTCTCTCGGGGAATGATGTCATTTAAAATAGCAGCCCTTCACATCACTGCCATCCAGGGATCCTGCAACTGCGCGTAGGGGGTGGTGAAAAAGGTCAAACGTTTGCTTTGAAAGCAGAGGAAATATGGACCGAGTTGCTGATTGCGTTATGAGCAATGAAGCAAGGAATGAATGGAAGAGTAACTCTACAGAAGACGAATGTAATCTGTTCAAGACCTGCTTGGTTTGCAAATTGGAGTTTACAAATCGTGAGCCCAGATTGCTGCCTTGTCTCCATTCGTTCTGTAGAGATTGTGTGCCGACTCGGAACCGCAGCTTCTGCCCCAGCCCTACCACCTCAGCCTACCAGGAGAGGAGCAGCGAAGAAGGTAACGAGTTAAAGACAACCGGTGTTAACTCTCGGGAGTCCTACGAGATATACCCACACCTTCCCGCCCATGTTCAGAGATGTGTAAATAAGCTTCAGTTTTACTTGATCATCTGTTTTCGATTTTTCACGGAAATGAGTAGGTTTATACCGAGACAAACTTACACTTCAAACCGGATTTGACTTTGCCCAGTAGCTTGTAATTTGAATAAACTAAAAACATTGGTGTTAAACCGTTTGTATTATCTATGTCATATGCAATGATCCTTATTGCAGACAGTGCTTTAATATAATTTATTATTCATATTGCAAACTTTTTCTGGCCTTGAATGAAATGGCAATGCCACTAGGGCTTCGCACCTGCTCAGCGAGATCTTCCTGATCAAAGATAAATTCAAGAATTTCGTTCATGCTTATCATATCATCTACATGGTTCAAGCCAGTTACTTTTAAGAATACTTTTTGAGCAAGTGATTTGCATACACGAAAAACTAGAATAAACTGAACAGAATTTCATTACATGTCTCTGGGTGAATCTACACATTTGAAATGTTACACTAAAATTTGTCTCCCGCGGTAAAATTTGGTCAAAAATGCTTGAGCTCTAAGAAATCATATTATTATAAACATGGAAGAAAACTTATTGCTTGCAATCAGATTTGTTAAAGTTCCAATTTTTTTTAGATCTTGTTCCCTCTTACGTAATGGGGTCAGGGTGGATTCAGAATAAAACAGCCTTGACTATAGATTGTTATATCCAAGTGTATATTCTAGTTCTAAATTAGAATGCATGTAACAATAAAGGATGGCATAAAAGGTTACTGTGAATACATCATCTAGTAAAGTGACTCATGAGATTTAATATGTTCATCAACAGAATTGTGCAAGGGTATGATTACAGTGAATTTTAAAATAATGAATATAAATAACCTAAGTGGGAATTGAGGAAAAAAAAATTCCATTGCAGTGCATTATGTTTCCAAATGACCAACATGGCAATGTAGAATTTTTAAAGTAAGCTGTTTCAAGAACTGGTGCACTAGAACTCCCAAGTGAAAAGATAACGCCTCCCTGAAGCTTCTGAGAAAAGCATGTAAAAATAGGTGTAATTTATTTATTAAAAGATATGTACTTGTTTGACTATGAAGTAGTCAATAGGTACATAACTGACCTCCTTATTTTGTAACAGTAAACAAACTAATACAACTTTTGAGGGAGGAAAAGTCAGCTTAAATTATTATATGGGTATTTAGTGCATGTTATGAGACATTGTAAAACAAAGCATAGCTATTTAACCCTGTAACCATGCTCCTGCTTTCAATAAGATCATGGCCGATCTGACTGTTGTCTCCGTTTCACTTTCCTTACTGTCTCCCAAACTCTTGACTCCCTTATCAATCAAAGATTTATCTAACTCCGCCTTGAACATATACAATGATGCAGTCTCCATTGCTGTCTGTGAAAATTAGTTCCAACTATTTATGATTCTTTGAGGAAAGAAAGTCATCCTTATCTTGCTCTTGATTTTATCATCATCATCATCATGATCATTGGTGTTCATCACAAAGTTGACTCTCTTCCACTCTCGGGGTGAGTCCATAGGTGGCTGTACAGACTGATGTGGCTACTGCTGTCTCAGTTGGGGCAGAAGGCGATTATGGGTGAGGTGTTTTATGGCAGTGCGCTACTTTTGTTGTTCTTGTCTCCAGGTACTCGATGCCTTCCTAGATGCTCCACCTCCACTTTGGACAGTCTTGGGTCAATGATTCCCAGGTGTTTGTGGGAATTCCGCACTTAGTCAGTGAGGCCTTGAGGGTATCACTGAAGCGCTTCCTCTGTCCACCTGGGGTTTACCTGCCATTTCAAAGCTGAGATTAGAGCACCTTCAGGGGAACTTTTGTGTTGGTCATGCAGGCGATGTGCCTAGGACATCAAAGCCAATCAAGGGTGGGCAATGCCTGGATACTTGGGATGTTGGCCTGTTTGATGACAGTGCTGTTTGTGTGTTTTTTTTTTCTCCAGCGGATTCACAGGATCTTGTGCAGACAGTACTGGTGGTACTGTTGCAGTGCCTTGAGGTGTTTGCTGTAGACCGTCCACATCTCATAGCCACATAGGAGGGTGGGAACCACCACAGCTCCATAAACCAAGATCTTGGTGTCAGATCTGATGTTGTTGTCCTCGAACACCCTTTTCCGCAGGCAGCCAAAGGCTGTGCTAGCACACTGGAAACAGTGCTGGATCTCTTCACCGATGGTACACTCCCGAGGTATTGGAAGTGGTCAGTGTTCTCTAAGGCCTCCTTGTGGACCTTGATGATTGGTGGTTTACTCCACAATGCCAGGCCAGGTTTGTGGAGGACTTTCATCTTGCAGATGTTCAGGGTGAGTCCCATGCTCTCATATGCCTCTGTAAAGATGCGGATGATGGTCTGGAGTACATTCTCTGAGATTGCACATATGCAAGCATCCTCTTCTTACTGCAGCTCAGTGACACTGATTTAGGATCTCTTTGGTTTTGGCTTAAAGGCAGCAGAGATTCAATAATTTCCAGCAGGTTGTGTAAGTTAGCTGCACTTCAATGGGAACTTGTCGATGGTGAGGTGAAGCATTGCAGCGAGGTAGATCGTGTTAGGGCAATGACGCAGCCTGGCTTAACACCGGTTCAAATGGGGAATGTGTCAGAGTTAGAGTCATTTGCCATTTCCACAACTTCTGTATCATCATGGAACAGGCAAAGGATGGTGACAAACTTCATGGTGCATCCAAAGTGGAGAATGATGCTCCCAAAGTGCTTCCCGACCGACAATGTCAAAGGCCTTTGTAAGGTTGAAGAAGGGCATGTATAAGGGTAGATTCTTTTCTCTGCATTTCTGCTGCATCTCTCATGCAGTAAAAAAATCATGTCCATTGTGCCCCTCCTTAGTTGAAAGCTACACTGCAATTCTGGGAGGAGACTGTTGAGGATGACCTTGGCGATGACTTTTTCAACAGTTGACAACGGGGAGGGGGGGTGGGAGTTCCCCTGTAGTTACCATAATTGGAATTATTCCCTTTGTTTTAAAATTCTCCTTTCAGATAAGGAAGTCAAGGGCATGTAGCTGCAGCAGGAGCTCTTTGTGTATATCATAGTTGTCAGCCATTCATTGGGTCTCCAGTGCTTTCTCCACCCACCACCTGTTCTTTAGTTATGGGTTTGTTGTTGGGCCTTTGCCTTCAGTCGCCTGAAGGCCTGCCTTCTCTCTTCTGAGTGCAGTTGTTATTTTACACCTTGAAATGCCACATGCTTCCAGCTTAATCATTCTTGGACCTCCTGATCATTCTCATCAAGCCAGTCTTGGTGTTTCCTAGTTAAGTGGCTGATTGAGTCTTTGCAGGCATTGATGATATTCAGAGGCTTGTGGGATCCTGTGACTAGGTGTCACTGAGGGTCACTAGGTTTGTGGAGAGGAGTTGACTGTGTGAGGCTGTGTTTTCTGGATCTTTAAGCGTGTCAATGTTGAATTTTTGTAGCACTGCTTTTTCTCTTGCAGTGGGGCTATATTTTGATTGTGGCTTGGATCAGGCATTGATCTGTCCAGCAGTCATTGGCTCCTGTGATCCAAGTGATCTTAACATCTTTCCGATCCCTCACTCTGACGACATAGTCAAGGAAGTGCCAGTGTTTGGAGCACAGGTGTTGTCTTGTATTTGTCCCTTTGGCAGAACAGCATGTTGGTGATGAGGAGGTTCACAGCATTTGGTTTGGTGAAGGGCGCCATGAGAGTTTTGATTCCTTACCCCCTCTTTTCTGATTACGTTGCCCGAAAGATTTGCACTTCTGCTGACTCTGGTATTGAAGTTGCTGAGGCTGATTAGTTTGTAGGAAACCATGGTAGAGATTGGTCGCCGCTGGAGTAGAATTGTTCTTTGTCCTCAGTTGCTCGATCAAGTGTTGGTGCATATGTAATGAATACTGTGACATACTAGTTCCAAGCAAGGATGAATCGGAATGTCATGAGGAGTTCCCTTATTCCACAGGTTGATTCTTTGAGTTGGCCCACCAACCTTATTTTAATTTGCATCGTTCGCAAGCAAGTGTTTGTAGTTCAGAGTTAAGGATCAGCTTTTCATGCATTCAGGTTTTCTGAGCTGTCTGCTACAACTTTATTAATTTAGCATATTTAACATAATAAAACCTTTCAAGGCTCTTTGAGCATTACAAAACAAAATATAACATCAAGCATATAAGGAGACATGTAGATGGATGACCAAAAGCTTGGTCAAAGATGTGTGTTTTTAATAAGTGTCTTAAAAGAGCACTATTTCAAGGGATAGAGATATCCTACATCATGCATAACAGAATTGAATAGCAAAAGTACAAATCTGCTCATCAATCACTGGACTAACACAAACTGAACACCCCATTTTGATTTATTGGATTCTAACAGTGACATGAATTGTGCGCAATGAATCATACATTTTTTATTTTGAATGCTTATTGATTTTTATGAATAATTATTCAAATGGGACTTTGAAACCTCAAATGGCAGTCTAAAATGGATTTACTCACTATGCAGATTGAAGATGTATAAAATGCCATCAATGATGTAAAAATGAGTTGCTGGAAATTCTCTGTCATCTGCACTTCTGCTGTGCCATTTGTTCCTTTTTTAAATAGAGGCTGTTTAAGATTGTTTAAATGTCGATCCTTTTTATGGTTTCAGTCATCCTCAGAATGGCTGTCTCATTTAAATTTTGTAAACCTGGAGTGTTTCGGTCTGTACTTGCACAGTAACCACTGTGGTGTTTTGCTTGCTGGTTCATTGACAGCCTTCAGTCATTGACAGCCTTCAGTCATTTTGCACAAGTATGATGTCTGAGGATCTTTGGTGAATTTCTGTAGTGCATCTTTTGGTAATGCACACTGCTGCTACTGAGTGTCGGTGCTGGAGGGAGTGAATGCTTGTGGATGTAGTGCCAATCAAGTGGACTGCTTTATCCTGGATAATGTCAAGCTTCTTGAGTGTTATTGGGGCTGCACTCATCCAGGCAAGTAGGGAATATTCCATCGTACTCTTGACTTGTGCCTTGTAAATTGTGGACAGGCATTGAGAAATCAGGAGCTACTCGCTGCAGTATTCTGACCTGCTCTTGTAGCAACCGTGTTTATGTGGTAAGTCCAGTTGAGTTTCTGGTCAATGATAACCCCCAGGATGTTTGTTGATAGTGGGGGAGTCAGTGATGGTAACACCATTGAAAGTCAAGGGGCATTGGTTAGATTGTCTGTTATTGGTGATGGTCATAGACTGGCATTTGTGTGGTGCAAATGTTACTTGCCACTTGTCAGTCCAAGCCTGGATATTATCCAGATCTTGCTGCATTTGAACATAGATTGCTTCAGTATCTGAGAAGTTGCAAATGGTGCTGAACATTGTGTGCAATCATTGGCGAACATCTCCACTTCTGACCTTATGGCGGGAAGGTCACTGATGAAACAGCTGAAGATAGTTGGGCCGAGGATACTACTCCGAGGTACTCCTGCAGAGGTGTCCTGGAGCTGAGATGACTGACCTACAACAACCACAACAATCTTCCTATGAGTCAGGTATGTCTCCAACCACCAGAGGGTTTGCCCCATAATAGCGTTGATTCCAGTTTTGCTAGTGCTCCTTGATGCCACACCTGGTCAAATGCAGCCTTGAGATCAAGGGCTGTCACTCTCTCCTTCAATGTTCACAAGTTTAATTTCATAATTATTAAAATATATTGAGCTGTAAGTTACTGTCAAAATCATGAGGCTAGCAACATAGTTTGTATGCAGATGTCACAGCAACTTCAGATGAAGGCAGACTTTAAGGTTAATGGCAGAAACTGAAAAGTTGTCGGATATACAGTGACAACTGCTTTTGCAAAAATGGCATTTTTTTTGTCTGTCTTAAAATTGATAGGCATTGGAACACAGGAAGTTGCTGTATTTGTATGGTTGTTACAAATTTAAAAGCACATCAGATAGTTGACTTTTCCATTTCAATCTCTTTCAAAAAAGTGTTATTGTTATAAATGCACTTCACTGTTTTTTTTAAATAATGTCAAGTGCTAGGAGGGCATAGTTTTAAGGTGAGCAGGGAAAAGTTTAAAGGACATGCATGAGGAAAAGTATTTTACACAGGGTGGTAGGTGCCTGTCATGCACAGGAGATGATAGAAGCAGATAATCTACGTTTTAAGAGGCATTTAGACACCTGAACAGGTGGGGATATTGAGCATGTACTGGCAGTTAGGATTAGTTTAGAATAGCATCATGGCTGGCACAGACATGATGGGCCGAAAGGCTTGTTCCTGTGGTGTACTGTTCTATGACTATCCGCTTATCCATGACTCCTAATTTTATATACTCCTATCAGGTTACCCTTCAGCTTCTGACTCTTTTGAACAATCCAAGTTTGTTCAAATTCTCTTATAGCTAACTCACTGTAATCCAGGCAACATCCTGATAAACCTCTTTTGCACCCTCTTCAAAGCCTCCACATCCTTCCTGTAGGAGAAAGTGAGGACTGCAGATGCTGGAGATCAGAGCTGAAAAATGTGTTGCTGGAAAAACCCGAAGAAGGGCATGCCCGAAACGTCGATTTTCCTGCTCCTTGGATGCTGCCTGACCTGCGCTTTTCCAGCAACACATTTTTCACATCCTTCCTGTAGTGTGGCAAATAGCACTTCAAATATGAAGTGCACGTAACACTTCAAATATGGCCTAACTATACAGCTGCAACATGACTTGCCAACTTCTATACTCAATACTCTAACTTAAATTTAACATCACTTGGGGACTTGAGTTTTGAAGGATTGTAGAAAATGGATTTAATTCACATTTTGTGGAAATATCTGAAGTGGGTTCTTTAAGTGAATTGTTGAAAGTTCATTGTGGACATTGGAGATTTTGTATAACAAGACTTTCTAGAATTTACTGCCACTGGGTCAGAGCCCTAGAACTGTGTCCTTAATGGTAATCTAAGTTTACGTGTAGTACATGAACTGCAGGAGTTCAAGAAGGCAGCTCGCCACTACCTTCTCATGGGTAATGAGAAGAAAGCGACAACAATAAATGCTGGCCCACATTCCATGCATTAATTTTTTAAAAATCTCATGGCTAGGGATAACTGCCTGCTGGGCAGTTATGAAATGACTGGCATGAGGAGGTTCTTTTTATATTTGATTCAGTTGAAGGAAAGCCTGCTTGGAAGTAACTAAATTGCAGAGAAATCTGCTAATAACAAGCTGCCCACCTGATGACCATCATTTCTGCAATAAAAACTTCTGTTTTTAAACATATCAAGGTTGCATTTCCTGAACACACTGTCTGCAAGAGTTCACATGCAATCTTGCATGATTACTGATGACCATACCCGTCAGAACATTCCATGCTTTGTCCAAGAAAGAAATTTCATAAATAATCAACAATTTATTTTCATGAACAAACCTCTTTCATAAATAATTGTTTAAAAAAACTGACATGGATAAGGTATTTAATTGGTCATCTTGGTATCTGCACCTTATGTTGTGACTCATAGAGTATTTGAACTAGAATGGTGTGGCACTCTTCTACCCTCTGTTCTAACGATCTTCCTGGAATGTTAAATTAACACGTATGAAGCTTCATCCCTTCAGGTTTTTATTCTTGCTTATTCCATAATAAAATTAAATATAAATCTATGTTTAGTTTATATTTTTCCTTTCTCTTTAGTCCTATTATCCTTTCCCTCTCTTTATTTCTCTTTTCTTGACCCTGATTTTAAATTCACCTACTTAAATACCTTTCTTCCCCTCAGTTCTTGAAATCCTCAATCTCATTGGTTAAGGAGTTACACAATTGCTTGAGAGGCCTCAGAGGCTCTGTTTCTATTGCTGTCCCATTATCAAAGTTTCTACTTAAAGTTGAAATTAGGAAGCACGTATTCATAAGAAGTCATGGAAATCTGGAAGCCTCTTCCCTAAAAGGCTGAGAGCACTGGGTCAATTGAAAATTTCAAAATTAAAATCCACAGACTTGCTCAGTTCAATGTCAGCATTTTGTAGGGACCATTTCCCTCCTGTGTACATGCGTGTATACACACACACACACACACACACACACACAAACTCCACCCCCCCCCCCCCCCCAAATACCACGTTGACTTTTCCTTCTGCTCACAGATGATGCCAGACCTTCTGATTTTCTCCAGTACTTTTCTGTTTTTAATTCAGGTCTCCAGCATCCACCATTCTTTTATTTTGTTTTAACTATGGGATTATTCCTTTTCTACTGGATTGTCATTTGTAGAAATCATTTTTTTTTGTATCTAACCAATGAAATTCCTTTATCATAGACTGCTCAAAAACAATCACTCCTCAACTAACTAAACTCCAGACAATGAAAACAAAATGCGTACAACCTATCTTTATTATTTAACTCGCTAAGCTTTTGATTCATTCTGGTTTCTGTGCTGTACTTTGTACAAGGGAAAGATATGTATTTTTTTGGTAGAGATTTGAGACCCAAACCTCTGCAGATTTGCTTCTTCCTCACCTTTTCTGTATTCCAACCCCCATGATATCAAGGCTAACATTTCATTAGCTATTTTGATTGTCTGTTGTACTTCAAGGAAAGAAGAAAATATTGCAAAAAATTAAGTTGTCATCCTGTCAAAACTTTAAAATCAGGAACAGAAGATGCCTTTTACCCACACTAGAAAATAAGTGTGTAAAAGAAAGATCAAGGTTCTTTTGCTGAAAAATGGTTCCGTGTGGTCAGCTGATGTTTGTACCTTTCCCTAATTCGGCAAACTGAAAGTGTAAGCAACTGTTTGTCTGTCTGTAAAGTGTTTCATAGCCAACTGAATCTTTGGATGAAAAACAAAGTTGACATCACCTGCATTTTCAACAGGGATCAGAATTGAGGGTCTGAGCTGATCATCCCATTTGCAGTCTAAGATCAGATTAGCTCATTTAATACTGTATTGAAACTTGGTCCTTTCTGGTTCATATGTACCAAATATGTATTGATCTAAGTAGCCTTTCCCCAGACAGTGTTTAGATTATTTAAAAATTGAGCGAAATGCCAGTTTGGTACATGATTTGCTTAAAGATCTTTTCTGTTGAAAGAATGATCACATTTTTGGGATCCATATGTTGTATCCTCCTCAAACTTTTCCCACTCCCACCTATTATCTTTTCTGCCAATGGTATCCTTACACCATGTGACTCTACAGTGATTAACATGTTTGAAAATCTTTTAACATGTTGTGGTGGAATACAAAATAGACCAGTAATTATCTTTCCTCTAATTCTCTCTCATTCCTTTTGAACATGTGCCTGTTTTAATACATGGAGTGGAAAATCACCTTTTACACTTCACCAATTTTTAGCTCTTTTACAGAAGGAATTTGGAGCTCAATTTAACCTAGATTGTAAGACCTAGCTCAATTACCATCTTAGACTGTTTGAGAGAGCTAATCTAAACATTTACAAGACACATTCAAGGAACAAAGGTTTCTAGATTTTTTTTATTATCATAAGCACAGAATAAATAATTAATAAAAGTTTTTTTTGTGGATCCCCTTCAGGATGCGAGTTTGTGACACTAGTTGATTGGGCACAGCTCTCCTGTTCTGTTGGCTGAAGTTCTTCTTCCTTCTTGTGCAAGATTCTGAGAGGGCTTACTGGGGTGGATGTTGAGAAGATGTTCCCACTAAAAGGGGAATTTTCAAAACTAGGGGACAAGGTTTTAAATGAGTTTCTCCTTCTTTGTAATTCCTGTGCAAAGGAATTGCTTCTCTGAAATATCTGGAGTTCTCTACCCCAGACAACAGAGGAGGTTAGATCAGCAACAGTCACAAAATAGCAATAAAACCATAAACCAATTGCCTTATTTTTGTCCGAGGGCATATGATTTTCTTCCCGACAAAATATGTTCTACATCCAACCACACTCAATCAGAATATAATTTAATTCCTCACTTGGCTTAATCAAGTCAGAATTATTAATTATTGCAAAGTAATTCCATTCTGCGTGACATTGGTGGAGAACGTATGTCTTCAAAAATACTTTAGTCAGATATTCCTAAAATATTGATACAGTTATAACCTATAGTAGAGCCAATGTTATTTGGAATAATAAATTCATATTTAGAAAAAAACTTTCCTGCATTTTCCAAACACTGCATTTAAAATAATCTTGAACTTTTTGTTAAGTAATTAAAAATATTCTGACATTTTGCTGTAAAGTCTTGACCTGAAAGTGACTGTCCAGCATGAAGATTTTGCAAGGCAAAAAGTGACACCTGCCAATGTGGTGGGCACATGGGAGAAAGAGAGAGAGAGAGAGCAGTTCACAGCAAAAATATTAACAAACTGCTAAATGGGGAAGCTTTCTAGTTTTTGTTTCTTTATTTAAAATTATTCAAAGTGTGGTTATTTTTAATAATATTGGTTAGGACTCTGCATTTTATTGAACACCTCTAGAGATACATTGAAAGTCTCTATACTTTATTTTCTTCCATGGAAATGCATCCAGGTAATTATTTCTTCACTGCTATAAGTATTTTTTAAAAAATGTACATAATCACACTTAAGAAAGCATAGTTTACTTTTTGTTCCAATGCTTTGAAACCTTTCAAAGTGAGATAAGGATGAGAAGTGGGCGGCACGGTGGCACAGTGGTTAGCACTGCTGCTTCACAGCGCCAGAGACCCGGGTTCAATTCCCGCCTCAGGCGACTGTCTGTGTGGAGTTTGCACATTCTCCCCGTGTCTGTGTGGGTTCCCTCCGGTTTCCTCCCACAATCCAAAAATGTGCAGGTCAGGTGAATTGGCGATGCGAAATTGCCCGTAGTGTTAGGTGAAGGGGTAAATGTAGGGGAATGGGTCTGGGTGGGTTACGCTTCGGCGGGTCGGTGTGGACTTGTTGGGCCGAAGGGCCTGTACGTAATCTAATCTAATCTAAAGTGATTGACGAATGAACATATTAACAAAAAAAAACGATTTGGTCAACAGAAGATTTTTCTCTAAAAAGGGTTGTAAAATTTATGTAAATTTGATTATATCTTTATGATCAAATCCAGTTTTAACAGAACGATCTTTAGTTTTGTAATTGATTCCTGAAGTTGAGACAGTCTTGGGCCGAAAGATACATATAACAAGAAACATTATAAATTATCGACCTTTATTGTATTTTTAAAGTGAATTATATCATTATTAGAATATTGAATTGTTTTGAATCATTAGTTTTCAGCACCTGAATGCTCTCAGCTCAAGAGTAGCACAGTATCCTTTTTGCTGTGTGTCTGCAATATATTTTAACACAACTTTATATCCGTACACTGCATTTTTCTGGATCTTTTTCCACATGGATTTTTTTCTTTAAATTGATTTTAATTAAGATTGCTAAGGTTGTGGATTGAGTATTTCTTTGCTATGTTCGTGCTCTCTTGTTGACAATCTCCTCTTCATTTGTCATATCATCAATTTTGAGCTATTTTAGTTTATAGTTTCCCATGAGAATCATTAGAATTGGTGACTTTTGTTTTTAGTTGCCATTTTCTCCCCAAAATCTCCTCAAGGAAATAAAAGTATTTCATTTTACTGAAATTATTACCTGCATGAAATCTATGAAGACCAATTTGATCCAATTAAATTTTTTGCTTTGCTGTTCCTTAAATAAAAACCTTTGACAGCATATGACTTACAACATCTCTAATAAGGAAGTTAGCATTAAGGCACTTTACCTGAATGCTCGTAGCATTCATAACAAAGCCGATGAATTAATGGCACAGATAATAGTGAATGATTATGATGTAGTAGGCATCACAGAGACTTGGTTACAGGGGGGTCAGGACTGGCAGTTAAACCTCCATGGTTTTTCGACTTATCGAAAAGACAGAGAGGTGGGCAGAGGGGGTGGAGTTGCCTTGTTAGTTAAGAACAAAATTAAATCTATGGTATTGAATGACATAGCGTCGGATGATGTGGAGTCTGTGTGGGTGGAATTGAGGAACCACAAAGGCAAAAAAACCATAATTGGAGTTGTGTACAGACCTCCTAACAGTGGTCAGGACCAGGGACGCAACATGTACCGGGAAATAGAGAAGGCATGTCAGAAAGGCAAGGTTACATTGATCATGGGTGACTTCAATATGCAGGTGGACTGGGTAAATAATGTTGCTAGTGGATCTAAAGAAAGGGAATTCATGGAATGCTTACAGGATGGCTTTTTGGAACAGCTAGTCATGGAGCCCACAAGAGAGCAGGCTATTCTGGACCTAGTGCTTTGCAATGAACCAGACTCTATAAAAGATCTTAAAGTAAGGGAACCCTTAGGAAGTAGCGACCATAATATGGTAGAGTTCAGTCTGGAGTTTGAAAGGGAGAAGGCGAAATCTGATGTAATGGTGTTACAGTTGAATAAAGGTAATTATGAGGGCATGAGAGAGGAACTGACTAAAATAGACTGGAAGCAGAGGCTAACCGGGAAGACACTAGAGCAAAAATGGCAGGTGTTTGTAGGTATAATTGAGGACACTGTACAGAGGTTCATTCCCAAGAAAAGAAAGATTAACCGGGGAGGGATTAGACAACCTTGGCTGACAAAGGAAGTCAGGAAATGTATTAAAGAAAAAGAGAGATCCTATAAAGTGGCTAAGAACAGTGGGAAATCAGAAGATTGGGAAGGATACAAAAGCCAACAGAGGATAACAAAGAGTGTAATAAGAAATGAGAGGATCAAATATGAAGGTAGGCTAGCCAGTAATATTAGAAATAATAGTAAAAGTTTCTTTCAGTACATAAGAAACAAACGACAGGCAAAAGTAGACATTGGGCCACTTCAAACTGATGCAGGGAGCCTAGTGATGGGAGATAAGGAAATAGCAGGAGAACTTAACAAGTACTTTGCGTCAGTTTTCACAGTGGAAGACAGGAGTAATATCCCAAAAATTAAAGGGTGTCACGGGGCTGAGTTGAGTATGGTTGCCATTACGAAAGAGATAGTGCTAGAAAAGTTAAAAAGTCTTAAAATTGATAAATCTCCTGGCCCCGATGAGATACACCCTAGAGTTCTGAGAGAGGTTGCTGAGGAAATAGCAGAGGCATTGGTTGAGATCTTTCAAGAGTCACTGGAGTCAGGAAAGGTCCCGGACGATTGGAAGATGGCTGTAGTAACCCCCTTGTTCAAGAAAGGATCAAGGCAAAAGATGGAAAATTATAGGCCAATCAGCTTAACCTCGGTTGTTGGTAAAATTCTAGAATCCATCATTAAGGATGAGGTTTCTAAATTCTTGGAAGAGCAGAGTCTGATTAGAACAAGTCAACATGGATTTAGTAAAGGGAGGTCATGCCTGACAAACCTGTTGGAATTTTTTGAAGAGGTAACAAGTAGGTTAGACCAGGGGAACCCAGTGGATGTGGTCTATCTGGACTTTCAAAAGGCCTTTGATAAGGTGCCACACGGGAGACTGCTGAGCAAGGTGAGGGCCCATGGTGTTCGAGGTGAGCTGCTGGGATGGATTGAGGATTGGCTATCTAACAGAAGGCAGAGAGTTGGGATAAAAGGTTCTTTTTCAGAATGGCAGCCGGTGACGAGCGGTGTCCCGCAGGGTTCGGTGCTGGGGCCACAGCTGTTCGCATTATATATTAATGATTTGGATGAGGGAACCGGGGGCATTCTAGCGAAGTTTGCCGATGATACAAAGTTAGGTAGACAGGCAGGTAGTACTGAGGAAGTGGGGAGGCTACAGAAGGATCTAGACAGGTTGGGAGAGTGGTCCAGGAAATGGCTGATGGAATTTAACGTGAGCAAGTGCGAGGTCTTGCACTTTGGCAAAAAGAATATAGGAATGGACTACTTTCTAAATGGTGAGAAACTTAATAAAGCCAAAGCACAAAGGGATCTGGGAGTGCTAGTCGAGGATTCTCTAAAGGTAAACATGCAGGTTGAGTCTGTGATTAAGAAAGCGAATGCAATGTTGTCTCTTATCTCAAGAGGGTTGGAATATAAAAGCAGAGATGTACTACTAAGACTTTATAAAGCTCTGGTTAGGCCCCATTTGGAGTACTGTGTCCAGTTTTGGTCCCCACACCTCAGGAAGGACATACTGGCACTGGAACGTGTCCAGCGGAGATTCACACGGATGATCCCTGGAATGACAGGTCTAGCATATGAGGAACGGCTGAGGATACTGGGATTGTATTCATTGGAGTTTAGAAGATTAAGGGGAGATCTAATAGAGACGTACAAAATAATACATGGCTTTGAAAAGGTGGATGCTAGAAAATTGTTTCTGTTAGGCGAGGAGACTAGGACCCGTGGACACAGCCTTAGAATTAGAGGGGGTCATTTCAGAACGGAAATGCGGAGACATTTCTTCAGCCAGAGAGTGGTGGGCCTGTGGAATTCATTGCCACGGAGTGCAGTGGAAGCCGGGACGCTAAATGTCTTCAAGGCCGAGATTGATAGGTTCTTGTTGTCTAGAGGAATTAAGGGCTACGGGGAGAATGCTGGCAAGTGGAGCTGAAATGCGCATCAGCCATGATTGAATGGCGGAGTGGACTCGATGGGCCGAATGGCCTTACTTCCACTCCTATGTCTTATGGTCTTATGGTCTTTCATTTTCCCTTGCATTACTAGGGGACTAATATATCAAGTGAGCACTTGAGATGCTGGAGATCAGAGTCAAGAGTGTAGTGCTGGAAAATCACAGCAGATCAGACAGCATTCAAGAAGCAGGAGAATCGACGTTTCGGGCAAGAGCCCTTCATCAGGCTCTTGCCCGAAAGGTTGATTTTCCTGCTCCTCAGATGCTGCCTGACCTGCTGTGCTTTTCCAGCACCACATTCTCAACTAAAAAATCAAATTGAATCTGAGTTGAAAAGTGCCTCCTTGTATTGTAATGTGTCACCACAAATCAAATCAAAGCTCCTCCATTCATTGTCTTGTACCAGTGGAATTCGTATGCAATGTTAGAGATTTTGAGATCTATTGGATTGAAATTGTTGCAAGTGATGCATAAATTTGTTTCTCTGAGACAAGCAAGATGGGGTGAGATTAAGGAGCCTTAATGTCAAAAGGAAGAAGGCAGCTTATGTAAGGTGGAAGAAGCAAGGATCTAACTTTGAAGTTAGTACTTTGCCCCCAATACCATGCACCCTAATTTTGCTCACTAACCTCTTATGTGGGACTTTATCAAAAGCTTTCTGAATGTCCAGGTACACTACATCTACTGGCTCTCCCTCATCCATCTTCAGAGTTACATCCTCAGAAAATTCTAGAAGATTAGTCAAGCATGATTTCCCCTTCGTAAATCCATGCTGACTCTGACCTATCCTGTTACTGCTATCCAGATGTGTCGTAATTTCATCCTTTATGATAGACTCCAGCATCTTTCTCACCACTGAGGTCAGACTAACTGGTCTATAACTTCCTGCTTGCTCTCTCCCACCTTTCTTATAAAGTGGTACAACATTAGCCACCTTCCAATCCGCAGGAATTGATCCTGAATCTATCGAACTCTGGAAAATAATCACCAACGCATCCACGATTTCTCGAGCCATTTCCTTCAGTACCCTGGGATGTGGACCATCAGGCCCTGGGGACTAATCAACCTTCAGACCTAACAGTCTCTCCAACACCAATTCCTGGCAAATATAAATTCCCTTCAGTTCAGGTCCTTCAGCCACTGTTACCTCTGGGAGATTGCTTGTGTCTTTCCCAATGAACACAGATCTGAAGTACGAATTCAATTCTTCTGCCATTCCTTTGTTCCCTGTAATATATTTCCCTGTTTCTGTCTTCAAGGGCCCAATTTTAGTCTTAACCATTTTTTTGCCTTTCACATACCTAAAAAAGCTTTTACTATCCTCTTTTATATTTCTGGCCAGTTTACCTTCGTACCTCATTTTTTCTCTGCGTATTTCCTTCTTAGTAGTCCTCTGTTGTTCTTTAAAAGCTTCCCAGTCCTCCGTTTTCCCACTTGTCTTTGCTATGTTATACTTTTTCTCTTTTAACTTTATATTTTTCTTAACTTCCCTCTTCAACCATGGCATCCCATGCCTCCTCCTAGGATCTTTCTTCCTTGTTGGAATGAACTGATCCTGCATCTTCTGCATTATACACAGAAATATCTGCCATTGTTCCTCCACTGTCATCCCCGCTAACGTATTGCACCATAGCCAGAGACTTTTCACCAGGGCAGGATTGACTACCACAAGAGTTCATAATTTTAAGTTGTTAGGAGGAAGGCATAGAGGAGATGTCAGAAGTAGAAAGTTGTGAATACATGGAATGCATTGCTAGTGGTGGAAGCAAAGTCATTAGGGACATTTAAGCGACTGCTGGACATGCACATGAGGTGTATTTTAGCCCAGCAACAGTGAAGAATATGTCAAAGAGAGGATTTTGGTCAACTTGAAGGTGATGCATTTGGAAAATAGTGGCCATGAAGTGATGACCAGTTCCTACAATGCATTCTGTAGATAATGTAGATAATATGCTTTATCTTAGCTTTTTATGCCTGTGTGAAATGGTGATAGCTGAGTGATATTATCGCTAGACTATCAATCCAGATCCCCAGGTATTCTGGGGACCTGAGTTCAAATTTTTTCACGGCAGATTGTGGAATTTGAATTTAATGAAAATCTGGAAATAAGTGTCTTATGATGACTGTCAATTGTCGAAAAAACCCATTTGGTTTAGGGAAAGAAACAGTGATCCTTGCCTGGTCAGGCCTACATGTGACTCCAGACCCATGGCAATGTGGGTGACTCTTAACTGCCTTCTAAGCAATTAGGGATGGTTAATAAATGCCCATCATCCAGTGAATGAATTAAAAAAAATAGAATCTGTCTCGGTCTCCTCCAGTGGTCCCAGCATCATAGATGGCAGTCTTCAGCCAATTTGATTCATTCCACATGATATCAAGAAAAGGTTGGAGGCTGTGGGCCTTGACTACATTTTGACAATAATACTGAAAGCTTGTACTGCATCCCTAGCTAAACTTTTCCAGTACAGCTGCAACACTGGCATCGACTGAACAATGTGAAAAATTGTCCATCTCATAGACTACGGTGATTCAAGAAGCCAGCTTACCACAGTTTCTCCAAGACAACTGGAGATGTGCAAATAATGCTGACCCAGCCAGCAATGTCCATGCCCTGCAAGTGAATTTAAATAAAAGAATGAAGTGCCAATTGAGCAGAATTTGTTTTTTGGTTTTGATCTTGAGTGTTACTGAAGGCCCATCCATCCAGACAACTGCATTTTGTTTCATTGCACTCCTGATGTGCGACATTTTAGGTCAGGATGTGAGCCACCAAATGGATTGTCCAACTCAATCCTTGATCTGTATTAAGCAGGTCCTTTTTGTGACTGATTCACTTATATTTCTTGTTACTTCTGACCCAAGAAATTGGTGGTGCAGAACATGTCAATGGCTAATGTCATTGACTGATGTCCTGGAGAAAGGTAAGCTCTGATATTTTTTTGCCAGGACCTTTTGTGATAGAAGATGCTTGTTGCTTTATAAGCCTTGGTCATCTTGTATGCAAGAATGGATGACTGTTTTTTGAAGAATTGCAAATGTAGCAGGAATAATGCAATTGGCAGGAAACAACCTCACTTCTGACCTTTTTAATAGAGGGGAAGCTCATTAAAAGAGTGGAAATGGAACCAAGGATGGCAAGGAAGGAGCCGCTGCAGTGATGACCTGATCTGAGATGATGTGTCACCGAGAACTGCATCATCATGCTAAATAATAGGCATGAATACCTGTGGAGT
Organism: Chiloscyllium punctatum; assembly: GCF_047496795.1. Taxonomy (NCBI): domain Eukaryota; kingdom Metazoa; phylum Chordata; class Chondrichthyes; order Orectolobiformes; family Hemiscylliidae; genus Chiloscyllium; species Chiloscyllium punctatum. The sequence goes on from NC_092760.1 coordinate 52,829,016, forward strand.
ATTTTCACCCATTCTTCAATGACTTTACTTTTACTAGGACTCTTGCCATGTTTGATCAAGTGTTGACTTGGTGCCATTAACACCAAGACATGGAATTCATTACTATGTCCATGTTTTGAATTCTGGAGGAACGCCTTCAACATTTTTGCCCAATAACCACATCATGGTCCTGTTTATGAAATCTTTCCAACACTTTCATTAAAAGCTAACTGATAGGGCAAATATAGTTTGTCTTCTTTATTTAATATACTGGGTATACCTGGACAGCTTTCCACTTTTACTGAAGGGATGCATTCAAGCACATATAAAAATCACATTTCAGTGCAATGGTCAAGAAAGCAAAATCTGTACTTCGTCAGAAGGCTAAAGAAATTCAGCATGGCCATAAGGCCATGCTTACCAATTTTTAGGATGCTTTCTATCATGCATCAATGCCTGGATGCATCACAGCGTGGTTTGGCAATTGCCCTTCCCAAGACTGGAAGAAACTAGAGAGTTGTGAGCCCAGTCCATGATACAAACCAGCCTTCCAAACATTGAATCAATCTATACTTCCCACTGCCTCAGGAACCAACATAATCAAAGACTCTTCCCACCCCAGTTATATTCTCTTCCACTCTCTTCTGTTGCGCAGAAAATATAAAGGTTCATATACATGTATGAATAGACTCAAAGGCAATTTCTTCCCGACTGTTATTAGACTTCTCGGTGGACCTGTTAAATTTTAAATTTAATGATAATGTTCCTCTCTGTACTGTAACATTGTATTCCTCACTCTGTTCTATTACCCTTTTGCACTTTGTATGGTATGATCTGACTATACTACATGCAAAACAAAACTTTTCACAGTACATAGGTACATGTGACAATAATAAATCAAATCCTTTACTAGCTTTCCTTTGTTTAAATAGCAAATTTAGTTGTCATTAAATGTGGTTTGAGAAAATACAGATATAGCTTTCATGCTACTGCATTGTTGATTTTAACTGTTTTTGTCCTTTACATAAGATAAAATGCAAATGTGCTTGTAACTGGAAAACTGTTCATAGACAGAAAGAGCTTTATTGAAAAAAATAAAGTTAATCTGAATTAGAATTGGGTAAAAGAGAGAAATAATCTCTACTTTCTGAATGATGAATGTTCGTAATGAATCATTTTTGATCAAGAATTGTTTTTTGATAGCAGGTGGTAAATGTTATATCTGCATTTAATTTCCACAGTTTGTACATAATTGTGTAACTATAAACCAGATTCACAGTAAGAAGAATTAAGATCAGTAAATTTAAGCCCCTTTTTTTCAAGGCTTTGCAACATTTGTGAATTCCTACTTTGTTTTTTAAGTGAAATTGTTTCAGTACAAATAATGTACAGGTTTCCTAATATCAACAAACATTATTGTAGGCTATTTGATTTTAGTGGCTGATGAGAATATAAGATAGCTTGTATAAATGAAAAGATGTTCAAAACCCATGTAAGAGAGTAGAGATTTAGCCATTTTCTACATTCTATGCAGTGTCATTTCATGTTCATGCCTTGTGGACCATCTGGGTTGGTGTCTGGGTCCAAACTTATTTTAAATAAACCTCCAGAGTACATTTGAAATACCTTAGCTGGGAGGTTTTCTTTTGCAGTATCAAGTGGCAGAAGCCTCCAATAGAGAGACTGTGTGTGATTTATAAGGTATATGATTTTGTTCTGGATTTTGTGATAGCAAAGTTAGTGCCGGACATGAGCAATATTATTCCCAGTAAGAAGGAAGTCCCTGAAAGCTCTATTTTAGAAGAATAAATTCTTCCCATTCACCCCAACCCCCCACCTCACCATCCTGCTAATAGCCTGACAGCAGCCTACTCATAAAAGCTGCTGGAATTGCTCCTTTATCATGGGCCTCCACACTGCTGCACTAAAATAGTGGGAGCAGTTGGATGATGATTTAAATTGTCATTTAATGATGATGTTTTGTTGTGCCTGTTAAATAGGAGAGAGGATGAAGGTAGTGGGATGGCTAAACACTGCATTTTATCAGTTTCTCTGCCTTCAAATATACCAACAAGGGAGCTATAAATCAAGCCCATATAGTATTCAAGTATATGGTTATGTCTACCATTTAATGGCATGAGAAAAATTAATATCTTTTAGCAGGTTTTTTGGACCAGCAGTAGAAAAACAGCCACTGTGCCACAGGAGCTCTAATAACTTGGATGGGAAACTGCTGGGAATGTCCAGTGCAGTAAGCTTGGTGCTCTTGTGGTGCACTGGTAATGTACCTAATACTCTGGACCAGAATGTTGGATTGAAGTATCACCTGCTCCAGAGGTGTGTCAGAATAAGATTGAACACAATGAGCAAATATCTCTAATTAAGACATTAGAACTGTTTTCATCCATTTCCTTTTAAACCCCTTTTGAAAACCAAAGGTCCTGGGAATTTGTTCCTCTTTAGTGCCATTCATTTTTTATCATTGCTATTATTTTGCTTTTGTTTAATTATGATGAGTTCTAGTTTACGATTCAGTACTAGTTTCCTTCAGATGTTTGGCTACTGTAAATACTGATATAAAAGTTACTCAGCATGTCAGCCATTTCCTTATTTTCATTTACATTACCATTGGTGTCAATTTTACTCCTCCTTTCTCTAAAAAAAGACAATTGCAATATTTTTGGTAGATTCTGATGTCCTTAAAGTTTAGTTTCATGCTTCTTTTTTTTTAATAACTCTTGGTATTATTTATTCAACTTTTTCTTGTTTTATTGGATCTGTGCTATTTTTATTTTTACCATTTTATTTTATTTTGTTTTATTTTACCTTTTATCTCTTTAGTTTCTGGGAGTATAAAGTGGTTCTGCATCTCTTTTTGTTTAACACTTCCCACCGATCTTCTGTCATTTTACCCATTAGCAGATTTGTTCAGTTCATAGATTTGTCCTGTGGCCATTTTCTGTCTTATCACAGCGAAGATAACCTTATCAAAGGTCAGAATATTATTTACTGTTCTGTTTCTTCCTTTCAAATACAAACACATGTTAAACCTGATCATATGGTCACTCCAATAAATTTTCATGTACCGTTAGACTATTAATTAAGGTTGACTGATTTACTCATTTATTAAAAATAATATGAGTTGACCCTTGGTTCCAGGTCATAATTATGACAGAAAACTATTCTGAAGATGATATTCTGCCTCTGCCCGCCCCCTACCATAATACCATTTTGCCTTTCTATATGCTTGTTAACCTCTGAATGTCTACATTCCATAACTTATCCATTGCTATCAAGGGGTTTATACCCAATTCCAACCAGTCTTAAATATTTTTCACGTTTTTTAATTTCACCCAAAATTTCTCAATGCGTGCATATTTTTAAATATTTGATCTCTCATAATTGAAGGTATTTAATCCTTGGGCTATTTCTCCTGTCAAACCAATGCCTGTACTGTTCCTGTGGATCCTATAACCTGTGTATGTTTGTGGTGGCTGTTTCTCAGTCGTGGCTATCATTTCACCCATCCAAGTTGAATTTACCAGTCTATGCTGAACATTGTCCCATCTGCCTATTGCTGGCCCATATCCCTCCAAACCTTCCTTATTCATGTACTTCTCCAAATGTCTTTTAAATGTTGTAACTGTACCCACATCCACCATTTTCCCTGGAAGTTCATTCCACACACAAATCATTCTGTGTAAAAAGAAGAAAAATTGCCCCTTGTGTCTTCTTTAAATCTTTTTCGTCTCACCTTAAAAATATGCCCCGGTCTTGATATCCCCCACCCTAGCTTATGATTAGATTCCCTACAGCATGGAAACAGGCCCTTCAGCCCAACCAGTCCACACCGACCATCCAAAGAGTAACCCACCCAGACCCATTTCCCTCTGACTATGGGCAATTTAGCATAGCCAGTTCACCTGGCCTGCACATCTTTGGACTGTGGGAGGAAACCGGAGCACCCGGAGGAAACCCACAAAGACACTGGCAAATGTGCAAACTCCACACAGGCTGGAATCGAACCAGGGACCCTGGTGCTGTGAGGCAGTAGTGCTAACCACTGAGCCACCATGCTGCCGTCTTCACCCTAGGTAGAAGACACCTGTCATTCATCTAATCTATGCCACTCATGATTTTATAAACCCCAATAATTCAGAAATGTTTGTAATATTTAACCACTGTGTAGATATTTACTTGTGTTGCCAAAACCTCCAGGGCTATGGGCCAAGAACTAGAAAATGTCATGTTGATTGGCATCTTTGTTGATTGGCATGGGCACAATGGGGCAAACAGCCTCCTTCTGTGCTGCAACTGTCCATTCAATGTCCCCTGAGATAAATTAAATCTGTTTTCATAGTCCTTATTTGGACCATTCATACTAATATGCCCTGCTAATATTTAACACAAATAAACATTTTTTTAATTATGTATTCTTCTATTTTAATTGCTTTTCATTTTTAGTTTACCTTTTGACCTGCAATATCTAAAGCAGGATCTCTGACTATTCTTCCATTATATTGTAAAAGTAATGAAAGAGAACTGACATATGCCACCTTCTTTCACCTGAATCCTTCCTCAGTATATGAATTTGAGTTCTTTATCAGTGTAGTCAGTGATGTCTGTCTTTACAACAAAAATTGCTCCTATGTTCTTTAGGCTTAGAATTATGTTTTTACCTTTGAAAAGTCTTTTTTTTTTCCTCCCAACCCCTATCCCCTCCACAATGTTCCATATTTCTCTAAGCTTATCAGTAGTGTATTTACTGTTATTTCTTCTGCTAATTTAATATATTGGGACTCTTTCTTGTAACCCTTTTTGTCTGAATACTAATTATATTTGAGAACATGGCTGTGTGAACTTGTTCAAGACTTCCAATGAGCTCTCCACATACAACTTACATAAGTGGGGTCAGGATTTTCTTTTTCCTTTTCACTTTCAGGGATCACCAGGATTTCATTCGATGTTTTCTCATAGCAGTGCTCCTAAGGTTGGGACATGTCTTGTGCTTTTGTATGTACATATTTCAGGTACAAACTTGCATCCTTTTCTTTTGTGTATGGTATGACTTGCAAAATACTTAACTCCTTTTTTATGGTTGTATGTGCAATTACAGTATCTTCAATAGCCTGCTATTGAATACAGAACTAAATTTGTAATGAGAATGGCTGATATGAGTGAATTTTACATGTACAGAATGCATTTCTGATTACTAATGAATTTACAGAAATATTACAGCCAGAAGGATGGCATTCAAACCATCACGTCTGTGCCAGCCCTCACTTGGTACCACTCTTCTCCTGCCTTCAAATGACTGTTTAATTCCCCTTTGAATTGTTCAGTTCAACATCCCCCTATCATGTTCTCTCAGGCATTCCAGACCCTAACCATTCATGTGAATAGTTTTCCAAAGAAAGCACTTGCTTTTTTTACTCATTGTTTTATTTTAAAACTGTCTCCTCTCACTCTTGAACTTTTCACACAACTGGGTACATTTTCTCCCTATTCGTTCTGTCCATACCTCTCATGATCTTAAATACTTCAGTCAGATTTTTTCTTTGCCGTCGTTTCTCGAAGATAAACAATTCCAGCTTCTCCAAATGGAATCATTTTCATTAAGCCTGTTCTGCATTCTGTCAAAAGCCTTTACATCCTTCTTAAAGGACATGGCAAAATACTGTAACTGAGACTAAACTGGTATTTTGGATAAGTTCAGCATAATCTCTGTGCTGTTATACTGTGTGTCCTATTTATAAAGCCTAGGGTACTATAAGCTTTGTTAATTGCTCACTCAAACTGTCCTACCACTTTTAATGGATTATATACTCGTAGACCCAGATCCTTCTGCTCTTGCATCACCTTTCAAGTTGTACTTTTTATTTGAGATTGCCACTATTTGATCTTCCTACCAAAATATCTATCTCCTCACACTTCTCCTCCATATTGAATTTCATCTGCCACATGCCTGCGCACTCCACCAACTTTTCTCTTTTTTACTTTGAATACTACCCTCCTCACAATTTAAAATATTTCAGAGTTTCACATTATCTGTAAATTTGAAATTGTGTTCTGTACACTAGGGTCTGGATCATTAATATATATAAAAGCAAGGGATTTTGCATTGACCTCTGGGGAATTCCACTACAAACTTTCTCTCAGCCTGAAACATCCTTTACCAATGCTGTCTGCTTCCTGATGTTCAACCAATTTTATTCCATGAGTTCTAACTTTGCTCACAAGGCTGTTGTGCAGCACTATATCAAATGCCTTCTGCAAATCCATGTAGATCACCTTTTCTTTTATCCCTTCGCAAAATTCTTGCAATTTAGGTAAACATAATTTTCTTTTTTGAGATGGTTTTCCTTTATTAACCCTTATTAGTATATGTGACTATTCATTTTCCCTAAATGACTTTTGTTTCTAAAGGTTTCCTGGTCAAAAATGATTATTTATCATTTTAAAGATATTTTTATCAGCTTAATTTCTAAGCTAATCAATGATACAAAATAAATGAATAAGGACAATACTGCAGTTACAATATTCCTACCTAATCAATTTGCATTACTAATTATGCCCTGTTGCTGCTTTATCATTACTTAGAGCTCAAGCCAGTTACTTAGCTTTATTCACAAAAGTGCTAGTCAGATATATTATCATTTAAAACCAACCTTGTGTGGAAGTAGTTTATACTGCTCTGTTGAACACTATTGATATTCTGACCACTTGAATTACTGTTGAGTTGGTTATTCAAATCTAAGCTATTATGAGCATTACAGTTTTTTGAAAGCATACATTTTAATACTATTTATAGATTCTTAGGCACTAAAATCTTTTTAAAAAAAAACTTCTGCTAGGAAGTCCTAACCCCAGCTATGTACAACGCTGAAAAGCTTCCTGAATGGATAATTTTAATTATATGATGAGGCATAAAGGTTGAAATTTACACAACCTTTCAAATTATTAGAAATTCATACTTTAGAAATACAGTATAAATTGCTTAACTTGACACACCCAAATTCATGGTAAAATGAAGGGCATGCTATTTAGTAGGAGGAGTTGGTATTTCCATATCCTTTGGGGTTACGAATTAATTTTTAAAAAATGTATTCATGGTTTGTGAACATTGGGGTCTAGGCCAGCATTTGTTGCCCATTATTGATTTCCCTTGAGAAACTCGTGGTGAGCTACCTCCCTTGCTACTGGAATCCACATCTAGTATGTACACCCACTATGTTGTTAGCAATGGAGTTTCAGGAATTAACGCCATTATAGTGAAGAAATGTTGATGTGGTCTAGGTCAGGATGGTGCGTGAGTTGGAGGTGAACTTGAAATTCTGCTTTAGTTATGAGATTTTTAATAAGGCTTCGATGTAAGAATTTAGTTGTAATTATTCAGTGAAAAATAAATGAGATTATCTTGCAAAATATCTTGGTCAGAAGTCTAGAGGAAAATAATGAAGTTACATGATAATACATGAAAAATTTGAAAAAAGCTCATCATACGTGATGACTCGAGTGGCATTGATTAGATGATTCCAAGCCTTGTTTTAAAATCCTGTAGATGATGAGGAGAAGAGATATGAAGAGACAAAATTAACTTGCATATAAGATGACTTGTAAAACATTACAAGAAAGATTCTAATTTCTCAGTGCTTTCAAAGGGAAAAAACAAATTTTATATGATTTATTTTAGGAAACTACTGATGGTAAAATTTGCATGCTAAGAGGAAGTAAGATACCAGGTGCCTGTTTTCTGAAGGAATCTGCTCTTTTCTGTTAACAAGTGTATTACGTACTGAAGTCTAGATGTCAGTCATATAATTTTTACCATCTATATCAGGCAAAATGCAGGAGCACAAGTATTGCACCAAGCTTCAGAAGAAATGGGATTTGTTTGGAGAAAGGATAGTCAGAAATGGGAACTTGGCTCAGAGAGAAAAAGAAACATACAAATTGACAATCATGGGTGTAGCATGCAAAGGAAATGGCAAAGTCAGGCTGCCAACATTTTAAATGTTATTTGTCTGCCAACAAGGGAAAAAAATAATTGAGGGACTCTGGCTGGTTGCAACAGAGAACCACCAGGCTGTGATGCCTTCAGCAAACATGCCACTGACTCACTTGCCAAATCCCTGCCACAGTTGTGCCAGTAGTAGGAGAGGCATTGTGCATAGCTCAAATCAAATCCCCCCCATCCCGTCCAACTCCCCTAGCTCCAATGTCAGCATTAGTGAAAGTGGTTTGTGCTCAATGTATGGTCTATTGGTGAGTGAATGGGATGTTGTATCCTGCTGGGCTCCCTATGTCAATTGTAGTAGTTTTGTCTTTCCATGTGAAAACACCACCACCTGAAGCCACCCATCCTTTTCCATCTGTAGCATGCCTCTCAATAACTTCACCACGAGCCTGGCTACAGCCTGTTGTCTAACCTACCACAATGTCAGTGCTCATTATGGATTGCTGCTTCCTTGGCCTCCTCAAAACACCAGCAAGGAAAACTGCTGCTTCTTGGTCATGCAACTCTCCAATTAGTCAATAGCTTTGAGATGGATTGACCTCTGGGAGATAGATCTTCGATCTGTGCCCTTTATAGTTAAAAGTAGCATCCACTGAAAAGTTAAAGCAAACAAACTTGCTGAGCAGAAGTGGGCTTGCCTCTTGATTTATGCTGGTGTTCATGGAACCCACACTCAGCATAAAATCCATCCCCTGTTTGATATAACTGATCAATTAACAATGGTGACGCAATATGAAATTGAAACTATAAAATATTAGGTAATATTTTTGCAGTAGTCACTTTTGGGTATGGTAAATTGAGATATATTTGTACATATTTAAGTAGACTGTTGTATCCTGGTTCTACAATTGTGGAAAGGCCTAGTGTGGCTTCAGATGTTTACCTTTCTGCTCTTGAAGTGTTTGTTGAATAAACATGCAGTTTACTGCATCATGCAGCTACTTACCGTTTGCTTGATTTAACCTACTTTACTATAGAGACTGTCAAGAGCACATTCACATCATCGATTAGTGGTGCTGGAAGAGCATAGCGGTTCAGGCAGCATCCGAGGAGCAGTAAAGTGTATTCCTGATGAAGGGCTTTTGCCCCGAAACGTCGATTTTACTGCTCCTCGGATGCTGCCTCAACTGCTGTGCTCTTCCAACACCACTGATCCAGAATCTGGTTTCCAGCATCTGCAGTCATTGTTTTTACCACATTAACATCATGTCTTTCTTCTATCAACTTCTTTTTACCTTGACCTGTGAAATCATAATGTTAGTGGTTATTTCACTGAGTCAAGGATTAATCTATTGATTACAATATTTTCATGTACAATATTTTCCCTTAAAGTCTTTCTTTTTTTCTTTGTCATTGTTGGCCTGGATTTTCCAATGGCCTGGCAGTTATTGTTCTAGCATTGATGGAAATTATGCATGTGGACCCTACAGAATCTTCAATGGAGTATACCTTGAAGGAATTGCTTGGAAAGTTGAAAATCCTGCTGGATAATTACTTTATACCCGGAATCCTCTGAAAAGTCCCTATTTAAACTGGAGAATTTGGAAAGTTCTGCTGAAATTAAGTAAACAGTTACCCAGGAAAAGGGAGATTATTAAATATGTAGCCAAATTTATGACTAAGTATTCAACTAGCTCCATATTTGCCTTACAGACCCTAATTACATCTCCCCAAGTCCACTTGCACTCTCTGGGAACCGATTTCCATCCCCACCCTGACCTCGTTCCATATTCAACCCCTTGTCATGGGCATATCACCCCCTTCTCCTCAACTCTTGAGTTAGCACCCCATACCCATGAACGCACAACCAAATCTATTTCTTTCACCTACCCTTAATGCTGCATCACTTACCTGGTCCACCTGCCACCTATACACTGGTACCCTACCTACCTACTGGTAAGTACAGGTGTTGTTGTGGAGAATACACCATTTTGATGATGACTGACTCTGTCTCTGTTAATTGCTAAATTCCATTTACATTTGAAAAACTAAAATTCCGATGAGTCAAGGCATTACTCTGAGAATGAATGACTTGTCACTTATTTGGTTAAGTTGAAATGGGAGTGGTGTGTGTATGTATTCTTTCTCTCTGTAAAGAACAAAGTGTGTAGCTTCTGGTATGTATAAGTGCACTGCAAACCTGACTAGCAAACCTAAATTGGCTGTCAGTGCAATTCTTCCCAGATTCAGGATTATTTACCAAATGTTAGGAACTAACAGCCACCGGCCATGCCACTACAGTATTGTAGCAGCATTTAAAAAAATTATCTTCACTTGTTGGTCAACATTTGAGATTTTTTTGTCCACAAACTCATACATTCTCCATTGCAATGTCTCTACCATTTAGAGTCTACCTAGCAATCAATTAGCACTCTCCTGTTTTACAGCAAAATTGTTTTCTCTTTTAAGTCGATATTTCTTAAAAACATCTGAGTGCAAGACAAAAAGCTTCAAAACCATTTTTTCCCTCTTATATTCCAAATATAATTGACTACTTGGATGGTTGATTGATTGTCAAGTATAAAGTAGTTGACCACACCTCCTCTTTTTCCTGAGGTCTATAGTTCTTTCTTGAACCAGGAGGAGGGTTAACCTCTGGATTTCACTTGTATATTTGTGCTGAAGTAGGTTGATTTATTGTTTCAACTTGTTGAATATTTTGGAGTTTCTCCTTTTTCTTAGCAACTGAATTGTGAGTGTTATTGTGGTTGAGTAGTTAGCACTACTGCCTCACACCGCCAGGACCTGAGTTTGATTCCACCTTTGGGTGACTACCTGTTTGCACAATCTTCCTGTGGTCTGCGTGGGTTTCTTCGGGGCGCTCTGGTTTCCTCACACAATCCAAAGATGTGCAAATTAGATGGATTGGCCATGCTAAATTGCCTGTAGCATCTAGGGATGTGCAGGCTAGGTGGATTAGCCATGTGAAATGCATGGTTACAGGGTTAGGGTAGGAGGGTGGATCTGCGTGGGATTCTCTTTGAAGGCTCAGTATGGAAGTGATGGGCTGAATGGCCTGTTTCCACACTGGGATTTTATGGATTATTGTGAAACTAGCTTGTTTGCTTTCTGGATCATGTTACGTGGAGGTTGCTTCTTACTTGTGGTGATATCTTATTGTTACTAGGAACTTTTCCTTCAAATACTCTTAGGAAGGATGAGAGAGCAGATGTTTTTGTCAAACTCATTCCTTTTTAAGCGTTTCAGTATTTAAAGTCGGATTTACATTTGCCATAAATAGTTATTCACTGTCTGTGTTGTCATCTGATGTAATTTAGTTACAAAAGCTTTTATTGTGTGTCTGCACGATGCACAGACAAACCTAGTTGTTGCCTTTTTTCCTTGAGTTTCAATTTGAGCTTTGTTGCAACTTGGAATCTGAACCTTTTATGTTTTAATAGCAGAGGAAAACATTTCAGCCAAACCACTATGTCAACTCTTTTCCATCGCTTTGATGATATGAAACAATTTTTTCATTCTAGCAATTTTTGTTTAGGTTCCGCCATGAGCTTATGGAACCCAGCAAAGTTTTCTATTATCTTTTTCTTGACCATTTTAATGTTTAATCTCTTGTCCCTTGTGAATAAGATTGCTTTCTCCTTGGGAAAGAGGAATCTTGGTTATAAAGTGCATAAAGGTTTTTGTGTCCCCACTGTTTGAGAGTTGCTCGTAGCTATAGATTAGATTAGATTAGATTAGATTAGATTAGATTAGATTACTTACAGTGTGGAAACAGGCCCTTCGGCCCAACAAGTCCACACCGCCCCGCCGAAGCGTAACCCACCCATACCCCTACATCTACATTTACATTTACCCCTTACCTAACACTATGGGCAATTTAGCCTGGCCAATTCACCTGGCCTGCACATCTTTGGACTGTGGGAGGAAACCGGAGCACCCGGAGGAAACCCACGCAGACACGGGGAGAACGTGCAAACTCCACACACAGTCAGTCACCTGAGGCGGGAATTGAACCCGGGTCTCAGGTGCTGTGAGGCAGCAGTGCTAACCACTGTGCCACCGTGCCGCCCACTTTCAAGTGTGATGCCCCCAGAAACATCTAACTGAATTTCTGTCAGTCGTGTTAACCAAGGCTAGTACAGTGATAGTTGTTTCCATGCCGACCTTGAAATTCGTGAGATGCCCGTTGATATAAATGTTGGTTTATTTTCTACTGGAGATGTTTCTACCTCATTTATCTCTCTTTTGAATGGGTAGTTTTCAGTCTTTTGTGTTTCTGCACTTAAGACTTGCTTCGGCACATTTTCTGAATGTGATCTCCTTTCTTACAATAAAAATAATGTTTTAAAAGCCAGGCACTACTCACATCATAAGATTTCCTCACTATACAGAACTGCCAAGGATTTTGTGTCAGATCAACCTGCTGTATTGGCTCATCTGTTATGTATTTTATGATTTTATGCCTTTTTAAGGAAGTGAATAGGTCCTAGAGTTCTCCTGTGCCAATTTATATTTTCCTCTTTTTGTGTTGCTTCTTGACCTCTGCTTCATTCACCATTTGAATAACTTCCTCTCGAATTATGTCTTCTTTGCATTAGCGTACATCTATCAAAGTTTCATCAGTTATGCCTACCACAATTTAATCTTTATGGTGTCTTAAAATCAGAATTCATAATCAAAATTCACCTTTAGCCTGTAGAAATTAATTACTTATCACCTTAACCAGTCCAATTTAAGAGTTTAGTAAGAAGCACAGGAATGACTAAGAAGGGGGTGCAAAGAAAGAATTATAAAGTGAAGGTAGATTGGTTAAGAGATATAAAGCAAAAAGGTGAAAATAAAAATGAAAAGGTTTTTTAAAAACTTATTCCTCCCAGCCAGTGAAGTTCACTTGGCATTGTATTAACAAAAATACATCTGTTAACACTATCTCTAATACTATGCAACAAATTTATTAAACAATTAATCTGCAAATTCAGTAGCTTATTTTGTTGATATGCAGCTAACTGCTTATCTAAATTGCCAAACTTTCATATGAATACTGCAAGGGTTATGAACATATCATTATTTATCCCACAGGGTCTGGCTGACTAATTTGTCCGTTGTTTTCACAGATGTTACCTCACTTGCTGAATGTTCCATTTTCTTTCTGATGTTCTTCAATATTTACAGCATTTGTAATGCTTTTGAATTTTGTTCCAACTGTTAAATCTAACAGGCTGCCTAAAATTAAATTCACTCATTCAAGTTTACTTTTATTTACCTGTGGGCTGTGGGTGTTGTTGGCTGGGACAGCATTTATTGCCCAACCCTAGTTGCCCTTGTGAAGGAAGTTGTGAGATTCTTTCTTGAACTACTGTAGTCACATGCTGTCGGTTGACCCATAATGTTCTTAGGGAGGGAATCCCGGGATTTTGATCCAGCGACAGTGAAGGAACAGCAATAAATTTCCAAGTCAGGGTGATAAGTGGTTAGGAGGGGAACCTGCAGGTGGTGGTGTTCTCATGTTGTCCTTGTCCTTCTAGATGGAAGTGGTTGTGATTTGGGAAGGGGCTGTCTAAAGATCTTGGGTGAAGTTCTATTATGTAACACTTTTCAGCAGTGCACTAGTAGCTGGAGTTGATAATTCCCTTATCTTGGTATAAGGAAGATCTGCTGCAATAGACATAGGTTTTTACCAAGCTATATCTTCAGTTGAAGAAGATGTGGCTTTGTTTTCAAAACACTTGCACCCTATTCTGCATGTAGGTAAGTTCTTCCTGAGACCTGTTTGGAAGGCAGAAGGAGCTACGTTGTTATGTGTTGCCATTAAATTAGTACAGCAAAGTTCTGCCCAGTGAATCCTGTTGAAGGGCTTTTGCCCGAAACGCCAATTTCGCTGCTCCTTGGATGCTGCCTGAACTGCTGTGCTCTTCCAGCACCACTAATCCAGAATCTGGTTTCCAGCATCTGCAGTCATTGTTTTTACCACCTTTAATGTTAATTGTGCTCAGTAAAGATTGGAAATGGTGGTACATTTGCATATACTATAGTATCACAGTTGAAGGTAAAGAGACTACAATACAAACTATTCAGACAAGCATCAACCAGATTTTCATGCTTTCTAAATTGGATACTGTAAGGTGGTCATCTTAACTTGTGAAACTACTGTTGCACCATAAGGTTTGGGATGGGGAAAGTCGACTCCTGTAGCAACAGTTATGATCCAGTTGTTCCACCATTTTTATGGGTGGTGAACAGTTTGCACTGCGAAATAGTTTACAAGGGAGGTGGGGTTTATGAGATGGATATACTGAAAATAGATCTCTTGATGTTGGCAAAACTCTCACCTGTGTCTTTTGGTTATATCTCCAATTATTAAGATGACGATAAACCTTCTGCTTGTATTCTTGTAATCCTTGCAGCACACCTATAATGGTTGTAAGTAGAAAATTCAAGGGTTTTGACTACAAGAGAGAGGAGCAACAATGGTAATATGCCAAGGCTGGATTCCCTGTGTTTTGGAGAGTTGATGTGTTGATGCTTTCATGACTTTGCTGCTCTCGTCTCCTAGATTGTAGGGGTTGTGGGACTTCAAAAAGGGTTGGGTTTTTTTTCTTTTAATGACTGACTACAAAAAAAGCATTTTAGACAGAACAAGAGAATCTCACTTGACAAAAACAAAAGGGAAACAGATCAATAAATGCAACATAAGGGGAATTTCAACATGGCTTAGATGTAATTGAGACTTAAATCCATAGTGCTCCCAAATCCAATTCCGTATACTCAAATGTCTGAATGTTTCGTGTTTTATTTATAGACCCATTAATAACAACCAAGATTCCAGTGAATAGAAAAAAAATCCACTTTGAAAGAAAAGCCCATGGTCCGTTTCCACAAGGCATTTTTAAATATGACCCTTCTTGTACATGAACCTTATTTTGAATCCAAGATTTTCTCACTTATTTTTATTTTAAATGGCATGGACATTTTATCATTTACTTAACCATTCTGAAAAATGTTTATCTTATCCCTTATCTTTTGTTTTGATGTTTTGTAGTACCTTTGTGAAACTTTACTAAATGCAAATTAACAGCTGCATTTACTGACAAGCTCCCGTCCCAAAATCTCACCAGGGACCCCATCCTGATACCTTCATAACCCAACTAACAACTTTTAGCTCTCCACTGCATCTTACCCCACCCAATCTGAGCTGAGCTGACCTGACCAAGCAGCTGGGATGTAACAATTGCTCCCACCCTGCCTCCCAAGCCCTACAGTTTAGACCTATTTAACAGCCATCCTGCTCACCTATCACATCCACCAAAGCTTTACCTGCACATCCACCAATATCATTTACTGTATCCGTTGCTTCCAATGTGGTCTCCACTACATTGGTGAGACTGGACGCCTCCTAGCAGAGCACTTTAGGGAACATCACTGGGATACCTGCACCAATCAACCACACTGCCCTGTGGCCCAACATGTCAAACCCCACCCCCTCCACCACACACACACAGACGAGGACATCGAGGGCCTGGGTCTCCTTCACCGCTGCTCCCTCACCACCCGACGCCTGGAGGAAGAATGCCTCATCTTCCACCTCGGAATACTTCAACCCCAGGGCATCAGTGTGGACTTCACCAGCTTCCTCATTTCCCCTTCCCCCACCTCACCCCAGCTCCAGCTCAGCACTGTCCCCATGACTTGTCCTATCTGCCTATCTTCCTTTCCACCTATCCACTCCACCCTCCTCTCTGACCTCCATCCCTATCACCTCCATCTCCACCCCCATTCACCTATTGTACTCCATGCTACTTTGTCCCCAACCCAACCCTCCTCTCATTTATCTCTCCACTCTTCAGGCACTCTGCCTGTATTCCTGATAAAGGTCTTTTGCCCGAAACGTCGATTTTCCTGCTCCTCGGATGCTGCCTGAACTGCTGTGCTTTTCCAGCACCACTAATCCAGAATTTAATTGTTAATGAAACATACCTTTTTGCTCTTATGCAAGATCTTGATATTGTCTCAAATAGAATGGCATAACCAGTCCTTTACAAGTTGACTGATATTGAAACTTGCAATTTTGTTCACGGGAGAGCTTCATAATGTCTTTGGTTGAAGTTAGCTTAGCCATTGTACCCCATTTTGCATGGCAGTCAGTCAATTCTGTAATTTTAAAGTCCAGCATCAGAGACAGTCACTCTGTCAGCTCCTGTAAAAGGCTAGGTACATAGGGTAAGTAGAGTGGCCAGTGGTAATGTATCATAGGGATAGAGTGTGTGTTGGGGGTGTAAGTGGATTGGATGGTGGGGAGAGAGTGGAGCAGGGAAGGGAGGGGACTGGAATGTTGGGTCTCTCTGGAGCATCGAGTGTCATCCGATCTGGCCACTGAGTGGGAGGGTTTCAGATTCTGGGGAGAGAAGGGTATTGTTGGTTTCGATGGTATGGGGAGCTTCAGGTCAGAGTCTGAGGAGTATAAGGGACCTGCATAACGTGGGTATGGGGTGAGGTCAGTTGATCAGTTCCTCCGAAGTTAAAGGAAAAACCAAAGAACTGCAGATGTTGGAAATCTGAAACAAAAACTGAGTTACTGGAGGAACACAGATGGTAGGATCTGTGGAAAGAAAGCAGAGTTAGCAATTCAGGTTCAGTTATCCTTTTTCAGAACCCTTTCGTTGAAGGACTGAACTTGAAACATTAACTCTGTTTTCTCTCTACACATGCTACCAGACCTGCTGAATTTCTCTTTTGCTCAGAAATTGACTTAGTTTTTAATGAAGTAACTATTTATTTAACTGCAGTGAAACTATCTGAATTCTGTGATACAAATAGATATTTTAGAGGTTCCAGGGAATTGCCAGTGGAATCTTCAGGTTCCTGGGCAATTCCTTTGGAATCTGTTACATTGGGGCTTCCACAGGATCCCCCAAACACAACTCTCATCCATACTGTAGCAATGACTCTGGCTTTGATTTTCCAATGACTAATGTGAATTGCAGGGCATTAATTGTTGACAATTTATTTGCACTTTGCAGTCACGTTCCTCCCTGACAATACCTATTTGAGGGTTACTTCAGTTCCTGCATGTGTATCACTCAGTTTGTGTATCATTTAGAAGCATTAAGCTGGATGACTTGATTTCTTGCCAATAAAATGATAAGGATGTAATTTGTTTTTATGATGGCAAATTATTTCAATTTAATAACTTGGTGAGGATCATGCAAATAAAGAAATAGGTGAGACACTAGACAATTCTTTTCTGTGAACCTGTGGAACAAGTTGCTGTTTTGTGTAATCTCTATTAATATAATTTAAACCATTTAAAGAAATTGCAGGGTGGAGTTGTACTATACAAGAAAGATGCCAACTAATATAAATATTGATCATCATGCCCTGGGCTGATGAAACCACTTGGCAATCTAGGTGGTCATCCACAGTGCCAAATTTTGGGTGGAGGCAAAAAGCTGTGTGTACTATTCATAGAATTTCATTAATTAATAAAAAAAAAAGTAGACTGACAACAGCAGCAGGAATGTAGCATCTAAATCGACTGATATACATATACATACATGGAAATTGAATGCATTTATTTTGCAGTATTTCCCAACATTCCTATGACTCATTCTGTTTATGTGACAACTAATAAATAATATGAAAGAACATAACTTAATCAAGCACCTTGTATTAATGGAGATTAATTGTATAAATTGCCTAAATATTTTTCATTATTCTTTTAGGTACCCAGTATTACATTATGATGTGTTATTCTTCTCAAACATGTTGTGAAAGGCATAGAACAGATGAGAATGTTCAATCAGTATCATAATATTATCCTTTTTTTATTATGTAAAATCTATAATTATAAATGCAGCCTATGTTATTTGTACTAATGTACACTATTCATTTCCACCAACTTAATTGTGGGGTGAGGGACATCAAGGCTGACCGTTTGCTGACAATATTTAATACTCTTGCACTGACCCATGTCATCTCCTACACTCATTTTGATTATCTATCTGTCTGTCTGAGATCAGAAAGAAATATTTCACTTTTTTTTAACACACTGCCTCCCAACCACAATACCTCCAAAGAAAATTGGTCTTGATTTTGAAAAATCTGAGTGCTGACCATTCATTCCCAGGTGAGCTTGTGATACCTCGAAGGCAACCAATCTATTGGCCTAATTGAGAGAAAGGAACTTAGACTTAGGAACAGGAATGGGGCCCTGAAGTCTACTCCACCATTCAATAAAATCATGGCAGAGCTAGTTGTGGTCTCCAATCCAATTTACTGTCTGCACCCATAACGCTTGACTCCCTTGTCTCTCACTCTAGCTCAACCTTGAGTAAATTCAATGACTCAGCCTCCAATACTTTATAGAGAATTCCACCCGAAAAGGCCTCAGAGAAAAAAATTCTTCTCTGCTCCAGATTTTAAAAACTTGATCGCTTATTCTTAAACTGTGCCACCTAGTTTGAGTTTTTCCCAAATTCTCAGAATCTATCTGATCAAGTGTCCTCAGAATCTTAAATATTTCATAGAAACATAGAACATAGGAGGAGTAAGTCACTTGGCCCATCAAGCTGAGTCATCAGTCAGTATGATCTTGGCTAATCATTCGATACAGTACTCTGTTCCTGTTTTCCCACATACCATTTTATCCTTCCAGGCTTAAGAACTACATCCAATTTCTTGAAAACATTCAATGTTTTGATTTTAACTTGTTTCTATGATAAAGAATTCAACACACTCTCTATTCTCTGGATGAAGAATTTTTTTCTCCTCATCTCAGTTCTGGATGACCCATCATAAAACCGTAAGGACAGAAATAGGCATTCATACCCTCAAGCCCCCTCTATCTTTCAATAGCATCATGGTGAATCTGACATTCCTCATGCACTTTCCCGTCCTTTCTCATAACCTTTAATTTCTCTACTGATCAAGAATCTATCTCAGCTTTATAAATACACACAAGAACTCTGCTCTCACTGCTCTCTGCGACAAGGAGTTTGAAAGACTCAACTGAGAGAAGAAATTCCTCCTCCTCTCCATTTTAAATTGGCATCCTTTTACTCTGAGATGATTCCCTCTGATCCTAGACTCTCCCATATCCTTAGACTTACGATCCTAGATCTGGACTCCCTGGTCATCAGCAACATCCTTCCCTATGTTTCCCTGTCTAGTTTTCATAGAATTATATAGGTTTCTATGAGATACCCTTCATTCATCTAACCTCCATGAATATAGTCCTAACTGACCCAATCCCCTATCATATGTCAGTCCTGCCATCGCAGGAATCAGTCTGGTGACCCTTTGTGTTCCACACTCTTCATAGCTGGGATATCTTTCTTCATGAGGAAAAGACAAAAACTGCACTCAAACTACAAGTGTGGTCTCGCCGAGGATCTGTATAGAAAGCTATCCCTGCTCCTATACTTGAATCATTTGCCACTGTCATGATCTACATGCTTACTTTCAGCAGCTAGTGTACAAGGATACCCAGGTCTTATTTCACCTCCCCTTTTCCCAATCTTGATATTCAGATAATAATCTGCCTTTCTGATTTTGTTACCTCACATTTATCTACATTTGTACTTCATTTGCTTCTTGTACAATTATACTTTTTTATGAAATAAGGAGACGAAAATCATATCCAGTATTCTGATATGGTCTCAAGGGCCAGTGCAGTTGCAGCAAAATATCCTTACTCTCATATTTCCTTCCCCTTTGAATAAATGCCAACATTCTATTTGCTTTCCTAATCACTTGATATATCTACAAACAATCTATTTGTGATTCATGTACCAGAACACCCAGATCCCTCTCAACTGCCAAGGTCAGCAATTTATCTCTTTTTCGGTAGTATATTGCTTTCCAATTCTTCCTGCCAAAGTGCACAAGTTCACATTTTTTTCACATTATAGGTAGTTCTCCTATAATGCCATAGTTGTGTTCCAGTGAAACTTGCTTAATAAAAAAATTGCTTAATAGAAATAATGGAGCCTATGGGAAAAGTGGGGTGAGGGGCAGCCCAGCAAAAAAAGTATCACTCACGATCGCTCAAAAATCATCCAGAAGTGTAATGCAAAGTATAGGCCAGCATGAATGAAGGTTTAAACCATATTTATTAATGAGACAAAAGTAAAGGTGCTCTCTGTACAATACCTCTCTCAGAAAACTGCTCTATCGGCAGCTAATATTTGGTGCATGTGCAGAGTGGCAAGAACACTGGCCCATGTACAAAACAGCATGAAGATTCTGGCATGCACATTGGTGCACGTGCTGAATGAAGCATGTGAATGGATCCCTGCTAGAATACTACTATTGCCAATGGATGTAAGCATTCTTCAAAATACCGTTACCTAATTTTTCAGGGATGCCATAGCCAAGTTGTGCTGCCAAAATGCGCATTATATCAGAACTACCTGTATATTCAATCTGCCAAATATTTGCACATTCACTTAACTGTCTATTTTCTTGCAGACTCCTACCTCCTTTTGACAACTTACTTCTTTATCTAATTTGGTCAACTTTATCTATTTTTCATTCAGTCTCCATATTTAAGTGATTGACAGAGATGGTCTCAACACTTATCCTTCTGGCATTCCACTCGTTACTGCTTCCCAACCCAATAAATACCCACTTACCCCACTGTCTGCTTCCTGTTAGCTAACAAATCCTTTTTCCATGCTAATGTTATTCTTTGCACCATCGAACATGGTTTGTGTATTAACTTTTGTAGCACCTTCATCAAAATCCATTCGGAAATGCAAGTCCACCACATCCACCAGTTCCCCTTTTGCTTGTTTCTTCCTCAAAAGAAAATTCCAGTAGGTTCATCAAACTCTATTTCTCTTTTGTAAAACCTCGTTGACTCTATCTGATCACATTATAATTTAAAGAATACAGATAATTGCAAATGCTCGTAATCTGAAACATGGAAAAACAGAGATTGCTAGAGAAACTCCCCAGCTCTGGCAGCATCTGTAGACAGACAACAGCATTAACACTTCCAGTCCAGTGACACTTCTTCAGAGGTGGACTCGTCATTGGACTTGAACATCAATGCTGTTTTTTCTTTACAGATGCTTCCAGACCTGGTGAGTTTCTCCAGTAATTTCTATTTTTGTGTGGTATAATGTAAATATCCTATTGTATCCTCAATGAATCATCTGGTCTACTGTTCTCATATAGGATACTTCTGTGAGCATTTTTAAAATTATTTTCAGTATCAGTTTATTGGCTTGTAAAAGGTGAAGCTCCTTTCAAATTTAAAAATCCGTTCTGGTACGGTTAGTATCTAGTAATTTCTTACTTTCTGAGTTGGCCACTTCAGTTTCATTTTACTACAGTGGCATTAATTTATGAATATTTTAAGGTTAGAACACACAGCTTGCATACATTTGAAACCAGTTGTTATGAAATTAACCTACTGTCAATACCTTAGGTGTAAACTTGGCAAACTTTCAGATAACTCATTTGTTGTATCTTTTAGCAGCTTGAGCATCTTTGTTTTACCAGAGTTACCTCACGTTGCATTTTGTAATTGAACAAAGGCGTAAGCATGAGATGCAACTACAGCATCCTTGTGTCAATTGGTCCATAAGACCATAAGACATAGGAGTGGAAGTAATTCCATTCAGCTTCACTTCACCATTCGATCATGGCTGATAGGCATTCAACGCCACCCATCCGCACTCTCCCCGTATCCCTTAATTCCTTGTGAGATTAAGAATTTATAAATCTCTGCCTTGAAGACATTTAACGTCCCAGCCTCCACTGCGCTCCATGGCAATGCATTCCACAGGCCCACCACTCTGGTTGAAGAAATGTCTCCTCATTTCCGTTTTAAGTTGATCCCCTCTAATTCTAAGGCTGTGCCCACTGGTCCTAGTCTCCCTGCCTAATGGAAACAAATTCCCAGCATCAACCCTTTCTAAGTCATGCATTATATTGTAATTTTCTATTAGGTCTCCCCTCAACCTTCTAAACTCTGATGGAGACAATCCCAGGATCCTCAGCTGTTCATCGTATGTTAGGCCTACCATTTCAGGGATCATAGTGTGAATCTCCGCTGGACACGCTCCAGTGCCAATAAGTCCTTCCTGAGATGTGGGGCCCAAAACTGGACACAGTATTCTAAATGGGGCCTAAACAGAGCTTTATAAAGTCTCAATAGCACATTGCTGCTTATACATTCCAACCCTCTTGAGATAAATGACAACATTACATTTGCTTTCTTAACTACGGACTCAATCTGCAAGTCAACCTTTAGAGAATCCTGGACTAGAGAATCCAGATCCTTGTGTACTTTGACTTTATGAATTTTCTCACTGTTTAGAAAATAGTCCGTGCCTGTATTCTTTTTTCCAAAGTGCAAGACCTCACATTTGCTCGCATTGAATTTCATCAGTCATTTCTTGGACCATTCTCCAAAACTGTCTAAATCTTTCTGTAGGAGAAAGTGAGGACTGCAGATGCTGGAGATCAGAGCTGAAAATGTGTTAGCCTCCCCACCTCTGCAGAACTACCTGCCTGACCACCTAATTTTGCATCATCGGCGAACTTCGCCAGAATGCCCCCAGTACCTTCGTCTAGATCATTAATATATAAAGTGAACAGCTGTGGCCCCAACACTGAACCCTGCGGGACACTGCTTCTCTGAAAATGCCATTCTGAAAATGAACCTTTTTATCACAACTCTCTGCCTTCTGTCAGACAGCGAATCCTCAATCCATGCCAGTAGCTCACCTCAAACACCATAGGCCCTCACCTTACTCAGCAGCCTCCCATAAGGCACCTTATCAAAGGCTTTTGGAAGTCTAGGTAGATGACATCCACTGGGTTTACCTGGTCTAACCTACATGTTACCTCTTCAAAGAATTCTAACAGGTTTTTCAGGCAAGACCTCCCCTTACTAAATCCATGCTGACTTCTTCTAAGCCGACCGTGCAATTTCTTTCTCTTTAATCTTCTGAACCTAGATGAATTTGTTAATAGAAATCACAAATTTTCTTATTGTTGAACTGTTTTCTACTATAAATCCATTCACCAATTTTCATGTATACTAGCTTTTGCATAACAACGGAAAGTAAGTTGTTATCTCTATCTCATTTAAGTGGTTTATCTTGCTTGAACATTAGAACATTAGAGGCAGGAGTAGGCCGTTTTGCTCCTCAAGCTACTCTGCCGTTGACACAGATTATTGCTGGTCTTCTACTTTAATGCCATTTTTCCACCCATCCCTGTTTTCCCTTGACGTAAGATTATAAGAAACAGGAACAAAAGTAGGCCATTTGGCTCTTTGCACTATTAAATAAAATCATAGTTGAACTAAATTTCTTGTGTCCACTTTCATGCCTTTTTCCTATAGCCCTTAATTCCCATTCTGATCAAGAGTCTACCTATCTCAGCCTTAAGTATGCACAAAGACTCTGCCCCCACAGCTCTTTGTGACAAGGAGTTCCAAAGGCTTTCAGTCCTATGAGAGAAGATATTCCTCCTCATCTAAGTCTTCAATTGGTACTGCATTTATTTTGAGACTATGCTCTCTGATCCTCATGAGGGGATATGTGCTCTCAGCATTTATTCTGTTAAGATTTGATTAGTGTTGGAAAAGCACAGCAGGTCAGGCAGCATCCGAGGAGTAGGAAAATCGAAGTTCACCTGAAACGTTCACCTCTTGCTCTGTAAACTGTTTGTGTCCCTCTCACAACCAGCTTTTCCTCCTGTTTTTGAGTTGTCCATAAAGTTGACTACAATAACATGTGCTTCCTTCCTCCAAATCTGTCTATTGATTCTGTCTTGACTATATCTTAAAATCAAATTTCCAAACACATTCTCTGCTTCATTTGTCTTTTTTTTTAGCTCTTTGCTGCTTTAGTACCCCCAGCAATGACTGTTTACTTAAAGTCAATTGAATAGAGTTGTCACTGGAATAATGAGCGGAAAAGCACTGCGAATTAAACTACCTCCTGCTAGAATAGATGCCTTGTCTATTCCTGTCAATCTATGGGTTTGACTTCATCAAATCTAAATTTAGTTCAGCAGTAATATTTTGTAATATTTGTTATGTCACTGTAATTCTCATATCTGAAGTTGCAAAATGTGATTAGGACAAACACCACTGTACCATCATCCTCATGAGCTCAGAAATGCAAATCTTTAAGTGTTACTAGAGTTGTGTAACTGGCACACAGTATGTGTTAAAATTCTGTATCAAATATAATTTATTGTTATAACCATTTCTTATCCTGCTATGGCTTCAGTGCTGCAAACTGAAACTGACAAAGACATTCGAATTTGCAAAGTCCCTGAACCAAACCATAAATTCTTAATGGCCAGAGCCTTTTGCCTTGAGCAACAGTTTTATGTGGTAGTAGAGCCATGGCTTCACCCTGTACTTACATATTATGACACTTGGGTCATTGTACATCCTACCTTGCTCTTTGTAATGACATGGAAGGTTTTTATTAATGTGTTCACAGGATTTTTATCAAATAAATGAGGAAATTGGTCAGCATTTGGTCTGAAATGGAAGCTCAGGACAGAGTTGGGCAGTTGTAGGGTTGTGGGAGATTAGAGAAGTAAGGAAGGGTGATTCTATGGAGGGATTTAAAACAAAAATGTTGAATTTAAGATCAAGCTGGTTGTTCAACCTGGAATTGTAGTCATAAAGTGCAGGTCTGATGGAAATGGGACAAACTGCAAGTTCAGATACAGACACAAAGCTTATGTTTATGTTGAAGTACCATTGTATTGAACTCAATAAATCCAAGTTGTTAAAATTTTAGCACTTAAAACTTAAAACTTCTTCATTTTAATACCATAAATATTAGTTACATTAATTACTTGGAACCTTCGTTATTTAACAGATCATTATTTAACAGAATAGCCCAGAATCTGCTGGAATAGGGCATCCTGTGGATATGTACTGACTTGAGTAATTTTGTTTCACTCTTCAGCTCCAATTATTTTCGCACAGCAAACTGCTGGAAATACATGTTGATAATAGACCATTTGTCATCTGGAATTTTAATTATTTTATTCATTCACAGGGTGTGGGCATCGTTGGCTAGGCCAGCATTTCTGGCCCATCCCTAATTGCCCAGAGGGCAGTTGAGAGTCAACCACATTGCTGTGGATCTGGGGTTACATGTAGGCCAGACCAGGTAAGAAGGCAGTTTCCTTCCCTAAAGGACATTAGCAAACCAGATAGGGTTTTCCAACAATCAACAGTGGATTCATGGTCACCATTTAAAAGACATTTAGTTAGGCTTACAAGATATTGGTTAGACCACTGTTGGAATATTGCATGCAATTCTAGTCTCCTTCCTATCGGAAAGATGTTGTGAAACATGAAAGGGTTTAGAAAAGATTTACAAGGCTGTTGCAGGCTGGGGCTGTTTTTCCTGGAGCATCGGAGGCTGAGGGGTGACTTTATCGAGGTTTACAAAATTGTGAGGGGCATGGCTAGGATAAATACAAAGTCTTTTCCATGGGGTGGGGAAGTCCAGAACTAGAGGGCATGGTTTAGAGTGAGAGGGGAAAGATACAAAAGAAACCTAATGGACAACGTTTTCACGCAGAGGTTGGTACATGTATGGAATTAGCTGCCAGAGGAAGTGGTGGGGGCTAGTACAATTGCAACATTTAAAAGGCATCTGGATGGATATATGAATACAAAGGGTTTGGAGGGATATAGGCTAAGTTCTGGCAGATGGGACTAGATTGGGTTGGATATCTGAACGGCCTGGACAAGTTGGACCGAAGGGTCTGTACATCTCTCTGACTCTCTTAAGTACATGAATAAGAAATGTTTGGATGGATACGGGACAAGCGGTGGCAAATGGATCTAGTTTAATTTGGGATTATGGTCAGCCTGGATTGGCTGGACTGAAGAGGCTGTTTCTGTGCTGACTCTATTAGACTGTTCCAGGTTTTTATTGAATTCTCATTCTACCAGCTGCCATGACAGACAGTCGCCAGAACATGAATAGTCCAACAATAATACCACTAGGCCACTGCCTCCCTTCTCTAATATAATATAATTAATCTAATACCAATTGTGTGTTACTTTAACAAATTAAATTTCTAGATAAAGTTTAAAATAGTATATGACTGGGAAATAAATAAAATGAATTAAACAAATTAGAAAGAGATGGAAAGAAAGAAATGAGAAAACAGAAATATTATAAGAAATATATTAATATTTAAAACCGCTTTCTGAACAATTTTTCCAACTAAAGGAGTGTGGCTCTACAATTGTAGTCATTCTTTTTTGAGTCATTAAGTTTGAGAGCATAGCAGGACCATTAATCCTAACAGAAAATTTTCGGTCTGAAAGCACAATATTAACTTTCTATGTTGGATTCAATTCATATTAACGGTGCAAAGCAGCAATTTCTTGAAGCTGAGGGTAACAATGGATCAAGACTCATTGTCTAAAAACTTTGTGTTTTGCAAAATTATTTTGCTTTTGATACCAAGTACCATGAATTTTTTTTCATTCTTCCCACAAACACTGGCCCATATGATCTGTTTGTAAATATAACCTTTGTACAAAAGTAAACTGTCACATTGTACAGGGAAATGTGTTGTTTTAGAGACTTTGATGATGTACGCATCAAACTACTTCCATTTGTAAAATTGTGTTTTGGGAAGGATCACACTTCAGTTTTACAACTCTCTGGAGTCAGCATTTAATTCAACAACTTCAAACTCCTCCTTTTTGAATTCTGATTTGGAGATGCCGGTGTTGGACTGGGGTGTACAAAGTTTAAAAATCACACATCACCAGGATATAGACCAATAGGTTATTTGGAAGCACTAGCTTTTGGAGAGCTGCTCCTTCAAGAGGCGGTTGTGGAGTATAAGATTGTGGAGTAAGACACAGATTTATAGCAAACGTTTACAGTGTGATGTAACTGAAATTGTATGTTGAAATAGACCTGGATTGTTTGTTAAGTCTCTCATTTTTTAGAATGACCATGTTGGACTATAAACTGGTGCTGTGTGATTTTTAACTTTTGAATTGTTTTTCACACCAAGTGTTAGTTTCTATCTAGTTCCCATGTTCCAGGGAATAGCCTGAAGAGTACAAAGTCTGCATCACAGAGCTGCTCAGGATGAACCTTGACAAAACCTACTACATCTGTCTCTTTGCAAAGACACATTGCAGAAGGAGATATGTGACAGTCTCTTCTTCCCTGCAGCTGCTTTGAGGGCAATGCAGTGGTGCACAGAGACCTGGCATGCATGAAAGATGTGACTGGCAGTGCCCAACTCACCATCAGCCAAACTATGTCTTATGCTTTCAATATCCTACCAACATGCAGTATGTGCATTGAAAGCTTATAATTGAATGAACACTTTGGCTTCACTCTGTCATATTTTTCAGCTAGGGCTGCTGGTTATGAATATTTAACAATATAATGTCCCCTTAACTACATAAATAGCTCACACGTCTTGCTATTAAAATGGACCTAAAAGTGAAAGGTACAAGAAATAATTTCATATTTGACATTGCTATTTCACAATCCCTTATTCCGTTCTGTAATTTCAGAGAGGCTAAGGGAGCTGTAAAACATTCCAGATATCACTGTTGGACCAAATAGACTGCCAGATTACTTGTTGGTGTTTTTATTTCCTCTGCATTACTAATTAAAAAAGAAGATACTTCTAAAGCAGGTCAAATCAAGCTCCAGTTATTGTAATGCTGCTTAGTGCAATTATGAAATCTCCAAATCTCCATACTCCCTGGATAGATGAAAGTAAACCTCTCTGTTGATTAGATACAGTCTTCGCATACTCTAAAACTACTAACCTTTCATACCAGGCTTGAGTACTGGTCCTTCACTTATGACTTTTTTTAAAGTTTGGGTGATTGCTGGTATGGTATTCTTCTTTGGCCATCCCTCAAAACTGAAGATGGCTTTGTTCCATTTGAGTTTGGGGTCCTGAGGTGACTAAACAATCTATTGATCGATCTGCATACCTTGTTGCAGATGAGGCAGATGTGATTGAACAGGCAGGAAGGTGAGCTGCTTGGGTTTCTGCCCATTCTTGCTATTTACACTTGGCCTTCACCTGGGCCTGAGTTGGCTGGTATCTTCATGAATACTTTTTGCCCAGTTTTGGTCTCAAGTCATTTTTTCATGGAGAGTTTGGGAACATCCTTGAAGTGCTTTCTCTGGTTTCCTGGTAGCTTGCCATAATGGAGCTCAGAGTAGAGAGCTTCTTTGGGAAATCTTGACAAGCATGCAGATGATGTGGCATGCACACCACAGCACATTAACAGTCATCATCGTTGTGGCTATCCCTCGAGGTTGAGGATGATGGTCTTCATTCCGTTGATCTATTTATGGGCTCTCTGGTAGCTTATGACTCAAATTTGGCTTTGAAAGTTCTTCCATATTCAGGGCAAGTCGTTCCAGATGGTGGATTAGGCTTTGGTTGTTGCTGCCTCTCTTTCTGTTTTTCTTCTCTTTTCTTCTAGTTCTGCACATCTGTTGGTTTTGAAAGTTGCTGTTCTTTCTCGAATGATGGTTTGTCAGAGTTTCCTGTCCTTGGCATTGGTTTCCTAATGTTAATGTTGATGTTGATGTTGATGTTGATGTTGATGATACATTTCTTCATGTTGGCTTTT
This sequence comes from Chiloscyllium punctatum, assembly GCF_047496795.1. Taxonomy (NCBI): domain Eukaryota; kingdom Metazoa; phylum Chordata; class Chondrichthyes; order Orectolobiformes; family Hemiscylliidae; genus Chiloscyllium; species Chiloscyllium punctatum. The sequence continues at coordinate 52,857,602 of NC_092760.1, forward strand.
AAAATGTCTTTAAATCTCTTTTGTTGTCTGCCTCTTTTACGTTTGCCTTCTTTAAGCTAGGAGTAGAAGCTTTGTTTCGGCAGACATTCCTCTTTCATCCAAACAACATGACTACTCCATCTTAGTTGGTTCTTGATAACATCGGCTTCAATGCTTGTTGTTTTTACTTCATTCAGCATGCTGACTTTGGTTCTTCTATCTTCCCAGCTGATAGTCAAGATGTTTCGAAGGCAACATTAATGGAACTTTTCAAGTGCCTTCAGATGTCGTCAGTATGTTGTCCAAATTTCTGATGCACACAGGAGCATTGGGATCACCACTGCTTTGTTCACAAATGTTTTGGCATCTGTCCAGATGTCACAATTATGAAAGACTCTGTTTGGATACATCCAAAAGCTGTTCCAGTGCTTTTAAGATGACGTTGGATCTTGTTATTAAGGTCGACATTGGAGGGGAGGTGACTTCCAAGATACGGAAAGTGGTCTACATTTTCCAGGGTTGTTTCGCCAAGTCGAATTGATGGTTTTATCCAACTTGACTCAGTTGGTGACGGTTGATAGAGGATCTGAGTCTTACTGGAATTGATGGTAAGTCCGGGTTTCGTGTATGCACGGTTGAAGGCAGTCTGAATCTGTTATAGGTGGTTTTATGAGAGCTACGACACTGTTGTCATCTGCGTATTGGAACACGATGAGGGAACTCCTAGATGTCTTGTTTTTGGACTTAAGATGGGCAAGACTGAAAAGTCTGCTGTCTGTTCTGCAGACAATTTTGATTTTTGGAGGTAGGTCTTCCTTGATGATGTAGATGAATATCGCAGTAAATATAGTGAACGTAGTTGGAGCAATCATGCATCCCTGTTTTACTCCTGAATAACTGAGCATTTTCAAGTCATTGTTGCTAACCATGCCTGTGGCAAGCATGCCATCATGGAGGAATCTCAGAATTCGAATGTACTTTTCAGGGCATCCATAGGTGGATAGGACATCCCTAAGGAGTTCCACTGAGTCAAAGGCTTTGATGAGGTTGATTAATGCCATAAATGAGGGTTGAAGTTGGTCATGACATTTTTCTTGTAGTTGTTGCAAAGTGAAGATCATGTTGATTATCCCACGTGATGATCTAAAACCGGTTTGTGTTGCCGGAAAGATCTCCTTAGCTAAAGGCTTGAGCCAGTTGTTCATGACGCAAATGAGGATCTTTCCTGCTGTTGCTAACTATTTTGAGATAGTTTCCACACTCAGATGCACCGCCTTTCCTTTTGTAGATGGTAACAATTGCTGAGTCTCTGAAGTCTGCTGGTACGTCTTCATTTATCCAGATCTTGATGGGAAGTTGATGCAATTGGTAAGGAAGCAATTTTGTGGACCTTGGCTGGTATTCCATTGAGTTCAGCGGCCTTATTGATTTTCAAGGTTTTGATGGCTTTCTTGACTTCAAGTGTTGGTATTTTGCTTAGGGAGCCATCAATGGGCTCTTTTGGAATGTTGTTGATCACATTCCTGTCAAAGATCTTTGAAGTTCTCCTTCCATCTAGAATTGATATCAGCATTCCACTTCAGGACAGTTGAACCATCTTTGCTTGTGAGTGGATGGGACAAAAATAGCTTTAGTTGCCTTCAAGAAGCCTCTGGTGTCATTGGTATCCACCAGTTGTTGGCTTTCCTGAACTTTCTTCCTCCACCATTTGGTTTTTCAGGTATTGGGTGCTCTTCTAGACTGCAACCTTGCATTCCTGATAGCGTTTTCTTTTGGTAGCTGATTGTTGGTCATTTTGTAAGTTGATGAAAGCTTTTCTCTTTTTGTCAATAAGTTGTTGGAATAGTTTGTCATTATCATCGAACCAATTCTGATATTGTTTGCGTTGAACCCAATTGTATCTTTGTAGGAGGTGATGATAGTGTTCTTCAATTGATCCCAGTACTCTTCTATGAATGGTGGGATTTGTTGAGGCAGTTGTTCTTGAAGATTTTGTTGAAACTTCTGTACATGGTTGATATTCTTGAAGGATGTCAACATTGAATTTCTTGATAGTGTTCGGATTTTTATCATAGAGTCATAGAGATGTACAGCATGGAAACAGACTCTTCGGTCCAAACAGTCCATGCTGACCAGATATCCCAACCCAACCTAGTCCCACCTGCCAGCACCCGGCCTATGTCCCCCCAAACCCTTCCTATTTATATACCCATCCAAATGCCTTTTAAATGTTGCAATTGTACCAGCCTCCACCACTTCCTCTGGCAGCTCATTCCATACACATACCACCTTCTGTGTGAAAACGTTGACCCTTAGGACCCTTTTATATCTTTCCCCTCTCACCCTAAACCTATGCCTTCTAGTTCTGAACTCCCCGACCCCATGGAAAAGACTTCGCCTATATGCCCTTTCAATGCCCCTCATAATTTTGTAAACCTCTGTAAGGTCACCCCTCAGCCTCCGACGCTCCAGGGAAAACAGCCCCAGTCTGTTCAGCCTCTCCCTATAGCTCAAATCCTCTAACCCTGGCAACATCCTTGTAAATCTTTTCTGAAGCCTTTCATGTTTCACAACATCTTTCCAATAGGATCAAGGATTGATGTCACAACAAGGAATTAAGGGCTATGGGGAGAATGCGGCTAAGTGGAGTTTTAATGCTCATCAGCCATGATTGAATGGCGGAGTGGACTCGATGGGCCGAATGGCCTTACTTCCACTCCTATGTCTTATGGTCTTAAGTTTCACAGCGTCTTTCTGTTAGGAAGGAGACCAGAATTGTATGCAATATTCCAACTGTGGCCTAACCAATGTCCTGTACAGCTGCAACACAACCTCCCAACTCCTGTACTCAATACTCTGACCAATAAATGAAAGCATACCAAATGACTAGTGTTTCCTTTTGGGCCGAATCTTCATTCTCATGGTGGACAAGATGAGTCAGTAGTCTGCCCAGCACTTGTTGGCACCAGCAACAGCTCTTGTTATCAGTACATCTTGTTGGTCTCAAGATCATACAATGATGTTGCCTATGAGGTGCCAGTGTTTGGAGTGTGGATGCTGCCAGGAGACTATATGCCTGATTTTCTGGCAAAATAGTGTGTTTGTAATCATCGGATTGTGTTCGGCACATTTTGTGAAGCGGAGAGTTCCATTCGCGTTGACCTTGCCAACTCTGCCAAGAGTGGCACGGTGGCTCAGTGGTTAGCACTGCTGCCTCACAGCACCTGGGAGCTGGGTTCAATTTCAGCCTTGGGTGACTGTCTGTGTAGAGTTTGCACATTCTCCCCATGTCTGCGTGGGTTTCCTCCGGGTGCTCCGGTTGCCTCCCATAATCGCAGGTGTGCCATTAGATGCATTGGCCATGCTAAATTGCCCATAGTGTTCAAGGATGTGTAACTTAGGTGCATTAGTCAGGGGTAAATGTATAGTAATGGGTTTGGGTGGATTACTCTTTGGAGGGTTGGTGTGGACTTGTTGGGCTGAAGGGCCTGTTTCCAAACTGAGGGATTCTATGATTCTATGATTCCATGATTCCTTCCTTGCCTATTATTCTAGTCCAGAACCTATGATCTTTCCTGACTCTGGCTTTGAAGTCACCTAAGAGAATGATCTTGTTTTGTTGGGAACAGAGGAAAGGACATCATCAGGTTGGGCATAGAAGTTCTCCTTTACTTCATCCTTAGCATCCAGAGTTGAAGTGTAGGTGCTGATGATAGTGGCATATTGATTCTTGACAAGCTGGATTTGCAGAGTCATGAAACGTTCATTGATTCCTAGTGGTTGCTCTGTCAGCTTCTGACGTAGACTATTTCAGATGGCTAAACCTACTCCATGGATCCTCAGTTGTTCAGGATCAAGTCCTTCCTAGAAAAAGGTGTGTTGATGTTGCTCTTCCTTTAGCTGCCCTTCTCCAGCTCTGCGTGTCTCACTCCGAACAATGATGTCAAAGTTGAATTTTTGGAGTTCCTGGGCAACAAAGGCAGTTCACCTCTTTGGCCAGTCTGCATTTGGGTTATCCATCAGAGTTCATATATTCCAAGTTCCATATTTCATAGTTTCACTTCTCGATGTTTTTCAACCACATAATGGTGATTCCTCTGGATGTGGCTTTCTAGACCGGATGGGGTGAAGCAGAACATTTTTAGGCACCTTTTCTAGCCCCTCCACAGTTCAGGATGAGCAGAGTGGATCCTAAATAGGGTTGCTCAGGTGTGAATACTGCTGCCGAACAACTTTCTTGCCTCTGTCCAAAGTGAGCAACTGAGTCATTGCTTTCATGCTGGTTCTTAGTTAGGACCTTCCAGCCTGCTCCTGTTGCCCTTCCCTGTTTGCCGAAAGACTTGAATTGTAGCCCACAGAGTGAAGATGCCTGTGCATGTATTTGTTTAACATGTACTTGATGTTGCACTCCAAGAAGCACACCATACTTCACAAATCAACCAACTGATTCGAATGGCATAAAAACCACGCCGATTGGAGCTGATGGATTTGTTGCAGCCTTCATCCGCCTTCACAGCCATGAAGTTCAAAGTAACTTTGTCCGCCTGTTCCACCACTAAGGTCTTGATTGGATTGTTCTTTGTCAGGGACCTCATCCTTGACCTTACTGCCATGGGTGACCCTACCAGGAGCATAGCTCCAGATGGCATCGCTCATCGGACCACACAAGCTTCTCCACCATGACAAGGTGACAATCCACGGAGAGTAGATTAACAGTAACAAGTGCCTCAGTGCTGGAGATATTGGTCTGAGAGATGACATTGACCAAACTTGGTATTGTGATTGTTGTGTTATCAGCTCTTCTGTCAGAAAAGGAAACAGTTTTATGAACAGTTCCTGTCGGGGGAAGAAATTATTAGAAAACCTGAATGTTCATCTCTGTTTTAGGAATAGACTTAATTTTTGGGCACTCTTTGGCACTTGGAGAGGTGCACTATTCAGTGACCTCCCCCACCACCTTCCTGTAACCTACCTTTTTGGGCTTGGTTTGCCCAGATCCTTTTTAATCTGCATTTGAGAACAGATGGCTATTGATGCAACTTCATTCCTTGATACATCACAATAATGGTCACCAACTGACTGCTGAAGATAAAATGCTGCCCTTGGTCCTGTTGCAGGCTGAAGTGAAGATACGTACCTACCTTCATCTCAAACACATTGGACTTCCTGCCTTTGTAGAATTCAGGCCATTATTTCTCCAGGAAGATCGTTGCTGTCCATTTGGCGTTTGTTTTTGTGACTCTCGTTGGTTTCCCTTTCCAATTTGCCACACTCAACCAAATTATTAGTGCTTTCGAGCAACTTTACTCTGTGTTGCTGGATGTCCTTCATACATCTCCATCACTTTACAACCATCCTTTTTGAGAATCTCCTTAAAATTCCCCCGTTGATCAGTTTAATAGCTAATCTTTGGGATAGTATTATTAATTTGTTTTGCCTCAGTGATGCACCTAGGGATACTTTCCTGAAAGAAAGAAATAAGAAATGAAGTCAAATATGTCAATTTGTTTGGACATTTGAGAAAGTCTTAATGACTTTTTTCAGTTATGTATATATCCTACATTCCTATCAATAAAACCAAGCCTCAATTTTAACTAATCAAAGCTACAATATTCGTTTTCTTTAAATAAAAGCTTCTTTTAGCTTTTAACTTAGAATTTTGTCAACAGATGAGAACATGAAAATCTTTCTCTGAGCTCAAACCCACCGATACCAGTTTCACTGCCATTGCTCAGTTTATGTTATCAAGCATAGTCATTTTCCCATCCCCAAAGTCAGTTTTACATTCTGCCTATTTTGTATTCACCAGAATCAGCTCTCAGGTGCATACAGCTGGTGTCTTTCTTGCCAGCTTAAATCAGCACCTTGCACTATCAAGTAAATTAGCACATTTTGGAACATGTCAAGTAAAACTATCAGTATTTGCAGAAACTGCAAGCAAGTTGATCCCCTGCACATACACCCAAACAGTTGGTTTATTAGTTTGTAGTATCACGTTAATATGCTGCTGACTCTTACTTTTTTCTTTTGATGTGCTCCCTATGCTAATATATTGCTAATAGGCTTGTGTTTATGTTCATTTTTAGATGCCTCAGTGATTCCACAGAGCTAATTTAGACTTGTGCAGCCTACTTTATAACTGCATTGTGTACATAACAGCCATTGATACAAATGCATTCGCTTAACAGAAATATCTCCAGGGTGTGTAGGTTTGCTCACTGAGCTGAAGGTTTGATATCCAGACGTTTCATTACCTGGCTAGGTAACATCTTCAGTGGCGACCTCCAAGTGAAGCGAAGCTGTTGTCTCCTGCTTTCTATTTATATCTTTCTCCTGGATGGGGTTCCTGGGGTTTGTGGTGATGTCATTTCCTGTTCATTTTCTGAGGGGTTGATAGATGGCATCTAGATCTATGCGTTTGTTTATGGTGTTGTGGTTGGAGTGCCAGGCCTCTAGGAATTCTCTGGCATGTCTTTGCTTAGCCTGTCCCAGGATAGATGTGTTGTCCCAGTCAAAGTGGTGGGTTTTTTTCATCTGTGTGTAGGGCTATGAGGGAGAGAGGGTCGTGCCTTTTTGTGGCTAGCTGGTGCTCGTGTATCCTGGTGGCTAACTTTCTTCCTGTTTGTCCTACATAATGTTTGTGGCAGTCCTTGCGTGGAATTTTGTAGATGACGTTGGTTTTGTCCATGGGTTGTACTGGGTCTTTTAAGTTTGTTAATTTTTCTTTGAGAGTGCTGGTGGGTTTGTGTGCTACTAGGATTCCGAGGGGTCTTAGTAGTCTGGCTGTCATTTCTGAAACTTCTTTGATGTATGGTAAGGTGGTTAGGGTTTCTGGCTGTGTTTTGGCTGTGATACATTTCCAGTGTATCTCCAGTGTTGTGATGAAATCTTCTAACTCCATCTTTTTTTTTTCCCAAACACATAATGTATGACTGGTAACATTTATGAAACGATCCATTCTTCAGGAAATTCTGGTCGACCATATTCAATTCTGCCCAACAATAGAGAAGGGGCCAGTTACAAAGTTTCTGAGTCACTTGGGAGATCTTGCATAAGGGTTTTAGGACTCTGGAGCAACATTGCAAATCGTATCATGCAGACAGAGTTGAATAAAAGAGAGTAATGAGGCATGTGGAGTAGACCAACTAGTGTTAGGCTATAGAGTTAATAGATTCATCCTTCTATAATGTAACAAAATATTAGAACCTATTATATCTCTGAATACCATTATATTTTAGCGTTTAGTTTCAATATGTAATAAACAGTGTTATAAGGAAGCCAAAGCCTGAAGATGTTTGTTGACCTTGCCTTCTCCTTTGCCAGTCTGTCTTTTCCATGTTCATGAGTTTGAGTTTATCAAACCGCAAAACAAAAAAGGATAACTGTAGAGGAGTTCAAAAGGGTCATGCAATGAGAATGTCACTTAATTGGAGAATAGCTCTGTTTAGTGAGGATTAAGGGATGTCCTGGCATCTAAGGAACTCAGGAGAAAATATGAGCTAATAATAGTTCAGTTCAGCTGAAAGTGTTGGTTAAAAAAGCTCATACCAGTGTTTGTTGGATACAACTGAAAATTATAGTTCAGAAAAATCTACTAATAATATTTGCTGAATGTTGCTATTTGTGAAAAGCTGGTGTTTGTGTCTGTGAGCGAGTATAGTTTCCAGAGTCTAGGGGAGCATAGGCTCAGGAAAGTGGTGAACCAACACGGAAATAATGGTTATGCAGAATAGGATAAAATGGCTCTTAAGAGGGAGTATCAAGGTCAGACCAGTGGAATGAAGAATTGTAATTCCTTGTGAAGTCATACTGAGATTTAATTGTGATTTTCATGTCAGTTCTGAATTGCTGAAAAATCCATGGAATTGGTCTGTTGTCATTTGCTGTTTGGTGTGTGCTGTGAACTGTTGAATCACACTGTATTGTCATATGAACCTTGTGAATTCTGGGTGTTTGAAATGTTGTACATGTAGATTGTACATTATTATTTTTCTAACATTGCACAGTAAAGTTTATTGTTTGTTCAACATTGTAACATCCTGCGGCTTAATTCTCTTACTAATCCCCTGGAACTCTCACTTTGCCTATTTGAAAAATAAAAGTTATTGGTCCCTAGCTGAATTGTCCATCGTTTCCAAGGGACTCTATCAAAGGAGGTTCTTTGGCTTTCTGTCTACAGGAGAACTGCAGCAATACATTTGTCAGGAAATCTCTTGCTTCTGGTGATATTTGCCAAATTGGATGCTAGGCTTTGTAACTCTTATGATGTATTAAGTGTCCCTCCACACCCAGGCTGCAATATTTTGCTTTAACTGATTTGCAAAGACATGTTGGATATTGTCCCACAAAGAATTGCATTTATTATGACTCTGACTTTTTCCATTTTTATTCCCTGTTTTTATTGTTGTATAGTATTCATGTATGAATAACTGTGCCATTTACTGGCATGACACCACAGTGCAGTAATTTTTAGCAGACACATTTATTCCATTTTTAGATATAAACCCAAAGGAGTTGTTTCCCATGATCCTCCAGTACAGGTGCAATAAACAGCTTTTTCCATCAATTATTTCCAGTTGAAAGGTAACCCGAAAATAGAACAGGCTGCACTATAAGCAGTGATGATACACCAGGTCATGATACAGAAGATTAGATTTCTCCATACCTATCAGCGGTTACATGAGAACGTGAGTGTCCAGTCAAATGGGGAAATGAGAAATCTGAAGTGGATTTTTTTTTTCCAAATTTAGCAATCTGTTTTGTTTTTAATACATGACTAATAATATGCAGATATTGTTTTTTTTTCAGAGAATTGTATAAATGCCAGGTTCATATCTATGTAGTTTTAATTTGTGCCTTGATGGACATATTTAATGAAATGTGGTGGGTCTCAATCTATGTTCATGCCAATTAGTTGTTAATAGGTATAATGTGAGATTTATAAATTTGATTTTCGAGGAGAAAGTGAGGACTGCAGATGCTGGAGATCAGAGCTGAAAATGTGTTGCTGGAAAAGCGCAGCAGGTCAGGCAGCATCCAAGGAACAGGAGAATCGACGTTTCGGGAATATTCCTGAAGAAGGTCTTATGCCCAAAACGTCGATTCTCCTGTTCCTTGGATGCTGCCTGACCTGCTGCGCTTTTCCAGCAACACATTTTCAGTTATAAATTTGATTTGGCAATCTTCAAGGGCATATTATTCATTCAAGTAACTCTGAGTATGTACCTTAACTGGAAAATCTAGAATTGAAGTGGCATAATTAAACTGGGAGACACAGCAAGAGCATTGTTACTACTATTTATATCTATTTGAATTCTGTAATTCTCTACTGCACACATTTCCTATTTTCATTAACTATAAGCAAAATTTAGTCTTTTTAAAAAGCCCGCTTTTGGTTAGTCTCAAAAGTATGTATTAGTTTCAGTTGTACATGAAGGCAACAGCAGATTAATCAAATGAATTGAACTGCTGTCAAGGTTCCTGTGAGATTTAACCATTTGGGTCAGAGTTAGGCCTGTCTGGACAAGTAAGCCAACTTTTTTTCATAACTGATCCAAGGTGACCAAAAGTGATTCAGTTTACCCTATCTCATTTTGCTCTCTCTCTCCTCTCCCAACTGACAAAACAACATGGCCTCTGGATTCACTGTGACAAAAAGCGTGAGGCAATGTTGCTTAGAGTCTTCAGCATTTGATTTGTTTATGTTTATTTTTATTCGTTTTATTAGTTTGTTCATAGGATGGCAGTGGCACTTGTAAAATTTCACTCCAATGAGTTTTCCCCCGATATCCATTGATTTCAGTTTTACAAGAGTTACTTTCATGTTGTAGTTGGATGATAACTGTAAAAAGGAGAAAGTGAGGACTGCAGATGCTGGAGATCAGAGCTGAAAAATGTGTTGCTGGAAAAGCGCAGCAGGTCAGGCAGCATCCAAGAAGGGCTTATGCCCGAAACGTCGATTCTCCTGCTCCTTGGATGCTGCCTGACCTGTTACACTTTTCCAGCAAAACGTTTTTCAGCTCTCATAACTGTAAAAGACAGGTTAAGACATCTTCAGATAGAACAGTTGAGCGGATATCCATTTTGGCCTCCTCTTGAGGTGTGAAAATGTACAAAACTGGGCTTCAGCCAGTTCAATTCACTTTACATGATGTAAAGTGATGTCTGAGTTCATTGGAAAAAGCAAAGACTTATGGGACTGATAACATTTCAGCAGTAGCCCTGAAGCCTTGTTCTCCAGAAGTGGTCTTGAGGTCAAATCTAATGATTCTCACCCCACCTCAGGGATTCAGTTCTACCATTCCTGCATAGGTCAAGACTGGAATGAGGTCTGTATCTACATGGTCCAAATTGAAGCTAAACTGAGCATCATTAAGCAGATTATTATTGAATATGTATCGCTTGATATCACTGTCAGTGATACAGTATGTCCTTGCAGAACAAACCATCACTAACCAATGGTTAGAATAGAGTACTGCACCAATTCCCCCTTTACTCTTTTAAAACAAATTATTTTTGCAAACATGTTATGACACATGAACCCATGCCTTTTGGCTCAGAGATAGGGCCACTATTCCTGCATTACAAGGTTTCTTTTGATAATCCTCTAATCCATATTTGGAAGAATGGAGAAAGGCTTGACAGAGATCTGAACTTGTGATGACTGTTTACTTTTAACTGACTCAACCAAACGTATTATTTTTAATCACTTGTTCCGAGATATTGTGACACACCTCTGTGGCAGGTTAAGACTTGAAACCAGGTCTTCTGACCCAGAGGTAGGAATGCTACCACTGAATCACAAATTTCTAAAGTATTTTCAATCAACCTGTTCACTGTATGTTATGACATATGTGAGACAGATGGAACTCAAACTTGGACCATCTGGCCCAGTGACAGGACTGCACCACCATACAACAAGAATCCTTCATAGTCATGAATAGGAAATGTTTAGAGGGACATAGGCCAAATGCAGGCAAATGGGACAAGTTTAGTTTAGGAAATTTGGTCAGCAATAGTCTATTTCCTTGCTGTATGACTTTATGACTCTATAATCCTCCTTTCTATACTCTGTCTAAACACCTGTTGGGATAAGCAGGGTAGAGCATGAACCACTTATGAGTCTTGATATGCAGAGGCTCTTGGCTTAATCATAAGATGGAGTTTATTGCATAATAACAATAGTTAGATAAAACAATTATATTATTGAGCCAAAAATGACTCATCTGACCCCCTCCCCCCAACTTGAGCTGACTCCTCTTTACTGATTTAAGGCTGTATGATGTTATCAGTTTGAGTGAAGCTTAATGCAGTCTCCAAAGTTAACCCTTTCCAAGCTAATTCAATAGATGATACCTCCCAACACATTACCATTGAGGCAACAGCTGACTAAATCAGATTTATTCTGTTTTTGATACATTGGGCATATTCTGGGTAGATGTCAATGGTGTACCTATACTGGACTAGCTTGGCTGGAGGCATGGCCAGTTTTGGAACATAAACTGAACTGTTGTTAGGCCTGTAGAGTTTGCTTTATCCAGTGCACACAGGCATCTCTTGATGCCAGGTGAAATGGACTGAATTGGCCAAAACCAGTTTTTATGATATTTAGCATTCTTCAGGAGGAGGCCAAGATTGGTGATCCACTCAGCACTTCTAGCTGAAGATGATAGTAAAATATTTCGGCTTGCCTTTTGCAATTATATTCTGGGCTTCTTTGCTATTTTGAATATAGGGATGCTTAAGGTACATCCATTTAATTCGCTTTTCCCATTAATTTAATTGCCCACCTTGTATTTATTGCTCATTGTGGCAGGGCTGCAGAGCTTTGATCTGATACGTCAACTATATGGTTGCATCGGTATGTCAGTAGTGTGCTGTTTCCTCTCTAAGTAATCCTGTGTTATTAAGAAGCCTGATACTTCTCCTGCTACTTATTTCTGCATTCCACATTGAACTAAGATTTGTTGTTGTTTTGATAAGGAGTAATTTGAGCAGCAGATATATTAGTCATTTTGTTCATTGTTGCAGGAAAATGTAAATTAGTGTAATTTGCACTATTAGGGATTCAAAAATGTTTGGATGGTGAATTAGGAAAAATTAAAGTATGAGATTCACATCAAACATTTGTTTGACTTGACAGAGTGCATTTTATTGCATTTCGGATTTTACTTTTGTTCTGAATTTGAAGCTAAAATATTTTTATCCTAGATGGTCTCATTTCTTTTCATTAACAGTTTGATCTAAAATTTTTATTTGTGGATTGAAATCTTTTTATAGCATCTACTACTTAGAATAAAACTCCTGGGTTATCATATCCAAGAGACCTGTAAGCTTGTAGAATGTAGACAAGGTTATCGAAGATGCATTGTTACAAACACTTGTCTGCTGATCCAATATAATTTTTTATCCAGGGTGAGAGCCATACCCTGACTCCAGTCAGTCGTGAGATGATTCAGCAGTGTTGTAGAGTCATATTTGTAAAATAATGTGTATGCTATTTTTGAGTACATCAAGTTACGGGCAAAAAAATACAACCGACAGCCTTACCATTTAGCATACAGGGCGGTCTCCCATTTGCCAAAAGACATGCTGTGGAAGTCTATAGGAGTGGAAGTAAAAACAAGCTTTATCTTTTTGGACAAGTGTTTTCTCTTGCCCTATGAAGTCATAGCTGAACATAATCCCAAACTAAGCTAGTCCCACCTGCCTGCTCCTGGCCCATCCCTCCAAATCTTTGATTCATGTACTTATCTAAATCTCTTTTAAATGTTGTAATTGCATATTTTAAGATACTTCACTCAATTTTAGAAAAATATAGAAATAGGATTCAGCTGTTCAGTTCCTTGAGCCCTCTATTCATTGCCTATTCATGCATCTTGTCAGGATGCCTCTTAAACCTCTACCATTTCAGGCAGCACATTCCAGATGCTCAGTAAAAAAAACTTGCTTCTCACATCTCCTTTAAACTTTGTCCCTTTACCTATGTCTCCTAGTAATTCACATTACCAGAAAAATACTCCATTTATCCATTCTGTCCTCTTATTATATTGTATCTGTATCAGATTGCTTCCCCCAGTTTTCAGAGTTCAAATGAAAACAAACCAAGTTTGGCCAATCTCTCCTCGTAGCTAATAGCCTTCAAATCAGGCAGCATACTGGTTAACCTATTCTGAACCCTCTCCAAAGCAGCCACATTCTTCTGGTAATGTGGCTGCCAGAAACGTTTTTTTACCTGTATCTTGTATATTAGTTATTCTAAATGTTAGCCATTGCTGATCTACTATCGAACCTTTTAATGTGACTTCCCATTCACATAGTCAATTTGCTTTTCAGAGCTCATGGTTCCCTTTGTTTAGACTGAGAACTTGAGATTCTGATTGAACTACATCAGTACTAAACTTAAAATGCTATCATGTTATGGTCACTCAACTTCCATTTAGAACAACATTATGAATTGACCCTTCTTTTCAGGCATTTGATTAGGGACAGCCAGCACGGATTTGTGAAGGGTAGGTCTTGCCTTACAAGTCTTATTGAATTCTTCGAGGAGGTGACAAAGGTAATCATTTTCAGGCAATATTTCAGGCAACATCCTGGTAAATCTTCTCTGCACCCTCTCCAAAGCTTCCACATCTTTCCTAAAGTGAGGCGACCAGAACTGCACACAGTACTCCAAATGTGGCCTAACCAAAGTCCTGTACAGCTGCAACATCACTTCACGACTCTTGAATTCAATCCCTCTGCTAATGAATGATAATACACCATAGGCCTTCTTACAAACTCTATCCACCTGAGTGGCAACTTTCAAAGATCTATGTACATAGACCCCAAGATCCCTCTGTTCCTCCACCTGACTAAGAACCCTACCATTAACCCTGTATTCCGCATTCTTATTTGTTCTTCCAAAATGGACAACCTCACACTTGGCAGGGTTGAACTCCATCTGCCACTCCTCAGCCCAGCTCTGCATCATATCTAAGTCCCTTTGCAAACGACAAATACCCTCCTCACTGTCCACAACTCCACCTATCTTTGTATCATCTGCAAATTTACTGACCCACCCTTCGACTCCCTCATCCAAGTCATTAATAAAAATTACAAACAGCAGAGGACCCAGAACTGATCCCTGCGGAACTCCACTTGTAACTGGGCTCCAGGCTGAATATTTACCATCTACCACCACTCTCTGACTTCGACCAGTTAGCCAGTTTTCTATCCAATTAGCCAAATTTCCCTCTATCCCATGCCTCCTGACTTTCCGCATAAGCCTACCATGGGGTACCTTATCAAATGCCTTACTGAAATCCATGTACACTACATCCACTGCTCTACCCTCATCCACATGCTTGGTCACCTCCTCGAAGAATTCAATAAGACTTGTAAGGCAAGACCTACCCTTCACAAATCCGTGCTGGCTGTCCCTAATCAAGCAGTACCTTTCCAGATACTCATAAATCCTATCTCTCAGTCCCCTTTCCATTACTTTGCCTACCACAGAAGTAAGACTAACTGGCCTGTAATTCCCGGGGTTATCCCTATTCCCTTTTTTGAACAGGGGCACAACATTCGCTACTCTCCAGTCCCCTGGTACCACCCCCGTTGACAGTGTCCTATAACTAGCGCTCTCCTCCTCTTCCCCCTTTTCCCTTCTGAGTCTCAGAGCCAGACCTCACGCCACAGACCGCTTCACTGCAGCTTACACCTGCAAGGCTGTCCCCCCCAACAGTTTCCAAAGCTGTATACTTATTATTTAGGGGAACGACCACAGGGGAACCCTGCACTGCCTGCTTCTTCCCCTTCCCACCTCTAACTGTTACCCAGCTACCTCTGTTCTCCGGCGTAACTATGTCCCTGTAGCTTCTATCAATCACCCTCTCAGCCTCTCGAATAATCCTCAGTTCATCCAACTCCAGTTCCAGTTCCCTAACTCGTTCGGTGAGGAGCAGGATCTGACTGCATTTCCTGCAGACGAAGTCGACAGGAGTATCGGTGGTCACCCCTACCTCAAATATCCTGCAGGAGGAACATTCCACCGCCTGCGCTGCCATGACTGTACACTTTGTCTCTAAAACAAGAACACTGAGTCAATAACACTGAGTCGCTTACCTGTGGACTTTAAAGTTAGGTTAGAGGAGGAGGGTGGGAGGGAGGCCCTACGAAGTAGGGCCTGGGGTCTAGAACACACTCACTCAAATACTAATCACTTACCTTCCCGACCAGCTCTGCACTCCAACCTCACTTCCACCCAGCTCGCGCCGCTCTCTATGGTGAAAAGTCTCCCGGGTTCGCTTTTACTCGGCCGCTGCTCCACTCAAAATGGAGAATACGTCGTACGAGGATTGGTTGAGAGTTCTCGGCCTTTTCTCGTTGGAACGGCGAACGATGAGGGGTGACTTGATAGAGGTTTATAAGATGGTCAGCGGAATAGATAGAGTAGACAGTCAGAAACTTTTTCCCCGGGTACAACAGAGTGTTTACAAGGGGACATAAATTTAAAGTGAAGGGTGGAAGGTATAGGGGAGATGTCAGGGGTGGGTTCTCTACCACTCCCATGGGCAGCGCATTCCATGCCCCCACCACTCTCTGGGTAGAGTCAGAATCATTGGCGACCTTTAAGCGGCATTTGGATAGGTACATGGATGGGTGTTTAATCTAGGATAGAAGTTCGGCACGGCATCGTGGGCCGAAGGGCCTGTTCTGTGCTGTATTGTTCTATGTTCTATGTTCTTCCATTACACAACACCAGATCTAAAATAGTCTGTTGCCTGTTAGTACTAATTGGGTTTACCTAGACTATATGTAGATGAAGTCCCCCAACATTACTGTGTTAAGGTTGCACACTCCTCAATTTTCCTGGTTTTTATGCTGTGATTTACATTTTATAGGCTGCCAAAACAGCAGTGATACCGAAATTCTGCCATAATTCTTTTGCCCTTTGTGGTTTCTTAGTTCTACTCAAACTGATTCTACATCTTGAAGTTTAGAACAAAGAACATCTCTCACAACAGTATTAATGCCCTCTTTTAATTCAGGGGTCACCCCACCACATTTTCTCACCTTCCAGTCCTTTTGACTCTAATGTACCCTTGGATATTCAGATTCGAATTTGGTTTCCTTATAACCACGTCTCTATAAAGACTATGAAGTCAAAGATATGGACTCTGTTTGAGCTGACATTTCATCTTTTTTAATGGCTGTAACATGAAATTTATACACATGGAAGACCCAAAGATCCCTGAAGCAAGGATTCATTATTCTGCTGGCATCAGGTCACTACAAAAATGAAGGGGAACATGGAATGAAATTTATATTGGTTAGATGAATCCTTTGTCTTCTCCTTCCCATGAGGCCTACTACCACCAAAGGCATTCTTCTTTTTCAGAGATGGCCTGTTCAAGTGTTTTAGTTGGCGCTCTCTCTCTCACCTTTTACCACCTAACCTCCATGGAAGTCCTGGCACGGCTGCTTGAGATTATCTGCTTGACACCCTCCCTCACTGTCACTACCACCTGCTTGGCTGTTCACAAAAAGTCAGATGATACACTCATTTATAAATGGCATGCAGAATATGACACATTAATGCTGAGGCTGAAAGCTAGAGGCAGAAGACCACTCAGTTATTTTCATCATGAAGCACATAGACATGTGCAGTATGTCTTGTAGAACAGCTGTGGAAGCAGTCATAATGGGAAGGGGTAAGTGAGCAGAGGTGTGAAGAAGGGGGCTGTGGATACAACCAGTCACTGAGTGTTCATAAGGGGAAGAACATCGGAGTCACATACGTAAAAGTTTGATGACACAGGCATGCAGGCATGACACAGGCCCTCATTGTGCTGCATTGATCTTACTTGCACCTCCTGCCACCATCACTGATGGGAAGCTGCCTGATGTGTTGCTAACCCTGCTGTCAAGTAATTGTCATTGGTGTTCTTGTATACCCCCGACATAGCTCAGTCCCCAAGGATGTGCTGAGATGCCAAATGGCACAATAAAGGATCTGGCTGTTCACTGGCATGGAAAACTGAGTGATGGGAAACAAACCTTTATTGTAAATCCAAACTATGTACTTAGGTGTCAGGCATGGGCCCTCGGTGTCTTCACAAAACCTTTCTTCTTCTCTCCCTCCAGCTCTGCCTCACTGAATTCCCTGCAATGCAGATTGATGGAAGGACCCTGCTCCATAGTGAAGCATGTTGGCCCTGATGACTTGGTGGTGTGACCCTTGGGCCATTGTTGTCTGGATGGGCCATACATGCTGAGGGTCTTTGTGCCTGAGGCAAGGTGACCCTTCCCAGCCTGAATTTCCAAGGCTTGGGCAGGGTGGAGATGGAAAGCCTGATCACTTCTGTAGTCTGCTGAGTGTACATAGCTGAGGGAGTCATGTGTGTGGGTCCACCTCAGCTGGATTACTTTTAGCATGACCCTATCGCCATAAGGGGACAGAGAACTTAGACTATGGCCAGAGTTTGACCAATTTTTGATCAATTGGAACGTGTGTCCAATTCTAGACAGCATGTCTTAGAAAGATTTTAAACACAAGCACGGTGGCTCAGTGGTTAGCATTGCTGCCTCACAGCACCAGGGTCCCAGGTTCGATGCCAGCCTCAGTCTGTGTGGAGTTTGCATATTCTCCCTGTATCTACGTGAGTTTCCTCTGGGTCTCTGGTTTCCTCCCACAGGTCAGGTGAATTGGCCATTCTATATTGCCCATAGTGTTAGGTGCATTAGTCAGAGGGAAATGGATCTGGGTGGGTTACTCTTCGGAGGTTCATTGTGGACTGGTTGGGCCAAAGGGCCTGTTTCTACACTGTAGGGAATCTAATCAAACATTATAAATGAAGAAAAGATTGGCATGAATAGATCCAGGTATGAGAGACTTTAGTTATATGGAGTCATAGAGTTATACAGTACAGAAACTGACGCTTTAGTCTAACTCGCCCATGTTGGCCATGTTTCCCAAAACAAACTAGTCCCATTTATCTGTGTTTGTCCCATATCACTCTAAACCTTTCCGATTCATGTACCTATCCAAATTTCTTTTAAATGTACTTGTATCTACAACTTCCTTTCTTACTGGATTAGTGGTGCTGGAAGAGCACAGCAGTTCAGGCAGCATCCAACGAGCAGCGAAATCGACGTTTCGGGCAAAAGCCCTTCATCAGGTGTGAAAAAGTTGCCTGTCTAATCCCTTTTAAATCTTTCTCATCTCACCTTAAAAATATGTCCCCTTGTTTTGAACTCCCATACCCTAGGAAAAAGAACTTTACTATTCACCTTAACTATGCCCCTCATGATTTTACAAACCTTAAAAGGCCACCCCTCAACCTCCTATGCACCAGTGAAAAAAGTCCCAGTCTTATTCAACCTCTCCTTATAACTCAAACCCTCCAGTCCTAATGCATCCTGGTAAATCTTTTCTGAGCTCTCTCCAATTTAATAATATCCTTCCTTTTGCTTTCCTAATCACCTACTACATATACATCTTGTGGTTTTGTAAGCAGGTCAGAGGTGAGGAATACTGCAGTTAGTAACTGACCTCCTCAAAACCTGTTCACCATCTACAGAGCACAAGTCAGGAATATGATTGAATACGACCCACATGCTTGGTTGAGTGCTGTTCCAACAACACTCAAGTGGCTCGACACCATGCAGGACAAAGCAGCCCGTTTGATTGACACCATGTTCACAAGCATCCATTCACTCTCCCACTGTCAATAGCAGCAATGTGTACTATCTACAAGATGCACTGCAGAAATTCACCAAAGATTCTTAGACAGCACCTTTCAAACTGAGGACAACTTCCATCTAGAAGCATGCGGGCAAGAGAAACATGGGGACACCATAGCCTGCATGTTCCCTTCCAAGCCACTCACCATCCTGACTCCAGAACTATATCATTGTTTCTGGGTCAAAATCCTGGAAATCCCTCCCTGACTGCACTATGAAACTACCAACACCACATGGATTGCAGTGGTTCAAAAAGGTCGCCCATCACCACCTTCTTTGTGCTAACTATAGACACACAATAAATGCTGGCCAGCAAAGCCCACAGGTGAATAAAAAGAAGCCTTTTGTGATTCACATACCAGGACACCAGATCCCTCTACTATAGAGTTCTTGCCATTCAAATAGGTCTTAAAAAACATAAAGGTCGATTAACCTCCAGGACCTGATCAATTGTATCTCAGGACATTGTGGTAAACTATGGAAGAAATTATAGGGGCCCTAACAGAGATATTTGTATAATCTACAGCTATGGGTTAACGTGCCAGAGGACTGGAGGGTTGCTTTATCTAAGAAAGTCTGTCAGGAGAAGCCTGGGAACTATAGACCAGTGAGTCAGACATCAGTGGTAAGTTGTTGGAGGGGATTCTGAGAGGTCGGAATTACACGCATTTGGAGAGGCAGGAACATTGTCTACGTGCCTTTGACCAAGGTTTTGCATGGTTGACTGATTAGCAAAGTTAGATCACACAGGATTAAGGAAGAGAAATATCAGAACAGAAATATCTTGCTACAACTGTATACAGCTTTTGACGAGACTACATCTGGAGTAGTAACTCATATTGGTCACCTTATTTAAAACATAATTGCATTAAAAACAGTTTAGAGATAGTTTACTCATCTAATTCCTGTGACATTGAAGTAATTTCATGAGGAAAGCTTCAGCTGAATCCAATTGGAATTTAGAAGAAAGAAAATGTTATTGGAAAATGGATTAGGGTGCAATAATGCAAATACTGAGACCACTTCTCCTTATCAGAAAGTTTAGATCTAACAGACAGCATTTGAAAATCCAGGGTCTAGCATTTAAAACTGAGGTGATGATTTTGTTTTTTTCTCTTACTGAGTATATCCAAGAGAGTTATGGGGGATAAACAGTATTGTCGAGTTGAGGAGAAAATCAGATTAGCTGCAAATTATCTAATTGCAGAACAGACTCAGGGGACCAAATGGTCGACTCCAGCTTATAATTCTTGTGATTTTGTGAGAAGTATGCATTGGAATGAAACCTCAAATTTAGATGGAATGAGCACAAATGCCATGTGTATATCCACACTTAAGTGGGCTGAACTAAACCTTGAACCCACTAAAGATTTTAGATCAATAGTTCGTTTGTGTAGTTCCATTTTCACCACATTAATTTCATGAAATAGTTTTGTTCTACATTTCAAAATGCTGTCTGCCCAAACCAATATGTGTAGTTCACATTGTTCACTTGGCTTGATGCATATGCTGACTCCCAATTTTGGCAGGTGCTTTGGAAGCTTAAAGGTTAGATTGTATGGCACAACCCAAAAAATATTTATTCTGTTCACCAGCAGCAACAACTGTTTTAAAATTATACCTGCTAATATTCAAATGATAATGTTATCACAGGAATTGAGTACTTCTGTACATGTGTTAACAAAGTTTTTTAAAAAAAAACATTAGTTAAGCTGCAACTTTGTATTGTATTATTGTACTAAAGTTACTATTCACTTTTAATCCAAATAGTGATTCTAATGGAGAAAGGCTGTAACCGTGCATGGTGACATGTTATTGACATATCATCGGAATGATTCATAACTGAGATGCTATAATTTCAATACTTAATACTTTAAGCTCCAACCAAATTGCTGTGAGTAACCACAGAAAAATGTCATGTACTTGCCCAGATTTAGAAAGTAACCTACTAACTACATGGTGCTGATTTAAACTTCCACTTTTGCCAAACAACATTTCTGTGGCTTAATGTGTGCTTGAGCTCAGTAACCTTCAGGCTTCATTGATACCAGCATCAGTATTTCCTGGTTTACCTTTGGTAGGGAACAGTCATTCTAGTGACCGGATGGTATCCAGAGGAAGTATGGAAGTCTTGAATGTGTGTGGGGCCTATTCAGTTGCAGAAGTTCCTGGAAGATTACTTGAGGGAAATACTAACTGCCTAATGGGACTGCAGATTTTTTTAGCAGGATTATTCCCTTAGCCATTAACTCATTATATTGCTTTGATAATCAAAGGGCAACTGCTTGAGTGCAGTATTGATAAGAGGCCCAAACTGCATGACAGGATTGTGTAAAGTTACATTATTTCTGTCGAGCAATCATTTATCATTTGCTATTCTAGTTCAACATCCCTCATAATCACTAAAAGAGCTGAAAGGCCTGGAGATAGGGGATACAAAGTTGATCTAAACATTTACAAAGATTTGAAACATAACTTCTTTGAAGGAGTTCAAGGACGTATGTAAACAACCATACAGAAATCACTTATTTGGCAGATGAAGATTCAGCTAGTCAGTGTAAACAGGGTACTGTTTAGCTGAAACACCAATAGTTGCAGTCTAACTGTAGCTTAAGGAAACATAATATTCTTTACAATTGTGTAATATATGTGTATAAACATTTAGCACTGAATTCCACTCAGACTTCTGCAACATCATGCTTTTTTTTTAATGTCTGTTTATACCTCTTAAACCTCCAGACAGGAAGCAAATCATGGTTAGATTGAAGAATGAAGAACATAGGATTGGCCATCTTAGAGAAGTGAAGGCTGAGAGGCCTTTTGATAGAGCTGCTCAAGATCAGGACAGAATAGATGGTGGAAACACTTCCCATTAACAGAAGGGCCAAGAAGCAAAGGATATCACTTAAGGTGGTGGATGGAAGAACTAAAGGTGACATGAGAAAAATATTTTTTTATGCAGTGAGTTGTTAGAGTCTGGAATTCACTTTCTATGTGAGCAGTAGATTGAATTGTGACTTTCAAAGATAATTGCATGATTATCTGGAGAAAAATGGTCGCAAAGCTACAGGTAAAAGACAGGGAAATGTGATCTGTTCAGTTGCTCTTGCAGGGAATTAGCACAGGCACTTCTTTCAGTTCAACCTTTTACAGATGATTGGGTAAAAAAGTAGATGAAGAACACTTAAATCTTAAACCAGTCATGAGGGTGATTGAATATCTTTGTTCTTTATAATCCTGCCATAGATTTCATCCCAGCTGACTAGGTCTGAAACTGGTCCTTGTTGTGGTTCCACTTTTGCCAAACAATGTTTCTGCTGTTTAATGTCTGATTGAGCTCAGTAACCTTCAGGCTTCATTGATACCAGCATCAGTACTTCTGGTTTACCTTTGGCAGGGAACAGTCATTCTAGTGACAGGAAGGTATCTGGAGGAAGTATGGAAATCTTAAATGTGTGTGGAGCCTATTCAGTTGCAGAAGTTGCTGGAAGATTACTTGAGGGAAATACTAACTGTCTAATGGAACTGCAAATTTTTTAGCAGGTTTATTCCCTTAGCTATTAACTCATTATATGGTTTAACTTTGAAAGGGACCAAATGAGAACGTCCAAATTGTCATTGATATAGATCAGATTCTGATCTCCAGCTGTGTTCTTCCCTGGCTGCTTTCATGGCTACCAGTCCTGCATCCCCAATGTCTGACAGTAAAACCTGACTTAGACACTAATATGTCTAGATAGAGCTCCAAATCTGAAAGGTAAGTTAAATGAAGATAAGTTAAACCTCCTCAGTAGACCACCATCTTGGACATAGCATTCCCTCTGTAAAAAGCACAACTTGACACAAAAGCCACCCATGTAAGTCCTCATTACAACATTAGACTGCTAACAACATTAACTCACTCACACTCCGCACAGCCCCTCAGCATTCCGCCTCACTAAAATTCCTTCACCACAATATTAAATCCCCCTCCCACACTGAAATTCTTTCACCAAACTACTAAACTGCACAATACTGGTCTTGACACATCTGGATACCTTGCAAAAAAGCTTTTCATCAAAGGCCCCCTTAAAAAGAAACTAGATCTCCTCACTTCATGCTAAACACAAAGCTGGACATTTGTGGCCATGCTGAATCAACAAGGCCTTCCCTGGTCATCATGAGGCCTCAGTTCTTCTAGGTGGACCTGCAGTACCAAAAGAATCGCATCCTGCCATGTTAGAGGGAGGGACTTCCTTCACTTTTTGATTAAGTGGTGAATTGCCCTGCTTGTTTTAATTTGGCATAGCTTCAAAGAAGCTGATCTGGTGTGCTGCTATAAGTCTATTAGCCTATTATCAGTAATAGATTCTGCTATTTCCCTATTTTAAGGATGTTAAACTGGACTGTTAAAACATAGATCTGTTAAGCAGAGTCAACTTGGATGTTTGAAAGGGAAATTACGTTCAACAAACCTGTTGGAGGTTTTTTGAGGATGTTATAGATTAGAAAAGGAAGCATCAATGGATATGATTGAGCTGGATTTTCAGAAGGCTTTTGATTAGGTCCCAAATAGAAGAATAGTTCCCAAAATTAGAGTACCTGGAATGGAGGTAATGGATTAACATTTTGTTAATGAAAAGAAATTGAGATTAGGAATAAAGTGTTCATTCCCACATTGACAGGATGTGATGGATGGGATATCACAAAGACTGGTGTTTGGATCCCAGCTGTTCACAATCTATATATCAGTGATAGAAACAGTGGGCCATTCAGTCCATTAAGTCTTCTCTGCCATTTTTATACAATCACAGTTAATTGAACACATCAGTGCCTTTTACCTCGCAGTTTACCTGTAACCCCTCATGCCATTAGTAATCAGACATCAATCAATGTCTAGTTCAAACATACTTAATGACAGTCCTCTGGAATAGAAATTTCAAAGATATAATGTCTTCAAAATAAAAAGAAGTCCAAAATCTGGTCATAAATGGCATTCCCTTATTTTTAAACTGTGCTCCCTGATTCTTTCTAGACCTCCTAAGCAGGAGTAAAATCTTACCTGCATCTATTCTGTCTATCACGTTTTAATTATTTTGTGGCTTTCAATGATTTTACTTCATTTCTTGAAAGTCTTGAGAATACAGTCTTGAGAATCTGTCTTCACTGGTCTGCCCCACCATTTCAGGAACAAGTCGGATGAGCTTTCATTGCACTCCCTTTATGGCAATAATGTCCTTCTTGAGGTGAGAAGAGCAAAACTGCGCACTGTACTCATGTGGTCGAGCCAGACTTGTACACAAGTGAAGCAAGTCTTCACTATTCTTATACTCAAGTCCTCTTAACCTTCCCAATACCTTGTTGCACTTGCAATTTAGCCTTAAGTAACTTGAAAACAAGCATATCGAGGTTCCTTTGTATATATGTTTTCCAAACTCTCACCATTTAAGAAATATTCTGCATGTCTGTTCCTTCTACCAAAGTGGATAATTTCCCATTTTTCCAATTATAGTCCATCTTCCGTGTCATTGTCCACTTGCTAAGTCTGTCTAAATTAACCTGAAGCTGCTTTAGAACTTCGTCTATGCACATTTCCACTTAGCTTTGTATCATCCGCAAATTTGGAAAAATCATATTTGGTTTCCATGTCTAAATCATTTGCTATATATTGTGAACAGCTGGGGCCCTGATTACTGAAACTTCAGTACCCCACTAATCTCAACATGATAACTTGCGAACGACACATTTATTTATACTGTTTGGAGTCATAGTCATAGAGATGTACAACATGGAAACAGACAGTCCAACTCATCCATGTCAACCAGATATCCTAACCTAATCTAGTCCCATTTGGCAGCACTTAGCCTATATCCCTCTAAAGCCTTCCTATTCATATACCCATCCAGATACCTTTTGAATGTTGAAATTGTATCAGCCTTCACCAATTCCTCTGGCAGCTCATTCCATATAAGACCATAAGACCATAAGACATAGGAGTGGAAGTAAGGCCATTCGGCCCATCGAGTCCACTCCGCCATTCAATCATGGCTGATTGCATTTCAGCTCCACTTGCCAGCGTTCTCCCCGTAGCCCATATGGACCACTCTTTGTGTGAATAAGTTGCCCCTTAGGTCTCTTTTAAACTTTTCCCCTCTCAATGTAAACCTTTGCCCTCTAGTGCTGGACTCCCCCATCCCAGGGAAAAGACCTTGTCTATATATCCTATCTGTGCCCCTCATGATTTTATAAACCTCTGTAAGGTCAGCCTCTGAAGCTCCAGGGAAAAAGCTCGATCCCATTCATCTTCTCTCTAGAGCTCAAATCCTCCAACTGTGGCAACATCCTTGTATATTTTTTCTGAACCCTTTCAAGTTTAACAACATCTTTCCGATAGGAGGAAGACTAGAGTTGCGCACAGTTTTCCAAAAGTGGCCTAACCTGTACAATGTCCTGTACAGCCGCAACATGACCTCCCAACACCTATACTGCCTGTTAGCCAAATCTTTATTCATGCGTTTTTTTAACAAATCTCTTGTGGGGAACCTTATCAAAAGCCTTTTGAAAATTATTTGCATATTACATACATTGACTCCCCATTTTTATCAGTTTTGTTTGTGACATCCTCAAAAAGCTCCAAGTTCATCAAACACTATTTCTTGTTCACAAATTCACGTCTGATTATGCTCAATCAGATCATTATTGTCCACTGTCCATTTATTCCATCCTGTGTAATAGATTCTTGTATTTTTCCTCACTACTGTTGCAAGGTTTGGGTGTGGGGAACAAATGTAATGTTTCTAATATTTGTAGATGCCACAAAACTAAGTGGGAATGTGAGTTGTGAAGATGATACAACAATCCTTCAAAAACGCCTGGAATGTACTGCCAGAGGAGATGGTAGAGGCAGATACAATAGCAATGTTTAAGAGGCATCTTCACAGATATATAAATATTCAGGGATGTATATTAATAACCGCATAGAGGCAAAAGGCTTTAAGTTTAGAAAGGCATCCAGTCAGCACAGTCTTGGTGGGCTGAAGGGTTCCTGTGCTATTCTTTCTTATTTGATTTGGCCAAGCAGAGGTAGCATGTGTGGATAAATATGAGAATGTCTATTTTTGTATGAAGAACTGAGATGCAGAGTATTTCTTAAGTTGTGAAAAATTGGGAAGTGTTCATTGGGCTCTGTGTGCCCTTGTTCATAAATCACTAAAAACTAACATGTAGGTATGGTACGCAGTTAGGAAGGCAAACAGTGTATTGATCTTTTATCACAAAGATTTGTATACAAGAGTAAAGATATCTTGCTTCAATTGTATAGACCCTTGGAGAAATCATACCTGGTATACTGTATGCAGTATTTTTCCCCTTGCCTAGGGAACAGCATGCTCACCGTATAGGGAGAACAGCTGAGATTTGCCAGATAATTCCTGGAATTATCATATAAAAAGAGATTGAGGAGACTGATCCTCTTTTGTCTGGAATTTCAGAGATTGAGATGGGGTCTCATATAAACTTACAAAATTTTGAAAGAGTTAGAGTTAGATAGGGTGGATGCAAAAAGGGTATTTTTCTTGTGTGCATGAAGAGAGCGAGGAGTATAATCTCAGAATAAGAAGCACCTATTTCTGAATGCAATGTTAGAACTTTCTTCACTCTGAGGGTAACCCATCTGTGGAATTTTCTATCTTTACATCAAGGAATATGGGTATGTGCAGGAAGGTGCTATTGAGAGAAGTGATCTTGAATGATGGAGGATGCTCAAGAAGCTGATGACATATTGTTGCTCTTTTGTTTATATATGCTATGCTGCTACTGTTATGTGAGGGGATAAGTGTTTGAGAAGAATCTTTTGGTGAGGGAATTGAAATATATGGGAGTAGTTTGTGGTTGAGCCAAGGATTAATAGAATGAATAACTTGGGTGAAAAATAACAATTTGCTTTGTTTTAATCATGCTTGGGAAGTGGGCATTGGTGGCTGGCCAGCATTTGTTGCCTGCTCTTGAACTTCGTGGTTTGCTTGACCATTTTGAAGGGCAGTCGAGAGTCAACAACATTGCTGTGAGTGTGGAGTCACATGTAAGCCAGATCAGGTCCTTCCCTGAAGGACAGTAGTGAACTGAATGGGTTCTGCTGACAATACTCGATGGTTTTATGGTCATCAGTAGATTCTGAATTCCAGATTTTAAAAAATTGAATCCAAATTTTCATTGTATGCCATGACAGGATTCAAACCTGGGTCCCTAGAACGTAAGTTGAGTTTCTGGATTAAGAGTTTAGTGACAACACCACTGGGTTATCATCCCCCCCCCCCCCCCACCCCCATGTGTAATAAAGATTTGGGGAAGAATATTGTGTGGTGAATGAATGGAATAACTAGCTGAACAAGTAAGGATATATTGTAGATAATGAAAGAGAAAATGGAAATATTGTTTACTTGAATTCGTACAATGTCATATGAGCATATAGCTATGTCGGGGGATGGGAATTGCAATCAATATGGAAAGATGGTGTTGTAATTTAATTTGGGATGTAGTTTGCTTGTTGTGTGAGTATATGTTCAGGGGTGTTAGTTTTGGCAGTGATGCATCTGGTATGATGTTTGTTGAGAGCGGTGTTGGAAGCTTGGAGGGCATTCGAACATTTGTTCTTGATTTTGAGTGGATGAAGCCAGGTTTGCTTTCTAGCAGAGATTTGAGGTTGTGTTTTTGTCAATCACTTATTAGATGTTTTACTGAAATATTGGTTTTTCCCTGAGGATTTGGATGTTTTTCCCTGTGGTTTGTTAAATTTCATTGCTGCTTTTGCTGTGGGTGACAATATGTGTGTATTTTAACTGGGGAATTGTACTGTGTTTCATTAAAACTGAGTGAGGTTGAAATCTTGTGAGCAGCTGGATGTGTGTCTGAATATAATTTTTTCTTTTAGAGATAATATGATTTGAATCTGGGCACTGCATTTACTGTTCAAAGCAGAATACCAACATTCATTTCTTGAAGGTGCTGTGGTTGGAGATGTACATTAAGTCTTGTGGTTGTTTTATGTACAGCTGCTGATTAGCTTGTAAGGAACTTTGGTGATGATGCTGCTTGGCAGGGCCAAGGCTAACTATTCATCAGATTGTCTGCCCTGAATTCCTTCTCTGTCACTAAGTCAGAATGCCAGAACTTTCACCCATCAGCACTGTGGAATCATACTCACCACATGAACTGGTGTGTTCAAAGAAAAAAATACATTCCCTTATTTGCTTAAGGGAAAGGTCTTAAAGCAGAAGCAGGGGCATAGGCATCCAGGGTGGATAGCTAGAAAGAGGTTCAGAGGATGGAATGCAATCTTGAGAGAGACAAGCATTTATTGCCCACCTCCAATTTCCCTGGTAAGTCACCCTCTTAAACAGCTGCAGTCCTTGGCACACAGGGATACCTCTAGTAATATTTGGAAAGAGTTCCAAGATTTTGACTGGATGACAGTGAATGGATGACAGGTCGAGATGGTGTGTGGCTTGGGGTGGGGGTGTGGGGGGGGAGTTGTTGGTGGGGGTGGCGGGGAGAAAGAGCACTTGCTAATAAGCTTTTAAATCCATGTCCATATCCATGTTCTCAGTCCTTTGACAAATGATTTTGAACACTTATTCAAATCCCCTCTCAAACCCCTCTTTACTAAGTAGCACCGGATCACATTTTATCTGCTGTAACCTCATAGTCTAATTCATTCCAGAAGCAATTTTCTTAAATTGTTTTCTCACTCTCACTCTTATGCTGTCTGTGTGAGAGGCAAACACATGTGCATGTGAGAGACCTAGATGGCCCAGTTTCATAGTATATAACCTTTTTAGGTTGACTGGCTGATGGGCTTCAGCAAGGGTACAGGCAAGGTGGCCAATGTGGACTTCTGAGAGAGATTAGCTTGCTGATGTTACCCTAGAATCCTTTGAATTCCATTTTTAATTGAATGAGTGGATTGCAATTATTGTAGCATGCACACATTGATGTGCAGATTCTGGCATTTAGCTTGGATCAACATCATTGAGACTCTGTCGAAAACAACAGCTGTTATCAGCATAGCAACCATACTCAGGAATCCGAACTGGTGGGAGGGAGTTCAAATCTTGTGACATTTTCATCAGAAATGGATGTTACAACATGGCAATGGAGGGAAGGAAGTGGTGAAATATGTAAGCACTTTTACTTTGTGTGAGAACAAATTTGATAGATCTGTCAATCAGTCTGAATTTATCGGTTATGGCGTCTCTGATGTTGGGCATGGAGACAGAAAAGAATTTGCAGACTTCTGATAGGAAATTTTGGTCAAAATTCCAGTTAAACTTTTACTTTAATATGTCCATAAATCACAAACTTGCGGTAAATACTGAAGCAGAAGAGCCAGCTATATTAAATACTGAAAGAACTGCGGATGTTGTAAATCAGAAACAAAAACAGAAGTTGCTTAAAAGCTCAGCAGGTCTGGCAGTATCTGTGAAGAGAAATCAAACAGACATGAGTTCTGAGGAAGGTTTAGTGGACCTGAAATGTTTAACTCTGATTTCTCTTCAGAGTCTGCCATACCTGCTGACTTTTCCAGCAACTTCTGTTTTTGTTGCTGTGCACCAGCTGTGTTAGCGTGAATAATTTAACGTTCTTAAGAGATCAGTTCGAGTCAGTGTCAAGAATTACATGTCAGCAAGTACTTCTAGTTTCCTCCTTCTGATATTTTTGCAGATCTGCTTGTTTCAAATGGAAACACTATATTGTTTTACAAATTATTCTATTCAATTTATTTGGAAAGTTTCAAAGAAATGCTCAGAACTTTAGGTGGGATTGAATACACAAGTTCGAAAAATTGTGTGGAAATGTTTTTAAGGATATATCATTGTTAAAGAACATCTAATTTTACTGAAGTCATGATTTTAATTTATTGACAATTGAATTACAAACTAATGAACTTTTTAGTTCTGTCTAACCATTCAGTTAGTAAAGTCAACTTTTAGGATTATTTCTGATGCATTTAATGATAAACGGAGCACTTGTGAAATCACAATTCAAAATTCGAGGTTTAAAAAAGTTTGATATCTATTATTTAACTGCGATCTTTTCACTACATAGTATGTGACTGCTGACAGTGGCTTCGGAGTAGAGATTATTTCCTCAGGAAACAAGTATTAGTGCAATCCAATCACCGAATCCAGATGCTGTGGAGATTTGAGACCAATTCCAAATTGCATAGACCCATTTTAGGCTTAATGTGCTGTAGATTTTTGGGTTAGCTTGGTGTAATGTCAGTGATCCTGTATTATATGGGACCAGCTTCATTTTACAGATTCTTGTTTTACTACTTTGTCCTACATTTAGAGTGAGGGACAGAAATCATTGGTGCTTTCACGTTTCCAGGTCCTTTGTTCCATCTCTTACCACCACCCACCCATCCACTTTTAATCTCAACAGTTTATGTCGAAAGCAAAGCAGCTTTGAGATTCACTTTGAGTTTTTTTATGGAATAGAATAGTGCTATATAAAAAGAACTAAAGAAATAGTTTCTTTTACCTATTTTAAAGACAAATCCAAACAGTCCTACCATTCTCCTGTACCTGTCCTTTCCCTATTTGTTTTTCTCCAAGTAATTATCCAATTTCCTCTTGAACACTAACTTGAAACTGTATCCACCGCAATATCATCAAGCTAGCATATTACAAATCCCAGCTACACTTTCTGTAGAAATCTTAACTTTGGTGTTACCTATGGTTCTTTTGTCAATCAGCCTAAATTAAGTTAAATTTTGGCATCTGATTATTGATCCTTCAGACATTGGAAGAACCTTTTTACTATTCTAACTCATTTCATAATGTTTTATACCTCCACAAATCCCTTCCGGCCTCTTGGCTTTAAGGACAATAACCTTTTCTGTAATCCCTCATCCATGGTGCCATTCTAGTAAATGTTATCTGGACCCTCTACAAATCTGCAATACACTTCTGTTGCCCAGAACTGAAAGCCATTGTCTCATTGAGGTGGAGCTGTTTTAAATAGTTTCAGCAAAGTATTTTGGCTTTGTTTCATGCTTGCCTCTATTCATAAAACCCATCAAAAGTGCAGGTTTCAATATGATGCACTTTATAAGCCATGGCTTTGTCAGACAACAACTTGGTCATTCAGACTACGACACCTGAATCTCTTGCAGTAGACTTGAACCTAACAAGCACTGCTAACAGTAACAGCGTATACAACCAAAAATATCCTGAACACTCAGTGACATATATTTGATTGGTGTATGATTCCTAGTTTCACTTCCTACTTCAAAAATAGCAAAACCTTCCAGTGAATCAGCACCAACCAATTCACGCGCAATAATCCACTAATTTTGACCCCACAAATGGATTATAACAGAAAAATTACACTTTTGCTTTCAGTGCACGGCTAGCTGGCGGCCATCCATTTCCTCTCTGCCTGCACAATCTTGAGCTGTAGGGTGACTGCATGGATGCTCACACTGAGAGGATACACTGGGCTGCTGTCGTTCTGGATGCACTGAGCTATAGGGAGAGGTTGACTAGGCTGGGGCTGTTTTCCCTGGAGTGTTAGAGGCTGAGGGGTGACCATATAGAGGTTTATACAATCATGAGGGACATGGATAGGGTAAATAGACAAAGTCTCTTCCCTGGGGTGGTGGAGTCCAGAACTAGATGGCATAGATTTAGGGTGAGAGGGGAGAGACATAAAAGAGAACTAAGGGGCAACTTTTTCATGCAGAGATGGGTAAGTGTATGGAATAGCTGCTCGAGGAAGTGGTGGAGGCGAGTACAATTGCAGCATTTAAAAGGCTGGATGGGTATATGAATAGGAAGGGTTTGGAGGGATATGAGCCAGGTGCTGGCAGGTGGGACTAGATTGAGTTGGGACATCTGGTCGGCATGGGTCTGTTTCCGTGCTGTACATCTCTGACTCTATGACTGTAAGCAGATCTTTCTATAATACTGCACAGTGGGCATTGATGAGTGGCTAAGTAGAAGAAGTAAAGCATAATTAGGCCTTCAACAATAATTTGCATTTATTGGATCATTTAATTTAGAGAAATGTACTAAGGTGCCTGATTCAATAAAAATGAGCACGAAGACAAGGGGTATGTACCCCTTAAATAGGTATTAGATCATCTCAAATTAATGGGACAATGGCTGTGAACGGTGAGCACTTAAACAGGAATTTGAAAAAGATGCACTTTAAGATAAAGCTAAGGTAACGATAATTTCAGAGAACCATAGTGCTGCTTTCTCATTTTAGAGAGAGAGAGAGAGAGAGAGAGAGAGAGATAACAGATGATGACTGAACCTGAGTGTTGCCACACCTCAGGCAAAGGATGAGGTTGAGATTAGGGCCTTCATGGTAATGTCAGCCAATGCAGGAATTGAACCCATACTGTGGGCATCACTCTGCATTCCAAGTCAGCCAACTGACTTTCTGTTTACATTACTGCAAATAAGATTGAGTTGGGATCAGGATGGATGGTGGCAGAGGAAATGTTAAGTTAGTTAACTAGGAGCAAAAGCAAAGAAAAAGTTGCAATGAGCTAAAATGAAAGAATTTATTGAGGGATTTTTTTTAGTTTATAGCTTTAAACTTGTGTGGGAATAGAATACTTTTTTTTAGAAAGTATTTGTCTTTCAAATTCTGGATGATTCCATCCAAATAACTTCAAGCTAGTCAGAGCACCTAAGGCTAAAGTGGCAGACTTGGTAGTTAGCTGGCATGCATCAAACTTTTTTTAGACATTTTTACATGAAGTAATAAAGAAAACTTTGTCTATTTGACTCTTCTAACAATGTCAACCCTGCAACATTGAATACTGAAGGATTTTTTTTTGACAGACTAAAATAATGTCTTAATTTATACGGTCTCTGAAGTGCTTTGGGATTTCTCAAGAGAGAAGTTTTTGTCTAGATATTAGGAGAATTCCCCCAGCTTTTCCCTATATTATGTCATATAATCTTCAGCAACAATCTGAAATGATATACCATTTTTAGTATGTAACATAGCATCTTTGAGAATATGAGGTACTGAAGGAATGGCACAAAGTGTCAGTCTAAATTGTTCAAATTTCTGGAACTGGGCTTGAATGCATTCTGACTTGGAGACTCGAGTGCTGCCAACTGAATCATGGTTGATATACTGTTTGTAGCAGTTAAAACAGGTGTGTGTGTACTGTAAAAATGTTTTTAACAATCTTGCAGAACTCACTGAAATTATAATTAGCACTTAATCAGCTGCAGTTGATTATAAACATTAGGAATCAGCTAAAACGGCAAAACTGTGAAGTGCATTGCTTTGACAATGAAACTTATTAGCAATGACATTCTGCAAAGACCCTGTTGTATGAGGAAGGTTGTGTCTGCATTATCTGAGTCTATATGGGTTTGAGAACATGCACACATTCAGAATCATGATTTGGAGATGCCGGTGTTGGACTGGGGTGTACAAAGTTAAAAATCACACAACACCAGGTTATAGTCCAACAGGTTTAATTGGAAGCACACTAGCTTTCGGAGCGACGCTCCTTCATCAGGTGATAGTGGAGGGCTCGATTGTATAAATTCTGTGTTATGACCGAGCCCTCCACTATCACCTGATGAAGGAGCATCGCTCTGAAAGCTAGTGTACTTCCAATTAAACCTGTTGGACTATAACCTGGTGCTGTGTGATTTTTAACATTCAGAGTCATGTGAGGTCGAGGCATGTGCGTCCTTTGGCATGTACCTCTTGAAGCAAGGCAATTTATAACCTGTTGCAGAATTAACAAAAAAAACCAATAAGAACCCAAGATTATCACCATGCATTGAAGGCTTTTCATAGCCTGTACTCTGCCATGAAGGCTAATTGTGTGTTATAATCTGCCAGTATTTACCATTTCGGTATGCTAGCTGTACATTTTACAATGTGCAAGCTATTTAAGTCTTAATTTATTCAGGAGTTCTTGTTTAGGAGCGTCCTTTATTACATTTATTAGTTTACAAAATTATTTTTTTGTGACTGTTTAATTTTAAGATAAAATAAGAGGTCGTATGATATTTTCTGAAGTCAGCCTGAGAAAAATTGTAGATGTGCTTTGCAGACATTCAGTGAGTTCTGGATTGATTTACTGAAAAGAAGTTGCATGTGGAGACAATAGCAACAGTCTTTTGCTTATTGTGCACACAGTAGTAAGTCACAGAAAAGTCTTGAGAATGTTGGGCTATACTTTAAGCTCACCATATATTCCCAAAATAAAAGAGAGGTAGGATCTTTCGAACAACTAATCAGCATTTCTACCTGGATATAAGGCCCTGCGATTCATACAGTCATAAAGTTGGGCTGTGAAAGGGGAAGGATTTCAAAATTACCCCTGACAACCAATTGACAAGGTTTAGTCTGCTAGGATCTCTGAGAAGGATAGCGGTTAAAGGCATCAGTGGACTTTGTGCAGCTTAGAGAAGACAGTAGACAGAGACACTAAAAAATCTCAGTGATTCACTGAGCGCTGTGTGCAATCTAATGACCTCCACACTTGGGTGCAACTACACAATATTCCCATTGTGGCATCTGAGGAGGCAGGGGCAAACTGTTCACTTAGCTCAGCATGGAGCTGAGCCATGTGTTATTTTAATCATTGAGATGCCTGTGAAAGACTTCTGCACCTACATTATGACAGAGATAGCCTCCATCATTTGGACATGCTGCACAATTATTCCCTGCATTAGAGGCAACAAGGAGGTTGAATAGAGGATGATGTCCTGTAAAACATGGTACTCTCAGCCTTCTTTGTGACCTCAACTCCCTGGGTGCTCTAGATGCCTGGAGAGGGACAATAGCTGGGCCACAGCTGGCATCTGCTATAAATGTCTCTGCACCAGAGGCAACATTTCAATGTTTCAGGGTATCCTGTGGGCATCAGTACACGCTTACCCCAGGCTTTCTGTGTAATGCTCTGTGGTTCTCTGGGGTTTACCTCACAAATTGAATTTAAAAGGAGTTATTTCATTAGCAACCATGTTTAATTACACAGGAGAATGCATGTACAAGGGTATGTACCCCTTGAATAGAATAAATATTTAGTGTCTTAACTAACTCATAGAAAAGACATAGGAATGTCCACAGTGGAGGCAGTGGCACAGTTGTAATGTCACTAGGAGGTATGGTTACTAGTTTGCAGATGACACAAAATTGGAGGTGTAGTGGACAGCCAAGAAGCTTACCTTAGAGTACAATGGGATCTTGATCAGATGGGCCAATAGGTCGAGGTGTGGCAAATGGAGTTTAATTTAGATAAATGTGAGGTTCTGCAATTTGGAAAGACAAATTTAGGCACGACTTATACATTTAATGGTAAGGTCCTGGGGAGTGTGGAAGAATAAAGAGACCTTGGAGTGCAGGTTCATAGTTCTTTGAAAGTGGAGTCACAGATAGGTAGGTTAGTGAAGAAAGCATTTGGTATGCTTGCCTTTATTGGTCCTTGCATTGAGTATTGAAGTTGGGAGGTCATGTTGCGGCTGTACAGGGCATTGGTTCGGTCGCTTTTGGAATATTGCGTGCAGTTCTGGTCTCCTTACTATAGGAAGGATGTTGTGAAACTTGAAAGGGTTCAGAAAAGATTTACGAGGATGGGCTGCTGAGCTTGGAGGATTTGAGCTACAGGGAGAGGCTGAATGTATGAGGGCTATTTTCCCTGGAGTGTCGGAGGCTGAAGGGTAACCTTATAGAGGTTTATAAAATCATAAGGGGCATGGATAGGATAAATAGACAAGGTCTTCTCCCCAGGGTGGGGGAGTCCAAAACTAGAGGGCATAGGTATAAGGTGAGAAGGGAAAGATTTAAAAGAGAGCTCAGGGGCAAATTTTTCACGCAGAAGGTGTTACATGTATGGAATGATCTGCCAGAGGAAGTGGTACAATTATAACATTTAAAAGGCATCTGGATGTATACATGAATAAGAAAGGTTATTCTTATGTTATGCCAAATGTTGGCAAATGGGACTAGATTTATTTACGATATCTTGTCAGTATGGACAAGTTGGATTGAATGTCGGTTTCCATGCTGTATATCTCTATGACTCTATGACAAGGGCAGCAGATGCATTGGAGCACTGACACCTGCAAGTCGCATATCATCCTCACTTGGAATTACAGCACTGTTCCTTTGCTTTAGCAGGGTCAAAATGCTGGAAGTTTCTTCGTAACAACAGTGTGGATGTACCTACACCTCAAATACTGCAGCAGTTCAAGATGGTAGCTCACCACCAACTTTTCAGTGGTAATTATGGAATAGCAGTAAATGCCAGGCAAGCTAGATCTAGAAACAAATAAAGTTTGCCATCTGGAAAGTAGAATAGGTTGCACATTGAGGGCAAAAGTCAGGACTGCAGATGCTGGAAATCAGAGTCTAGATTAGAATGGTGCTGGAAAAGCACAGTTTCAGAGGAGCAGGAAAATCAACGTTTTGGGCAAAAGCCCTTCATCAGGAATGAGGGGGCTATCTCCATTAGCCAGCACCTGGATAGGCAGACTTTTAGGTTGAACCCAAAAGCAGGATCCAGTTACTATACTCTGACAAGTTGTGAATAGTGCAACTGCAGGCACCTCACAAATTATTCAAGGTCCACGAAGCAGACTGTGTGCCAGCTAATTAAGTAGATTCATCTGCACTATGTAAATTTTTGAGAGAGCATTACCAGTTGTCAGAATTATACTCTTTCTGATTTTGCCTCAAGTATGTGACAAAATATTTGAAAGTTGCTGCTGTTTCCTCAGTCAGAAGTGGAAATAGATTGTCTCTTGACTGATCTCATCTATTTGAATGTCCCTTTTTAATTGTTTCATGAGTTTTTTTCCTCATTTTCATGTTCAAATGTTCCAACCTTTCACAACTAGACATGCAGGTATTTGATTATTCTTTTCATACTTTTCACTGTGTTCCCATGTAATAATTTTATTCTTTGACTCTTATTGAATTAACTTTCTTACTGCCAGCATTAATGCATTCTTGCAACAGAAATCTTAGGACCCAACAGAAGCCAACATATTCGAAATTGCTCCTTCTAATTGCACAGCATTATTCCGACAAAGATAAAATTGAAAATCATTTGCTTCAAAATGTTAGGGAATGCTTTTCCATTGAATAGAGATTTGAATGAAAAAAGTATTAAATTTCTGGCAATTTAAAACCTCAATAATAAAAAAAGAAAAATTGCACTTAAATCGTTTAATTTTTCTATTATAAGCTTCCTGGTAACCTCTGTAACCAAATGATGGTTCAGCTAATCTAGTCAATTCAATACAACAATTTTATTTACAGATGACAAGAAGTGCATAAGTAGTGTTTGCTACAAGATTCTTAAAATCCCAATACCTTGCTCTTACTAAGCCATCACAATTGATCTAAAATACAGAACTCATGATATATTGTCTAATATCTGTTCACTATTGACTGAGTTCTTCTCTGACTATGTGGAAATATGAAAAGCAGAAAACAAGTAGAAGTAAACATACAAACTGCAACAAATGGCATGCACTTCTAAGTAGATAATGGATTTACAATTGCAAAATATTGTACAAGAAAGAACTTCAGAGTCATAAGCAAGCAAATGAATCATGAGAGCATTTTGCTTGGTTCAGTGAAGTTCACCCTGTATTTGTCTACATGGATTGCAACCTGAGGCCTTAAGCATGTGGGAATTTCTACTTACTGTGTCTAAGAGTGTTCACGTTGAAAAACTCATGAAGGAAATCAATGCAGATGTGTAACCATATCTAGGCTAGTTCTGGAAGTCCTTATACATCATTAGTGCAAGCCAGAATCAATATTGGGAATCAGATATGCATTAGTTTGTTCCATTTATATCCTGCATTGTATGCATCATTTACATCTACATCTATGTGTGGACTTTGGGTAAGGATTGTAAAAATGTAACACAGTATGTTTTGAATACAGAAATTGGGCATCAGCAAAGAAAATTTAGGAGTTTCTGACTTGTATGGAGGGCTGTTCATAGAGCTGTACAGCACAGAAACAGACACTTCGGTCCAACTCATCCATGCCGACCAGATATCCCAACCCAATCTAGACCCACCTGCCAGCACCCGGCCCAAATCCCTCCAAACCCTTCCTATTCATATACCCATCCAGATGCCTTTGAAATGTTGCAATCGTACTTGCCTCCACCACTTCCTCTAGCAGCTCATTCCATACACATACCACCCTCTGCGTGAAAACATTGCCCCTTAGGTCTCTTTTATATTTTTCCCCTCACCCCAAACCTATGCCCTCTAGTTCTGGACTCCCCCATCCCAGGGAAAAGACTTTGTCTATTTACCCTATCCATGCCCCTCATGATTTTATAAACCTAAATAAGGTCACCCCTCCACTCCGATGCTTCAGGCCCCAGCCTGTTCAGCCTCTCCCTGTAGCTCAAATCCTCCAACCCTGGCAACATCCTTGTCAATCTTTTCTGAACCCTTTTAAGTCTCACAACATCTTTCCGATATGAAGGAGACCAGAATTGCACGCAATATTCCAACAGAGGCCGAACCAATGTCTTGTACAGCTGCAACATGACCTCCCAACTCCTGTACTCAGTACTCTGACCAATAAAGGAAAGCATACCAAACACCTTCTTCACTATCCTATCTACCTGTGACTCCATTTTCAAGGAGCCATAAGCCAGCACTCCAAGGGTCTCTTTGTTCATCAACATTCCCTAGGATCTTACCATTAAGAAGTCCTGCTAAGATTTGCTTTCCCAAAATGCAGCACCTTGCATTTATCTGAATTAAACTCCATTGTAAACCAATTTCTGTATTCAAAACATACTGTTACATTTTTACAATCCTTACCCAAAGCCCACTCACAGATGTAGAATCTAAATGATGCACACAATGCAAGTTATATTTAGGAACATATATAAATGGAACAAACTAAACTAATTTAAACTTTCATTGTACACATTGGTTCCAATGACATAGGAAGGGAAATGGATGAGATTCTGAAAGGAGAATATAGAGAATTTGGCAGGAATTTAAAAAGGAGATCCTTGAGAGGAGTAATATCTGGATTACCCCCAGTGCTGTGAGCTAATGAGGGTAAGAATAGGAGGATAGAGCAGATGAATGCATGACTGAGGAGCTGGTGTATGGGAGAAGGATTCACATTTTTGGGTCATTGTAATCTCGTCTGGGGTAGAAGTGATGTGTACAAGAAGGATGGATTGTACCTGAATTGGAAGGGGACTAATATACTGGCAGGGACATTTGCGCAAGCTGCTCAGGGGGATTTAAACTATAAAGGTGAGGGAGGGGTAGGGGGGTGGACCCAGGGACATAGTGAAGAAAGAGATCAATCTGAGACTGATGCAGTTGAGAACAGAAGTGAGTCAAACAGTCAGGGCAGGCAGGGACAAAGCAGAGAACAAGGTAGGACTGATAAATTAAATTGCATTTATTTCAATGCAAGGGGCCTAACAGGGAAGGCAGATGAACTCAGGGCATGATTAGGAACATAGGACTAGGATATCATAGCAATTATAGAAATGTGGCTCAGGGATGAATAGGATTGGCAGCTAAATGTTCCAGGATACAAATGCTACAGAAAGGACAGAAAGGGAGGCAAGAAAGGAGGGGGAGAGGCATTTTTGGTAAGGGATAGCGTTACAGCTGTACTGAGGGAGGATATTCCTGGAAATACATCCAGGAATCCAAGTTATTTGGGTGGAACTGAAAAATAAGAAAGGAATGATCACCTTATTGGGATTGCATTATAGACTCCCTAATAATCAGAGGGAAATTGAGAAACAGAATTGTAAGGAGATCTCAGTTATATGTAAGAATGGTAGGGTGGTTATGGCTCGGGATTTTAACTTTCCAAACATAGACTGGGACTGCCATAGTGTTAAGGATTTAGATGGAGAGGATTTTGTTAAGTGTGTACAAGAACATTTTCTGATTCAATGCGGATGTATCAACTAGAGAGGGTGCAAAACATGACCTACTCTTGGGAAATAAGGCAGGGCAGGTGACTGAGGTATCAGTGGGGGAACACTTTGGGGGCCAGTGACCATAATTCTATTAGTTTTAAAAATAGTGATGGAAAAAGGTTGACCAGATCTAAAAGTTGAAGTTCTAAATTGGAGGAAGGCTAATTTTGACGGTATTAGGCAAGAACGTTCAAAAGTTGACTGGGGTCAGATGTTCGCAGGTAAAGGGACAGCTGGAAAATGGGAAACCTTCAGAAACGAGATGACGAGTCCAGAGACAAAATATTCCTGTTAGGATGAAAGGAAAGGCTGGTAGATATAGGGAATGCTGGATGACTAAAGAAATTGAGGGTTTGATTATGAAAAAGAAGGAAGCATATGTCATGTATGGACAACATAGATTGAGTGAATCTTTAGAAGAGTATAAAGGAAGTAGGAGTATACTTAAGAAAGAAATCAAGAGGGCAAAGACCAACTGTTGTCCCAACTGTTGGGACACCAAGAATAGCTACGTAAGAATCCTATTCATTGACTACAGTTCAGCCTTCAACCCTATTGTCCCCTCGAGACTGATTACTAAACTTAGTGATCTCGGACTAAGCCCCACTCTCTGCAACTGGATCCTCAGTTTCCTGACCCACAGGCCACAATCAGTGAAGATTGGGGACAATATTTCATCGTCACTAACACTCAACACTGAAGGCCCCCAGGGGTGTGTACTCAGTCCCCTACTGTACTCCCTGCGTCGCCAAATACCAAACTAATGCCATTTACAAGTTTGTTGATAACACTACCATAGTCAGTCGAATCTCAGATGGCGACGAAACAGAGTGCAGACTGGAGGTGTAAGACTGAGAACAACTTAGCTCTCAATGCCGGCAAATCCAAGGAACTCAATATTGACTTTCAGCGGGATGTTACTCATGTTCCCCAACACGTTAACAGCACAGAGGTGGAACAAGTGGCGAGTGTCAAGGTCCTGGGAGTGGTCATCTACAGCAAGCTTTCTTGGACTCTTCATGTGGACGCACTGGTTACAAAGGCCCAACAATGTCTCTTCTTCCTCAGGCAGTGAGGAAATTTGGCATGACGGTGAATACCCTTGCCAACTTTTATAGTTGCACCATCAAGAGCATTCTGTCTGGGTGTCTCACTATCTGGTATGACAACTGTACCATTCAAGATTGGAGACGGTTACAGAGAGCGGTGAACGCAGTCAAGACAATCACCAAGGCCAACATCCTCTTTTATAGAATCCACTTACCAGGCCCGCTGTCAAGAAAAGGCCACCAGCATTCTTAAAGATCCATCCCATCCTGGCAGTGTTTTTCTACAACCTCTACCATCGGGGAGAAGGTACAGAAGCCTGAACACATGCACGAGCCAGTTTCGTAATAGTTTCTACCCTACTGTTAGAATACTGAATGGACTCACAAACTCTGAGCATTCACCTGTACCTGTGTTTTTGGTTTTGCCTCTGTTTACCTATTATTTACTTATCTATGCTACTTAACTATGTGATC
This sequence comes from Chiloscyllium punctatum, assembly GCF_047496795.1. Classification (NCBI taxonomy): domain Eukaryota; kingdom Metazoa; phylum Chordata; class Chondrichthyes; order Orectolobiformes; family Hemiscylliidae; genus Chiloscyllium; species Chiloscyllium punctatum. Next base: position 52,898,798 of record NC_092760.1, read on the forward strand.
TGCCTGTATTCCTTGCAAGACAAAGCTTTTCACTGTGCCTCGGTACACGTGACAATAAATTCAATTCAATTCAATTCAATTTAAAAAGACGACATGAGATAGCTTTGGCAAATCGGGTTAAGGAGAATCCAAAGGATTTTTACAAATACATTAAGGGCAAAAGGGTAACTAGGGAGAGAATAGGGCCCCTCAGAGATCAGCAAAGTGCCCTTTGTGTGGAGCCGCAGGAGATGGGGGAGATACTAAATGAGTATTTTGCATTGGTGTTTACTGTGAAAAAGGACATGGAAGATATAGAATGTAGGGAAATAGATTGAAATCTTGAAAAATGTCTATATTACAGAGGAGGAAATTCTGGATATCTTGAAACACAAAAAAAAGTGGATAAATCCCCAGGACCTGATCAGGTGTACCATAGAACTCTGTGGGAAGCTAGGGAAGTGATTGCTGGGTTATTATTTTAAAATTGTTACATTTATATGTAATCCCATTAAGTTACCACAAAAATATGAATGACCCAAACATCTGTATTACCTAGTACAGTTTTGGCATGAGTTGATATCCAAATAGAAAACAACTTATGTGGATCACTGGTTAGTTACACCTTTTTAAAGTTTGATTTGTATTTTTAGGAGTTTTAAAAATTTCTGTCCGTTTCCTTATACCTTTGGGATCTGGGAAAATTGAAATTCCAAAGTTCATTAATTTTGAGATATGTCATCATCAATGATATGTTTTGTAAATTATAAATTACCATTGTAAGTATTTTGCCATTGCGCTACTTTAGAAATAGTAGACGAGACTGCATGGCGTTTTTTTAGTGTTAGTAATTTGATCTGAGCTCCTGCTTATTGTTGCAGCCATGTTAGTGATGTGGGAACTAAATTCACTATATAGCAATTTTGAAACTTGGAATACTGTTTCAGACACTAAAATAATATTGAATCTAATTCATTTCAACAGCTGTAAACTTCTGTGTTTTGCTGCTGTAAGTATAGTCATTAAGAATGTTGCATATCTGAACCTCAACAGCCAGATGACCAATGAAATATTTTTTACCTAGTCATAATCCTAGATCTGTCATTATTTGCTATAAATTTACTCCCTTAATTAACAACTTTAATCACTATCATCGAATGTATTTATATATTTTTAATTTTGTATAGTTGCAGGAGATGGGAGCATTCTGATAATATCAATTTTAATAATAAGGATACGTGACAATGTTGAACTTTAAAATTTCTGCTTGAGCCAGCCCAACCAAGGGAAAATACATTCATTTTTCTCTCTGAGACCTGAAATGTTCTTTACTGGAAACTAAGCAATATAATTATTATTTATTTTGTTGAGAAGATTACATTCCATATTTTGTGGTTCTCTCCACTGCAACTTCATTTGTTGTGGTCTTGTACAGAAAATTACATAATTTGGAAAATGACATATTAGCAGTCTCATCTAATATTAAATCATAGAGTCCTTACAATATGGAAGCAGGTCATTTGGCCCATCAAGTCCACACCAACCCTCCAAAAGGCATCCTACCCAGACCCACCCCATTACCCCATCCCTGTTACCCTGCATGGTTAATCCACCTAACCTGCACACCTTTAACTATGGGAGGAAACCCACACAGACACAGGCAGAATGTGCAAACCCCACACTACAGTCACCTGACTTGCATTGTATTGATGGTGGACAAGCTTTGGGAACCTGGAGCTGAGTTACTCACAGCAGGATTACACATTATGTATATGGCTGATCTATGTCATTTTCTAGATAGTCGTAACATCAGGATTTTGATGGTGGATGACTCAATTATGTTAATTTCTTTGAATGTTAAGGGGCAATAGTTCAATTCTTTTTAGTTGTAGATGATCATTGCTTGGCAATAGGGTGACACAAATATTGTTTGTCACTTTTCAGCCCAACCCTGGATATTGTCCAAGTCTTGTTGCATTTGGCCATGGTTTTCATCAGTATCTGATGATCCACTACTGGTACTGAACATTGTGCAATCATCAAAATTCATCCTGATTTCTGACCTTTATGATGGAGAGAAGGTCATTGAAGTAGGTGACCATGGAGGGGAGAGTTCCATGGACACTAACCTGAGGAACTCTTAATAGTAAGACCCTACAGACTGTTGCTGAACAAACAGACCTTGGAGAGCAGGTTCATAGTTCCTTGAAAGTAGAGTCGCAGGTAGATAGGATAGTGAAGGCAGCATTTGGTGTGCTTTCCTTTATTGGTCAGAGCATTGAGTATCCGAGTTGGGATGTCATGTTACGGCTGTACAGGGCATTGGTTGGGCCATTCTTGGAAAATTGTGTGCAATTCTGGTCTCCTTCCTATTTGAAGGATGTTGTGAAACATGACAGGGTTCTGAAATAACTTACAAGGATGTTGCCAGCTTGGAGGATTTGAGCTAATGGGAGAGGCTAATAGGCTGGAGCTGTTTTTCTTCAACTGTTGGAGGCTGAGGGGTGACCTTATAGAAGTTTATAAAATCATGAGAGACAAAGTCTTTTTCTGGCTGGAAGTCCGTAACTAGGGGGCATAGGTTCAGGATGAGAGGGGAAAGATATAAAAGGGACCTAAGGGACAACGTTTTCACACAGAGGGTGGTGTATGTATGGAATGAGCTGCCAGAGGAAGTTGTGGAGACTGATACAATTACAGCATTTAAAAGGCGTCTGGATGGGCATATGAATAGGAAGGATTGATATGAATAGGAAAGATATGCGCCAAGTGCTGGCAAATGGGACTGGGTTAGGTTAGAATACCTATTCGGCATGGACGAGTTGGACCGAATGGTGTGTCTCCATTCTGTATATCTCTATGACTCTATGAACACTCTGCAGTGATGTCCTGGAGATGAAATGGCTGCCCTCCAACAACTACAATCATTTGCCTTTGTGCTAGTTATGGTTCCAGCCAATGGAGAGTTTTCCCCAATTCCCATTGATTCAAGTTTTGATAAGGCTCCTTGATGGCATGTTTGATCGAATGCTGTCTTGAAGTAAAGGGCCGACACTCTCACCTCGCCTCTGGAGTTCAGCTATTTTGTCTACTTAAATGCATGTTGAAACTTTAGCTATAAAGTCATTGGCACTGCCTGGGTATCATAGGATATATTGGTGCCAGTGTCTTCTTTATGTTATGCACCCAGTGCTGTTATGCACCCAGTCAAGCACTGTCATTCTGGGGCTGCCTCTATATAGTTTATGACATTTCCCTTTGACATGGCAGATAGTTTGCATAAATAAGCAGCCTTGGTGATTTAGTTAACGGAACCTAAGATTCATGCTCAACATCTAGACTGTTTCTTGATTGCAGTTTCCATAGACCATATCCTATCATTTCAGCGTTTGTTTTCTTTTGCATGCCAAGTACCTTCATGACTTGACTGAGTCACTAATAGTGAATATTGTTAAATTCCGAAATGAGAAAATCATGAAATTCTGTGATTAATCTTTTGTGCTCTGGAACCTAGTCAAACTCACTTTATAAATGACTCCTGATGAAACTAAAGTTTTCTCTCTCATTCAGATTGAGATGCAAGAGGGCAAAGAATACTAAGCGAGGTTTTTTTGCACAATCCAGTTCCATCTGACAATTGCACTTTAAAATTATAGTTGAGGGTGTGAATGGTTTGCAAGTAGGCTTAAATTCATCTATCATTGCTATTGAACTGTGACATTAACCTTATGATGTATAAACATTCCCTAAATTGTATAAAATATTTTTTCCTTCAATGCAGAAACACAGCTGTGCTATACTGAACAACGAATATTTAATGCTTTAGTGACCCAGTTTATGTTCAGGTCCAATGCTTTTAAAAATGTTTTGAAATACCTAATTGCATGAAACATTGTTAGAAATAGACCTGTCAAAAGATACTTACTTAAACTTACTTATTTCTCAATGACTATATTTATGTTCTTTACATCATAAAGGGCATTTCAAATTGGGATTACGGGTTATTAGTAAACGTTCATATGAAGTCTAGATATGAGATGGTTTTAAACTGTATATGGATTACTAATTTGGGATTACTTAGCATGTTGCCCAGTGGTGCCAAGGAAAACAAATAAATAAATAAGCAACAGAAAATGATGTTTGCATGATGCACAGAAGGTATTTGTGCACAATATTTGGTGCATCAATTCTATAAAAGATCTTATTGTCTCTCGTTTGAAAAGCTACTTGTAGTGTGCTTGGGCAAAGCAATAAGCTTTGGATATTGCTAATACTTCAGGATTTCTTTTCATCATTCTTTTCATCTAGCTTGTGTTAGTTCTGAATGTTAAATAATACTGGAAGGATAAGAAATAATAAGTCATAATCGGTAGATAACCAGGAAGAATGTAAATGGAAATCAACTGTAAGGGAGGATACAAGGAAGAAATGGATAATACTTTTCATCATGGGAAATGAGAGGTGCTTGAGCATCAGTGCAGATAATTAGCATTCTATATTTTCATGTCCGGTCCTGCTTGACATTGCAGGAGTTCTTTTGTTTTACTTTTGGGAAAGGAGAAAATGATTTCTTCCCACAGGAAAAATATTGTTAATGTTCAGGAATAGATCACCTTTTTTTCTATATTTAGGATCTCTCAACCCTGACCTGGAATTGTATGATGATGAAAAAAGCTTTTTGTTCTGTTTTGACTCCGATTTACTGCTGACTTTCCATTTTAAATGCACAGTGCAGATCTTTGACCTTTTCCTCTTTACTCATCTCCTCCTCCTCCCATTCATCACAATCAACAACAGCAGCATTATGTCTCTGAATAATGTTGCTTTCAGTTCAGTACTAAGTGTTGCATTTTACTGTAGGTTCAGAGCACTGATTTAAAGCTGTCTAGAAGTTCTTTGGTTAAAGTAGTTTTGCAGTTAGCTGAAGTGAAGCATCCTACCAATCAGCATTAATTGTACCAAAGTTCTGTAGGTGAAGTAATGATCTACTTGAGGGGAAAGAACTGTTTTTTAAAAAAACAATAATTATTCAAAATAAGTATACTAGCAGTCTTTTTGGAGCATTGTTCTGAGGCATGCTATCCTTGCCTATAGTGTCCAGTGATGTGTAGGTTAGGTGGATTAGCCATGGGAAATGCAGAGTTATAGGGACAGGTTGGGGGGTTGTCAGTCTGAGTGGGATGCTGTTCGGAGGGTTGGTATGGACTTGTTGGGCCAAATGACCTGCTTCCACGCTGTAAGGATTCTGTAGATTCTATGGCATACAAGTCAGATCAGTATGCACCGTTTGCAAGTACTACTGTTTATTTTTCTTTTGACATTCTCCTTCCTATCCAATATTCAGCAATAGTTGAAACTTAACAGCTACTATGGTATTCAAAAAGCTGCACGGATGCAGAAAACAAAACAAATATTTAAATTGCAAAATATGAAACATGATGGGGAACAGATTATATAAGGCTTTAAGGAATGATGACATAAGGAGCCTGAAGTCCCTGTTTTTTGATTCACAATGGCAAAATCATGATTTTCACATAGTTACTAATTTGTCATTCACATGGTAAATTTTAGTTCAGAAAAATAAGTTTTTTTTTGTTTGAAAACTGCTCGAAATAGCCTACATGTACAAGAGTTCTTTTTCTCTTGTACACACCCATCCAAAAAACAAAATTGCAATATCGGAACTGAGCAACTTATATATTTTAAAAGAGAAAGCAAATGTAAGTGATAGACTAGAATGATAGATCCTAATCCATTTATCTATTTGGATAATATTGAGTATTTAACTAACCCCATAGCATGGAGTAACTCTTTCCTTACACTGTTAAGGAGAGATGGGGGGGTGTTGAGAAGGGGCGAAAAACAATCCAAGATGTTGCTTTTGGTAATGCAAATAAAATATATAGTGACACATAAGCATAAAGACTCAAATTACACAACCGATGTAAGATAAAACAGAAATTATTGGTGACATTCAGCATGTGTGATAGCATCTGTGGGAAGAAAGCAGTGACTCTTCATCAGAACTCAAATGTGGGAGGTGACGTTCAAAGAACCATATTCTCCATGTTGCTCCTTCCTTCTCTACCTACCATTCTTGAATATGGAATGTGTAGAACAGACTCCCAGTTAAAGTAGTGAAACTTGTAAAATAGTGTCTGATGCCCATCTGAGTTTGATAATAGGGGGAGTTGTAGATGATGGTTACATGGGTTTTAGATTGAACTGAGGATATCAGAAAACTCTATTTAGGAAGTAGAAGAACAGATAAATATTGCCTCAACAACAGCAATAATCTGAAGTGTATATTTTGAATTTCCCTTTGACAGTTTTAATATTTGTAAAAACTTCAATAAAATGGTTCAAACATTTTTATGTCTCAGCCTAGCCCAATGCTTTTTTATGCTTTATAGTTCTCACAAGCAGATTTATGAGCCAAAACCTGTGTCTTTCATACCTGTATAGATTAGTATAACAGAATTTCCCCTTAACAGCAATAAGATACTCAATGGAAGATCATGGAATATACTGTTTTCCCATCATCTCAGAAGGTATAAAAGTCCCTGGTTATTATGTATGTTGCTTGGATTTATTTTTAGGGTAAAGTAATTCATTCAAACAGAGAGAAGAATCAAATAATATTCAGTGTAATACTTGAAAGAAATGGAACCATAAAATAGTGGGCAGCACGGTGGCACAGTGGTTAGCACTGCTGCCTCACAGCGCCAGAGACCCGAGTTCAATTCCCGCCTCAGGCGACTGACTGTGTGGAGTTTGCACATTCTTCCCGTGTCTGCGTGGGTTTCTTCCAGGTGCTCTGGTTTCCTCCCACAGTCCAAAGAAAATGTGCAGGTTAGGTGAATTGGCTATGCTAAATTGCCCATAGTGTTAGGTGCAGGGTAAACATAGGGGAATGGGTGCGGGTGGGTGCACTTCGGCGGGTCGGTGTGGACTTGTTGGGCCGAAGGGCCTGTTTCCACGCTGTAAGTAATCTAATCTAATCTAATCAAATGGTTAATATATTATCTTTTAGAATGTTGTTGCTAATATCAAATAAATACTTTCATGTTCTCCATGACTGAAGTTCTCAGTGAAGTACTTTTGAAGTGTAGTCACCGTTGTAATGGGGAAACACATGCCAACTGTTTTAATGCATCAGTAGATGAGATGATAATAGCTTCAACTGCTGGTTTCCTGATCGTCTCTAGCTTCTTTGTTTCGATGTCTGATAATCACTGGAAGTTGAGTTTTACCACACAAGAGTGGAATGTAATTAACATGTAGGTAAGGATGCTAGAACTGCAAATATTGGAGAATTTGTATAGATACATATATAATATACAAATTGTATGTATAAATCAATGATAGATCCCTGTAATATTAGTAGCATCTGTCTCAAGATCAGCATTTAATTTATTTCCTCCAAGTTTGGTAATTTTTTTGTTACCATTGATTCCTCTTGGCTAAATCTTCAAAATGGTTGGATGGATGACACTATTCACCACAATACCTTTCGAGCTACCAAAACTGAGCATATGGTTTAATGTTGTAAGTCTGAAACATGAAAGTTACCTGATATAACTGTTCTGTTTTGAACAGTCAATAAATGGTTGGAATAAAAACTGCAAATGTCAAAAATTTCTTCTGAAGATGAGTCATACAGGACTCAAAATGTTAACGTTTTCTGTCCAAGATGCTGCAAGACTTGATAAATGATTGGATCTCTCTATTTAGAGCATATAGCAGACTAGGAGACCATGTCCAAAGGCTATACATAAATAACACCTCAGCCTGTTTTCAAATATTCAAAGAATATATATGCCTTTCAAAGCACATACATTGTGGGAAAATGTGATGAGACCTAACTCGGTGTTGCACAAATTGTAAAGGAACAGTTTTCTGCATTCCTTTTCATCTTGTGTTTCCCACCTCATTCATCCTCTCTATTTCAAGTCTGTATTTTGTAAACAATTCCTTGTTTCAGAATAGGTCTTGGCAAGAAAGTAAATTGATAAGGCTGTTGTGACTTCAAGGTAACTGCTGAAACTGTGCTTGGATAGTGTTTTTTTTTAAAAAATGTCTGTCAATGTAAATTTCCTCCCCATTACCTTGTGACAAAAAAAAAGCTTTGGGTCATTTGTTTGCTGAATATGTTTGCTGGATGTAGATTTTTAAAAATATATTTTCTATATAAATTTGATGAAAATAATAATTCAATGGGCTTCAAATTTAAATTAATTTCTTGAAAACTAATTTCAAAATATGAGCAGTGAAAACATTATTTTTTCATGTTTTCTATAAATGTGCCTTTTCATTTCTCAGTGCAAACATAGAACAATTGGTATGGGGGTGAAGGAGAGGTTGACATGCATTTTTATACCCTAATTATTATTAATCAAAGTAAAATATTTCTTATATATGCTTTAAACCTCTTTCTTTATTAGTATAGTAATGGCTTACTTTGATTGACTGATTGATTCCTGGAACGAAGGAATTATATTCCAAGAAGAGAATGAGCATATTTGGCCTATATTCCCTAGAGTTTAGAAGAATGAGAGGTGATGTGATTGAAATGTGAAATTGAATTTAGTGGACAGATTAGATAATGGGGAGCATGTTTACTTTGGTAGGAGGGCGTGGAATTGATCACCGTTTTGGAATACCTTGTGGAAACTTATGTCAGAGACGTGGGAAATTCATTTACTTAAGCTTTATGAATTGGGTGCTCAGTCATAAGAAATTGATACATTTTTGAATGCCCAGGAAATCAAAGGATACGGTGAGTAGATTATGCAGGAGGTTGGAGTTGAGGGTTAAAGGTCAGCAGTGTAGATGGGTGGGTTAGTAAATTTGCAGACGATACAAAGATTGGTGGAGTTGTGGATTGTGTGGAAGGTTGTCAGAGGATACAGTGGTTTATAGGTCAGTTGCAGCTAAAGGCATGGAATTGGCAGATGGAGTTTAATCTGTATAAGTGTGAGGTGCTGTACTTTGGGAGATTAAATATTAAGGAAAAGTATACAGATAACGGTAGGACTCTGAACAGCATTGATGTACAGAGGGATCTTTGGGTTCAAGTCCATAGCTCCCTGCAAGTGGATAGGGGGGTGAAGAAGGAGTATGGCATGCTTGTCTTTATTGGTCGGGGAATTGAGTACAAGAATCAGGGTGTCATGTGGCAGCATTATAAGACTTAGGTTAGGTCACATTTAGAGTTCAATTCTGGTCACCACATTACAGGCAGGATGTGGAGGCTTGGGAGAGGATGCAAAAGAGATTTACCAGACTGCAAAGAACAAAGGAAATTACAGCACAGGAACAGGCCCTTCAGCCCTCCAAGCCTGCGCCAAACCAGATCCTCTAAGGGTCTGTATCCCTTTGCTCCCTGCTCATTTATGTACCTGTTGAGATACAATTTAAATGATGCTATCGTTCCCACCCCTACCAGTTCCATTGGTAACACATTTAGGCACCCACCACCCTCTGCGTGAAGAACTTACCACACATATCTCCCCTAAACACTTCCCCGCTCACTTTAAACTCGTGACTCCTAGTAATTGAGTTCTCCACTCTGGGCACAAGTTTCTTGTTATCCACCCGGTTTACATCTCTCATGATTTTGTAGGCCTCAATCAGGTCTCCCCCCCCCCCCCCCCCCCCCCCCCCCCCCCCCACTCCTCAACCTCCTTTCCAATGGAAATAATTCTAATCTATTCAACCTGTCTTCATAGGTAGCACCCACCATACCAGGCAACATCCTGGTGAACCTCCTCTGCACCCTCTTCAAAGCATCCACATCCTTTTGGTAATGTGGCGACCAGAACTGTATGCAGTATTCCAAATGTGACTGAACCAAAGTCTTATACAACTGTAATATGACCTCCCAACTCTTGTACTCAGTACCCAGTCCGATGAAGGAAAGCATGCCGTATGCCGCCTTGACCACTCTACTGACCAGCGTTGCCACCTTCAGGGGACATTAGACCTAAGCACCCAGATCACTCTGTACATCAATTTTCCCCAGGAATTCCCCATTTACTGTATAATTCGCACTTGAATTGGATCTTCCAAAATACATCACCTCGTGTTTTTTCTGGATTGAACTCCATCTGCCATTTCTCTGCCCAACTCTTCAATCTATCTATACTCTGCTGTATTCTCAGAAAGTCCCCTTCACTATCTGCTACTCCCCCAACTTAGTGTCATCTGTAAACTTGCTAATGACGCATCTTCCTCCAAATCATTTATGTATATCAAAAGAACAGTGGTTCCAACACAGATCCCTGTGGGACACCACGGTCATGGGTCTCCATTTTGAGAAGCTCCTTTCACTACTACTCTGTCTCCTGTTGCCCAATCTGTTCTCTATCCTTCTAGCTAGAACACTCTGGTCCCCACGTGACTTCACCTTCTCCATCAGCCTACCATGGGGAACCTTATCAGCTTTAGTGAAGTTCATGTATGATATCTAGATTCCTCCCCTCATCAATCAACTTTGTCACCTCTTCAAAGAATTCTATTGTTAGGTTTGTAGGACATAACCTTCCCTGCACAAATCCATGCTGCCTATCACTGATAAACCCATTTTCTTTCATATGGGTATCCTATCCCTCAGTATCTTTTCCAGTAGCTTCCCTACCACTGACGTTGGGCTGACAGGTCTGTAATTACCTGGATTATTCCTGCTACCCCCCCCCCCCCTTAAATAAGGGGACAAAATTAGCAATTCTCGTCCTCTGGGACCTCCCCCATGTTCAAGGATGTTGCAAAGATATCTATTAAAGCCCCAGCTACTTCCTCTCTCACTTCCCTCTGTAACCTGGGATTGATCCCATCCGGGCCTGGGGACGTGTCCACCTTCATGCCTTTTACCCAACACTTCCTCCCTCCTTATGCCAACTTGACTTAGAGTAATCAAAGATCTATCCCTAACCACAAATCTACCATGTCCCTCTCCTCGGTGAATACCGATACAAAGTACTTATTAAGAATCTCACCCGTTTTCTCTGACTCCATGCACATCTTTCCTCCTTTGTCCTTGAGTGGGCCAACCCTTTCACTAGTTACCCTCTTGCTCCTGAAAAGGGAATAAGAGGCTCTGGGGTTTTCCTTAACCCTGCTCGCTAAGGATATCTCATGACCTCTTTTAGCTCTCTTAATTCCTCATTTCAGATTGGTCTTACATTCCCGATATTCTTCCAAAGCTTCTTCTGTCTTCAGTCGCTTAGACCTTATGTAAGTATTCTTTTTTTCTCTTGGCTCGTCTCACAATTTGATCTTTCAACCATGGTTCCCTAATCTTGCTATTTCTATCCCTCATTTTCACGGAACATATCTCTCCTAAGCTCTCATCAACCTATGCTGTCAACCTCTCCAGGATGTTGCCTGAATTAGAGGGTATAACCTACAAGGAGACACTAGAAAAACTTAGGTTGTTTTCTCTGGGGTGGCAGAGTCTGAAGGGAGACTTGACAGAAGACTGTAAAATTATGAGATGGATAGACAGGGTTGAGGGTCAGAATCTTTTTCAGAGTTGCAACAACTAAAACCAGGGTGCATGCATTTAAGGTGGGGTGGGAAGTTCAAAGGAGATGTGAGGGGCAGGTGTTTTTACATCAAGAATAGTAGCAGTATGGAATGCACTGCCATGGGGGGTTGGTGGGTGTTTAAGAGACTTTTAGATGAGCACATGAATATGCAAGCAATGGTGGGTTATGGACCAAGGGCATAGTAAAGGTATTAGTTTAATTTGGTGTCATGTTTGGCACAACATCATGAACTGAAGGACCCGTTCCTACGTTGTACAGTTCTAGGTTCAATATTTTATGTTCTTATTGAAAGGTGTAAGTTGGCTTAAAGGGCTGATTGGCCTATTCCTGCTTGTATCTTTTTGTACATGAAATCCATGTAGTTTGTAAAATGCATATGCATTTTTTGTCCTTCAGTGTAATATCTGCTGGTTTGTTGTCATTCATCTGTGCCATTCTAATAATTCATATTTTATAAGATGACACCATGCAAATTTGATAACTTGCCAACCTAATGGTAAAATGACACTTGAAGCAGCACTCTTGTTCAGTGGACCGAGTCTTTCTAGCCCCTGAACAACATGGGTGATGATGTGAAATTTGGGACAATTGGTCCAGCCAGGGCTTCCCTGACATTGCGAGCAAAATTCCATTTTTCAACAAAATTGTAGGTCAAGATAAGATACTCACTAATGAGCAGTAAAAGGCTTATTTGCTTGGGTTGTCACTCATTATCACCTTCTTCGCTACATATTTGGCTTCATTAATATGCAGTTTTCCATTCTGCCAACCACCTGATAGAAACTACATACTAAGAATCCCTGACATGACAGTCACAGCTGTTACTTGGTGATCTCAGATTGGCACTTGCTTCTCTAGATTACCATCTTGGATACCGACACTAAATGTACACTCCATGTGCGGAGCTGCATGCACTCTATTGTCATCGACATGGACATTCAGCAATTACCAGCCTCTTTGCATCATCGTAACATGTATCCAGTCCACTTACAGCACACTTCTTCACTTCAATGGACCTCACAGGCAGTTTTTCTTGGAATGCTGCTGCAAGGATGTTTTGCATGCTGGGACAAAAATGCAGCTCATAGTTTGGACTAGGGATGCATTGCAGGCCTGCTCTCTCAATTTCTGCCTATTTTGATGCTCACAGCATTCCTACCTTTTTGCACTTGTTCCTTCAGCCAGGGCTAACAGGCATGTAATATCTCTATTTAGTGTTCGTTTTCAGTGCAGGCACAAAATACTTGTCATGCTTGGCAGCAGTCATCATTCAAGGGGCTGGATGTGTTACTGTGCTACACAATGCTCTGTCAATCCCATACCTGTACTATGTAGTCATTATACTCATTATTATCTAATCTTGTCTTATTATTATGCAGGTTTCCATTCTACCACTCGTCAGATAGAAAGTAGATGCTGAGAAATCCTGACGCGAAGGGTTATGTGACAAAGGCACTACATGTGCTTCAACCAAATGACCACATCTCAAAATATTTGGGAAGAAGACCTTAGTCAAGTCAAGGGTGACAGGGGTTCATGGCAGAATAAGTCAAGAGCATCAGTCTTGATATCAGTGCTGGGCTTGACCTTGATTCATCAGCTACTGTTTAGGGTGATTATGATCAGGATCCTCTCCTCTTTAGGAGCTAAGGAGTGGATTGTCAGTCAGTTCACCACCCATCTTGACTCTTTCAGTCCTCCTACGGCTGTTTCTTCCTGGAATGAGACAAAGGGACGGATTGAGTGAGAAGAAAGTAACTAGCACATCCTACAGTGCTGGTGTAGATAGAAGAAAGGGGTGAGGTGTCCTCATTGAGTGAGTAGAAGGTGCAGAGGTCATGCAAGGTTAGTACTGTGAGTGGGAGGGAAGATGTTACCTGCAAAAGTGAGACTGGTAGAGCATAGGACTTGGGAGGTGGGTGCAGTAACAGTGCAATTAGTGTAAGTTAGCGGAGAGAACGTAGTGGTGCATATCCTGGTGGAACAGAGAAGGTCATTCTCGTACATCCTGTGTTGCTGAACATTCTTCTGGATGATTGAAACTACATTGACCCAATGGCTCCCACGGTCTGGTATTGTGGTTTCCTCTGTCAGTCCTGGGGGAAGAGCACAGCCGTCCTTTACATCAACCCCTCTACCAGGACTCCAGGAATCTGTACACAGAGGAGACGATCAATTTCTCATTATGTGTCATGTCAGAGGGCAAATGTCTTGAACATGGCAACTCCAGAGTACCAACACTTGACTGGTGCATACCAACCTTTTTAAGTATGGCTCTGGCACCAGGGATCCTGGGATATCCTGTCAATGTCATGTACTTCTGCCCACAGTAAATATAATAATCCAGCTAGCGAGGTGGCATACAGACATGGTACCAAGTCAATAAGAGGAGTGTTGAACGATAGTGAGTTTTCTTGCAGTACACCTTAGAGAATCCATTAAACTTGAAAATGGCATGTGACCCATTTCTGCTAAGGGTTCTTGTGGTACAGTGATAGTGCCCCTACCTCTGAGCCAGGAGGCCTGGTTTCATCCCAACTGCTAAAGGAGTGTGTAATAACATCTTTGAACAGGTTGATTAGAAAATATCAGCCTGATGTCTGGATACATTAATGACATTCTACACTGCATACTCAGAATGCATGCTACACAAAAAGAGTCTTAAACCAATATGCAGCATGAGAATCTGAATGGGCAGCATGGCTTGTTTTAATGGCTAGTCAGTATACAAGTATACAAATCAGCAGGAGAACAAGCTCTCCGGCCCCTTGAACCTACTTTGCCATTCAAACATATCAAGGTTGACTGGTCTGATTGTAATCTCTAATCCACATTCCTGCCTACGCTGATACATTTCATCTTGTGTTTAGGCAGAATCTATTTACCTTTTTTTTTAAAATTATTCATATATTCTGCTTGCACCACCTTTTTCTGGAAGAGTTCCAAAGACTTATGACTTTAAGAGAAAAAGAAGCCTGATCTCTGTTTTGATTGGCAACTTCTGATTTTTAAATATTGACTCCTCTTTTCTAGCTTCTTCCATAACAGAAACTTATTAACATCTTCTCTAGGACCAATGTTATCCTAACTGGTCAGTAATTTCCTGCTTCCCGACTCTCATTCATTTTGCATAAAGAAGTTATTTTCACTAATTTTCAGTCTAACAGAACTTTCCCCAGATCTGGGGGAATTGGAAAATTTAAATCAATGCATTAACTACCTTACTTACTTTAAGATGTTTGGATGAAATCTTTCAGGACCCAGAGATATGTCTACCCACAGATCCAATAATTTGCTCTATACTACTTCCCTGGTGATTGATTTTCCAAGTTGCTCCCTCCATTCCGTTTCCTGATTAACAGCTAGTTTGGAATGTAACTTATATCTTCTATCGTGAAGATTGTTGCAAAGTATCTATTCAGTTCATTAGCCATCTCCTTTATTTTCTATTATTAATATCAAGTTAACTTTCGCAGCATCAACACTCACATTACTTAAAAAATCTTTTTACATATTTGTAGGACTCTTACTTTAGTTTTTATGTGGCGATATTTGCTACCTCAACAAGTTTAACTTGGTTTAAAGGGTATGATTGGACCTGTTTTTTTTTATCTTGAAGGAGGAAGCTGTTTTTGAAAAAACATTAGGCTGCCATGGGTGGAGTATGCGTTAAATGCTGAGGTATTGCTGGTTAGAAGGCAAGCCTCAATATTGTAGGATTTCACAACTTCGATTCAAAGATTGTTAGGTTGAAATGTTAACTGATGTTCTCTACAGATGCTGCCTGACCTGATGGGTTTCTCTAGTACTTTGCATTTTTTTTTAACCTGGAGACTCTGATTTGGTTACATCAATTTGGTTGTTTTTAGCCAAACCTCAAGGTTATTTACACCTCTTGGCTGAACTATTTGAACAGCTACAAAAAGCCAACTTAGTTATAAACTTGGCTAACAGTGAATATTCCAAACCAAAGGTGACCTTTTTGGGTTGTCTCAGTGAGACAAGGCCAGGTAGCACTTAGAGAAGTGTCAAGTAAGGATTATTTTCCATTTTCCTCTGACTAGGGCAAACATGAAATTTTATGTTATGTTGGCATAAATAGATTTTAGGGCGTGTTTGTCCCAAACTTGCATCTTTTAATAAATTGGTTGAAGCAAGACCGAAAATTTGAATGGGTACAGGTGTGTCAGCATGTCTTGGGAAGCTTAAATGTTTTGGTAACCACACTAGATTTAGCTGCTTGCAATTATGAAACAACATTTAAACTGGCTGCTGATGCCAGCAACATCAGTGTGGGAGTTGTTTTGTTGCAAGATGCCTAGATGAGGAACTAAGAACCTATCAATTGTTTTTCAAAGAAACTGAACACGTGTCAGCAAAAGTACTCAACAGTCGAGAAAGAGATATTGACTTTTGTGTTGGCTGAGCATCAGTTTGAAATATACATCACCAATAATTTGGAAGAAACTGTTATTTGTGTGGGCCTCAATCCTTTGATTTTCTTGGCTAAGTTTCATGATGTGAACATAACAATTCTTTTGGTGCAGCTTAACTATCCAACTCTATAATTTGAAAATCATTCATGTCCCTGAGAAAGAAAATGTTATTCTGCATACTTTATTGAGAACATATATGAAAGACAGAGTGCTGTTGTGCCCATGGACTTCTAATGAGTTACACAGAAACACATTTTGCTTATGTTAAATGTCTGTATGTTGCCATTGTTTAATGTGACATGGAAATAGTGTTTGGATCACTTTTCCGTAATGAAAATATCTCTTAAATGTAGGTTTTCACTTTTCTTTTGGAGGAGGCATGGTATAAGGTGTGTGATTTATTATATTTTAATTACCTTTAGAGTTTGGTTTTTAAACTAGTGATATGCAGTTTTTAGTCTGTGTATAAGAGGGTTTAATAATTAATTTGTCAGGATTTGTGGAACCAAGGATATTTGAAATCTGATTGAGGATGTGTTCCTTAAGTTATAATGGGAATTTATTTACATTGGGAGAATTATACATGAGGACAAAATCATCACAGAAAAGCATTAGTCTGCTTTTAGGTCGAAGGATCAAAACTTGATGTTTCTTTTATTTTTGCTGTGGGGAAGCCCCCATACCTTCGAGAACTTTTGGTTTTAGTTTGTAGGTGTCCTAGTTGAAGTTATAAATATGAATCTGTTCTCCTAAAGTAATGTGTTAATTCAGAAATGTTATAAAGGTTTCAGTTTGGACATTCCAGACCAGAAGTGTTTGGTTAGAATCGTGAAGAGGTTATGAGAAAGTCTAAGTTCAATTGTATGAATACCTGAGGAAGAGGCTATTAGAGTCTTGACAGGGAACTGAAAACAATAGTTAAGTATGAAGGTAATATAATTAAATTCTGTCTGGTGTCTGAGTATTGTAAACATTTGCTGTTGGGATAGTTGGAATATTCCATTTTATTGTGGTTTTTCATATTATAAGTAAATAATTTGGTTTATTCTATTTTGTCTTCCTTTTGTTACATAATAAACTTCAGTTTCGTTGTTAAAATCAGGCCTGCAGCATTGTATACTTGTGTCTCAGTGAAAGACCACCCAGTTAATTTTTTTTAAAAATGACCTGACCTGTCCAGTAGAATGAAAATTAGATTTTATTGTCACATGCACTCAATTAAAGGAATACATAAGCACAGTGAAAAGCTACAAGGTTGCCATTCTCCAGCACCAGTTACAAAACCAGAATCTCAAAAGAAAATGTGCCAAAAATAAAATAAATCTAAAAGGTAAGAAAAATGTCAAGATCTCTTAGTGGTCTTATCTCCATAAAGATGTTTTGAGCCACGAATGCAGGCACCTGGGCCTAGCCATGGCCTGAAGTCTTGGTCACCTGCAAGGCTCACGTCAATCAATGGACAGAGCTGTGTTCTTGCTGCCACTGATCGCTGGAGGAGCTATGCCACTGCTGCCACCACTACTGGCCCTGAATGCTAGGGAGACATCCTTGCTGCTGCATCATATCACCCGGAGTGGCCACATCGATAGCTGCAATTGCCTCAGACTAAGGGAGGCTCCACTGTTCCGCACTTGGCATGCTCTCGCTGCTATGCTGATGCTGCTGATTAACCTGTCACAAAAGGCTTTAAAGAAAAGAGGAAAAAATATCAAAAGAAAATAAAGAAGAAGAACAGAAGTTAAAAGAAGAAAAATAATGAAAGCAGATGGGAGCGGACAGACCCCAGGCTCAGGAGCCTACATATAGCCGTGCTACTCTGCTGCCATCTTGTTCAAGAGCTGTGATGATAACATTCTGGAAGGAGTTACAATCCTGAAAATGAGAGCAAAGGGGTGAAAACTAGCAACACACCTAACTGGCTAAGTTCGTTGAAGAAAATATTGATGAGGTGAGACCAGCAATAAAGTTTTAAAGTGGTGAATGGGGGAGCAAACAGTCTGGGGCACATTAGTGCACATCTATTGAGAGTACTGAGGGGAGCCTCTAACCCATGTATCTGTTGAGTTGTTTGCTGTCACTTGAGACCTTCAGTTGAATAACTTTTTTTTAAATGACCAGCTCAATTCAGTTTATTCTAAAATAGAATGGTTTGCTAAATATGTAAAGGGAAGAGAGTGAAAAGAATTTTTGACACATGTTCAGGAGAATTTTCTTGATGAGTATGTTTCCAGCCCTCTGACAGAAATGGGCATGGCTGGATCTTGTTCTAGGGATCATGTGGAGCAAGTGCTGGTAGGGTACATTTAAAGAGTCCATGTTAGTATCATGAGTTTTAGATAAGCTAAGGAAAAGGACAAGAATGATTTAGAGTAAAAACACTTAATTGGAGGAGGATAATTTCAACATATGGTCCATTTG
This sequence comes from Chiloscyllium punctatum, assembly GCF_047496795.1. Lineage (NCBI taxonomy): Eukaryota > Metazoa > Chordata > Chondrichthyes > Orectolobiformes > Hemiscylliidae > Chiloscyllium > Chiloscyllium punctatum. Next base: position 52,917,180 of record NC_092760.1, read on the forward strand.
TAAATTGGATCCAAAGATTGGCAGACAAAAAAGGATCTTGATGTGCAATGGTAGTGTCCCTATGTCTGGTCCAGAAAGTTTGGGTTTAATACTCTTCTCCAGCTGTGATTGTAATGGGGGTATGTCATTACATTTCCAGCTGGTTTGGTTTAATTTTAAAAAAAAGAACTGGAATTGAGCAAATGGCTTTTAAAATCGATTATCAGAGACTCAGTTGCCCAAGGCCAAGTGTGATGAATTACTTGTTTGAATTGTTTTGATGAAATAACAGAGGGTTGATGAGGTTGTGTACATTGACCTCTAAGAGGTGTTTGATAAAATGCCACGCAATAGGTTTGTCAGCAAAGTTGGAAAGGAAAAGTGGCCTCTTGGACATGAAGATATCTGATGGATTGGAAATGGAGAGTAGTGGTGAATGGTTATTTTTCAATGTAAAGGTAAGAATTCAGTGCAGATCGCCAGGCATTGAAACTCAATCACTTTTTTTTTGTTTCATGTGTTTAACTTAGATATGAATGTACGAGATACAATTTCAAAATTCACAGATAGCAAAACTTGAAAGGATTGTGAACAGTGAGGAGGAAAATGAATGAATAAACAGGCTTCTGTAGACATTTGGAATTCTTTTTTATTCACGGGATGTGGGCATCATTGACTGGCTAGGCTAGCATTTATTACCCATCCCTAATTGCCCAGAGGGCAGTTGAGAGTCAACCACATTGCAGTGGGTCTGGAGTCACATTTGGCTCAGTTCCTTCCTTAAAAGACATTAGTGACCTGATGGGGTTTTTTTAATCAAATCTTCTCCTAGTGTTCTTTTCCCTGAACAATGTGAACCTTTCCAGTCAGTCATGTAACTGAAGTCCTTAACTCATGCTACTGTTTGCATAAATCCTTCTTGCATAATCCTCAAAGCCTTCACTTTCTTCCTTAAGTCCAGTGTTCGGAAATGGATACAAAACTCCAGTTGAGATGAAACTAGTTTATTATCGAAAATTTCTCTTATTTCCCTTGCTTTTATATTTGGATGCATGGCCATCATTAGATTCTTAATTCCTGACTTCTTTTGATGAAAATTCCACTATTGGGATTTGAACCTGGGTCTCTGGATTAATAATCCAACCATAATACCATGAGACCATCTGCAATTTAATGTAGTGAAGTGTGATGTTACACATTTGATAGAAAGATCAAGACTCAATGTAAACAAAATGATACAATTGTGGCAGGAACAGACACTTGGAAGGATGTAATTTTACCACATATACGTTTTCAGTATGATCACATAAATTGATTGTGATTAGTTATAGACCATAGGAAATAGACAGGTGGTTTTATGTAGCTTGCAGGGTGCCATTTGCAAGCCTAGAGTTGGGCAAGGAGGCCAACTTCCATATACTACCACAGCCTGTACAGGCATTGAACTTGCTTTATTGCCATAGGACTCTTGCTATCCAGCAAACTGATTCAACTTGCCCTTAAAATGCAACTGCTTAGAAGGTACCTGTGCTACATAGTCAAATTGTTGAAGGTGGCAAGATGTCTTGAGACGCAGGGATGGTATTTCAACTCCTGGACTGAATGACCCGGATTGAAGTCCAACCTGCTCCCATCTGTGTAATAACATCAGTAACAGGTTGATTAGAAAAAGAAGTTACTTTTTAAAAAAAAGTGCATTCTTGGGTTTTGCAAGGTGAAACAAGAAATATAAAAGCAGGGAAAATAGGAGAATTTTTTTTTAATAAATTGGTTTGATCTCAATTGGAGTATTGTATCCATTTCTGAACACTACTTAAGGAAGAGAGTGAAGGCTTTGGGGATGATTCAAGAAGGATTTACACAAATAGTACCATGAGTTAAAGACTTCAATTACATGATTGACTGGAAAGGTTCACATTATTCTGGGAAGAGGACACTGAGAAGATTTGATACGAGATTTTCAAAATAGTCAGTCTTAGGCAGAGTGGTTGGTGACAGATTTCCTATTGGCAAGTTTGAGAGCCAGAGGACCCAGGTTTAAATTGATTTGCAAAAAATCTAAAGGTGATATGAGAAGTTTTTTTTCAGAAGTATGTGGTTACAGTTTGGGATGTATTATCTGAAACATTCATTGAGAGAGATTTCAGTCATGGGTCCTTTCAAAGGGGAATTGGGTAAGCACCTGAAGGGGCAACATTTGTAGGGATGTAAAAGCCAAAAGAACTTTGGGTGCTGTAAATCAGAAACCAAATTTTTGGCCTGCTGTAATGCTGAATTAAAATTCAATTGGATAATTTGGGAAACAGTAAAGTATGGATTCTAAAGAATTGGGTTCCTTGTTATTTTTTAAAAAGCCAACAGATTTTATGTTGGAGTAATAAGTGAGATTTTTACACAGTATTCAATAATTGTATTGCATTCTACATGAAGTTACAGTGTGTATACCTGAGTACCACACTATTCAGTTATTTGCTGTTTATGAACAGTACTTTAAAATTATCATCAAATTATGAAAAATCACAACAAAAGATTTCCATGCCAAATAGTCCAACTCGTATATGCATTTTTTTCTTACCAATTACTGTGATGTCAGAGTCAGAGTTTTGTTTCTTGAAGTTTATTGCCTTTTTTTCTAGCTGGCAATGTTTCAGTAACAGTAAGGATACACTGTTGTATTCCACAGGGTACATTGAGTATTGGAGGGTTCACCTTGACCCAGGTGATTTATGAAGTATCAGGAGGAAAAGGGTCAACTCCACCCTAATTATGTTAGAATTTGGATCCAATTTGAGTAGAAGGACTCCTGCCAGAAACACAGCCAAACGTCCATACAATTCTGAAAGTATCTTTTTAATGTATCTTTAGACTATTTCTGCTGGCTGCACAGCATTTTCTTGTCCTAGCTGAAAAAGAAATCATTTTTAAATGATATTAGATATCTGAGATTAAAATCAAGTGCATTGTTGCCATTTATCAACACTCATAAAGAAAAGGGTCTTGGCAAAATTCAGTAGTCTACTTTGAAAGAATGCTTTGAGGTTTTGGATATACCAGCTACGCTACTTTGAAGGAGGAATGATCTTTGGTGCTGCAGAGACAGAGGGAGGTACTGTAAATCCTATTGAGACCTTTTTCCTGCTGTTGGAGAATCTATGTTTTTTGATTTATAAATGAATTAATTAAAATACAGAGTTTTGAGATAAATGTACTTTGCTGAAGTCTACCCCAAGTCATATACCAGATGCCAGTAGTTTATTTTATACCATTTAAAATGTGTGTGTGCCTTTGCATAAAAACAAGTAAGAACCTACAAGTGGGCACAGGTCAAGGGCTTTGCTGATCCATTTAGCATCTCCAATGAAAAGTTGCAACAAGTAAAATAAACAAATTTTCTTTGTGCACCAATGATCTGCTTGTGACATAACTGTAACACATTTTACATCATTTCAGCAAACTACTTCTTGAAAATAAGTACAATTTTTTAAAGCATGACTTTATGAACATGTTTGTAAAGTTTATGAAGGTAATTTTGGAAACAGTGGGAATTAAATCTGTAGTTCTGTTATATTTTTATTGTGAGATGTGTGTTGGGGTCAGCTCAGTTGTCTGGATGGCTGATTTGTGATGCAGAATGATGCCAAAAATGTGGATTCAATTCTTGCATTGTCTGAAGTTACCATGAAAATCTCTACTTCTCAATCGGTCCCATTGGCTGAGATGTGGTGACTCTCAGATTAAACCAACACCAGTAAGTTCAGGATAGTATCAAAATGGAAAAAAAACCCTTAGATGTGGCACAGACTAGTGATAAACCAGGTTGGGAAAGTTTTAAAAGCCACTGAGTGCAAACTCGCAAGTAAATGGATGCTGACATTAAGAGTCTCTTTAAATATATCTTAAAAAAAAGATCAAACTGACCATAAAGCCATTACAAAATGAAGCTGGAGACTTAATAATAGGGAACCAGGAAATAGCAGGGGGTGACAGTGGCTCAGTTGTTAGCACTCACAGCGCCAGGGACCTGGGTTCAATTCCAGCCTTGGGCAGCTGTCTGTGTGGAGTTTACACATTCTCCCCATGTCTGTGTAGGTTTCTTCTGAGTGCTCTAGTTTCCTTCCACAATCCAAAGGTGTACAGGTTAGGTGGATTGGCCATGCTAAATTGCCCAGGGTTATGCAGACTAGGTGGATTAGCCATGGGAAATGAAGGATTACAGGGATAGGATAGGGTTCTGTGTCTGTGTGGAATACTGTTAGGAGGGTCGGTGTGGGCCAATTGGCTGAATGGCCTGTTCTCACACTGTAGAGATTCTGAGTTGAATAAAAACTTGCATTAGTCTTCATACTAGAGGACATTAATAGCATTCCAAAAAAAAAGTCATATAATCAAGGGATCCAAGGGAGGCAAGGAATAAACGCAGTAACTATCACTGGAGAAAATACTAGGGAAACAAATGGGCTAAAGGTTGATTAAATCCTCTGGATCGGGCGGTTGCATCCTAGGATTTTAAGGGAAGTAGCTACAGAAATAGATGTATTGTAGTAACATTGCAAGAATTCTTAGATTCTGGAAGAGTTTCTGAGGTTTGGGAAACTGCCAATGCAACACCCACACTCAAAAAGGGGAGGAGACAAAATAAAGTAATTATAAATGAAGTCAGCTTAATATCTGTTACCCATTACCAAGAATGTAATAGCAGAGCATTCAGACATGTATAATAAAATCAACCACAGTCAGCATGACTTCATGCGGGGGGAAATCATGCCTGACAAATTTATTCCAGTTATTGAGGATGTAGCAAGCAGGATATTTAAAGGCAAACCAATGGATGTAGAATATTTGGATTTTTAAAAGGCTAATAAGGTACCGTATATAAGGCTACTTAAGGCAGAGAATTCAAGTAAAGGGCCATTACTGTAACCTGTAATTAGTAGAGTGCCACAGGAATCTGTGCTTGGGGTCATAATCAATAATATAGATTATATTTAATTTAGATGGCAGTGTTAAATGCAGTTTTGCCAAGTTTGAGGTTGACACCAATGAGTGTGAAGGTATTTAGTGAGGATGACAGAGTCAGCAAGGGATGTAGACAGGTTAATTGATGAGGCAATATTTAGCAGATAGAATATGATGTGACATTATGCATTTTTCCATGAAAAATAGAAGAGATGCATATTATTCAAACGGAGAAAGACTGCAAAAAGCCACAATACAAAGGGACTGGAGGGTCCTTGTGGATGAATCACATTTAAGTTAGCATCCAAGTTCAGCAGGCTTCAGGGAAGGCAAATAGACTGTTTGACTTTATTTCAAATGGAATATAAAAATGGGGAGGTCTTACTAAAATTACACAACGACAAGTCAGACCACTCCTAGAATGCTGTGAACAGCTTTTGTCCCCTAATCTAATGATCGTTGGCTACCCTTGTGATGTTCCATAGGGTTTGGTAATGGGACCCCTGCTGTTTGTTTTATACATTCAATTTTGGACTTGATCATGGGGATCAGAATTGGAAATTTGCAGATGACACAAAAATTGTCTGTGTAATGGATAATGTAGAGGATAGCTGTAAGCTCTGAAATGACATAGTTGGATTGGTGGAGTAGGCAGGCGAGTGGCAGAGTTCATCTAAAATAAGTGTAAGAGAATGCATTTAGGTAAATCAAACGTAAAAGGGAATGCACAATAAATGGGAATATACTGAGAGAGGTAGCTGAAGTGAGAGATCTTGGTGTGTAATGCACAGGCCCCTAAAGGTAGCAGTGCAAGTATATAAGGTTGTAAAGAAGGCATACAGAATGCTGTCCTTCATTGGCAGAGGTATTGAATACAAAAGTAGGGATATAATGATGAAACTGTATGAGACACTGATAAACTATAATTGTGTGCAGTTCTGGTCACCACATTACAAGAAGGATATAATTACTCTGGAGAGAGTGCAAAGAAGGTTTACTAGAGTGTTGCCAGGGCTGGAGAATTGTAGCTACAAGGAGAGATTAGAGCGGTTGGAGTTGGAGCAACCAAAACTCAGGCACCTAATTAACACCCATTTGCTACGCGTATCTATTTTGGAACAGCTCGTCTCCTAGTCTATTCAGGCAGCTGAACCTGAACTTCAAGTTTACTTCAATATTCAGAAGACACTTTCTGTTTTGAAGTGAACATACATGCTTTTGACATGGTAACAATGGTCTAATTTTGCTCCTCTATTTGAGGGTCTTTTAGGATGTGATGGCATAACCTGAGTAATAAATGCCCCTTTAAGACAGTGGGTGGCACGGTGGCACAATGGTTAGCACTGCTGCTTCACAGCGCCAAAGACCCAGGTACAATTTCCACCTCGAGCGACTGTCTGTATGAAGTTTGCACATTCTCCCCGTGTCTACGTGGGTTTCCTCCGAGTGCTCCGGTTTCCTCCCACAGTCCAAAAATGTGCAGGTTAGGTGAATTGGCTATGCTAAATTGCCCGTAGTGTTAGGTGAAGGGGTAAATGTAGAGGAATGGGTCTGGGTGGGTTGCTCTTCGGAGGGTCGGTGTGGACTTGTTGGGCCTAAGGGCCTGTTTCCACACTGTGAGTAATCTAATCTAATCTAAAAAAGACCAAGATGAGGAGGAATGTTTTCCCTCAGTGGGCAGTTTTCAGTGATTTTTTTACCACAGAGAGCTGTTGAGGCTGGGCCATTTTCTGTTAAAGGCTGAGATTGACAGATTCTGAGGGGGCTTGACAGGATAGATGTTGAAAAGATGTTTCCACTAATGGGGTAGTCTCAAATGAGGAATAATAGTTGCTAAACAAGACGCAATTCTTTAGGAAGAGAAGTAGGCCATTCGGTCTAATGAGTCCGCTTCACTGTTAAATGAGATTATGGCTGATATGGTATTCCTCAGCAGCAATTTCCTGCCTTATCCCTTAAGAAATTAGAAGACACTGTTTATCAAAGGTACGTTTTCATGTAAAACATACTTGCAGTAAAAAAGAAAGATGACCCGGGGAGATCAGCAGCCAGAAGATTGAAGACAGCTGAGAGGACAGAGACTGTGTGGTTTTAAGATTAAGTTAATGTAATGATTAATAAATGTGTTATTGGAACAGGATATTTTTATAGCTTTCACGTCAGATAGGAAGTAGTTAAGAAAAGGGGGGCTTGGATTTGTGATTTTTTTTAATGTTGACTATTAGAATTAGGAAAATAAATTTTTATGTAAAGGAATTGAGGGTTATGGGATAAGGCAGGAAATTGGAGCTTATATTCCTAAAGGATCATGTCTTTGAGACTCACCCATTAGTTGAAACATCTTCTCAACATCTATCCTGTCAAGCCCCCTCAGAATCTTGTACCTTTCAATAAAGTCAGGCCTCATTCTTCTGAATTCTAATAAATAAAGGCCTAGTGATTCTTGATAGGTCAATCCCTTCATCCCAGAAATCAGCCTAGTTTATCTATTTGAACCATCTCCAATACCAGTCTATCCTTTATTAAATACTAGTGTCAAAACAGTAGCAGTACCCTAGGTACAGCCTTCATTACTTTCTGCACTTGCATGCTAACTTTTTGTTTTATACTCAAAGACACCCATTCTGCTCTGCTGTGCTTGTTTTGGAGTCTCTCTCTCGCTCTTTCCTAGCAAAATGCATGACTTCATGCTTTTCTACACTGAAATCTGTTAGATTTTTGCCAATCAACCTATCTATACCCCCTTGCAAATTCACCAGGTCCTTATCACAACATGGCCTGCCACTGATTTTTGTATCATGAGCAAATTTGTGGAAATTTCCGTTTGTCCCCTCCTCCAAATCATTAATTATAGGTGGTAAATAACTGAAGCCCGAGGTCTGTGGCACTGCACTAATTAGGTCTTTGCAATCTGAAAAAAATGACCCTTTAATTTGAACCCTGTCTTCTTTGCTAACCAATTCTCAATATGTTATGATACAGGGATAGCCAAATCAGCCTCACAATCACTGGATTTCCAACAGTGAAATGGAAACATTCCATGACATTCAATATTGCCTAATTATTCCTAAACAGAATAACAGATCTCTGACACCAAGTTTATAATTCAATGATATACTGCAAATGCAGAACAACACCAATGGGACTAGGAGTATGCCAATTGATCAAATATTCAGGTTGTTCAAAAGGTACACATAATCAATGCATAAACACACACCAAGTAATAGAAATGTAACGTGGACGTATACGCATCACTGTCATGCATTTACTTACAGTGTAAGTCACTTCAATAATAATGCAACTTTGTCTAAAACAAAACTTCCTCACAGTTTGTTCACAGGGAAGTAGAACTACATATCTTGCTTGAATACCAAAATCACCAGTCAATACTTGTTTCTTAAAGACTGGGATTCTTTTCTTAGACCATTTGATAGAAAACTAGAGAAAGCAAAAACAGCAGCAGTTTCCAGAGCGCCCAAAAATTAACTCCTACGGTGCACGGTGGCTCAGTGGTTAGCACTGCTACCTCACAGCACCAGGGTCCCAGGTTCGATTCCAGCCTTGGGTGACTGTCTGTGTGGAGTTTGCACATTCTCCTCATGTCTGCATGGGTTTCCTCCAGGTGCTCTGGTTTCCTCCCACAGTCCAAGATGTGCAAGTCAGGTGGATTGGCCATGCTAAATTGCCCATAGTGTTAGGTGCATTAGTCCGAGGGAAATGGGTCTGGGTGGGTTACTCTTTGGAGGGTCGGTGTGGACTGGTTTGGCCTGTTTCCACACTAGGGAATCTAACCTAACCTAATCTAATTTAAATCTGAAAAAAACCAGTCAGAACTGCTTTTGTTCCTGTTTCCAATCAACATTCTCGACAATTGGTTGGTTAGTTAACCAACTTAACAACCAGCTAGCTGCCAACCAGGAGCATAACAACAGTTTGATGCTGATTTGTCTACAGTGTTCTTAAAATAATAACTAAGTCACATTATCTTCAAAGCCAGTTCCCAGCAGCAATTACCTATCTTTGTTCACTTCTTTTTTGTATCAATTTTTTAAATTGAAAATTTACAAAATTACAAAAATAATACAAACTAGTGTATTCCTCTTTACAATATAATAACAACACCAATATAAGGTAAAAAAAACTAACTACTAATCTATTCTATAAACAACCAAAACTTAAAATAGGATATCATACATTACTAACAATAAACAAAGGGAGAAAAGACAACAAATAAGTAAATAAATAAGTAAATACATATTCAAAATAGATTTATATTAATTCATAACAAAACCCGTATTTATAAGGGATTCCTCCTCCCCGGGGACCCCCGAACCAGCCAGAACCATTACCACGGTTAAGCAAAAGCCTTGGACAATATGGCCGAAATATCTGTGTCAGTGTAGTTCAAAAAGGGCTGCCATGTTCTATAAAATAATTCAGTTTTTTGGTGCACCACATTCATAAGGAAGTGAAGGGGGATATATTCCAAGACTATCCTGTGCCAGTTTGAAAGTCCTGGGGGACCTTCAGATACCCAATTCACTAAAATATTTTTCCTCGCACAAAAGGAAAGAATAGTGAATAATTTCCTCCCGTATACATCCAGAGGGGAAATTTGGGGAGCCCAAGAATAGAGACACTGGGTCCAGTCTGAATTCCGTACCCAAAATCTTTGTCAAGGCATTCGCTACTCTGTCCCAGTACCTGTGGGTCTTATGGCATGTCCACAGACAATGCATGAGAGTACCAACTTTGAATTTGCAATTAGGATACATTGGAGATGCTCCTGCCTTGAACTTTGCAAGTCGTTCAGGTGCCATATGAGCCCTGTGAAGTATCTTCAATTGAGTAGCCTGAGTTTTATTACAGATAGAGATCTTCCTGGCATTTTCCAAGACGTCCTTCCACCCTTCTAAGGAGATTTCCAACCCTAATTCTTGACTCCAGGTTTTATATAACCGTTCCATGTCCTTTGATATCTTATTGCATTGTCAGTAGTAGAGACTACTGACCAAGGGCGGACCCATCGGCCGAAGCACTCTTCTTTCCCTGTCCAATTTATAAGGATTGATTATCAGTGTGGTCTTCTTTTGTATAAAGTCTCATATTTGAAAATATCGACAAAGGTCCTTGCTGGACAGCCCAAACTTCTGGCGCAGTTGCTCAAAGGACATCATGACCTCCCCGTTGAACAGATATCCCAAACAGGAGAGACCCCTGAACTCCCAGATTTTGAATATAGCATCAGTCAGCCCTGGCTGGAATCCCAGTGTTCCCACTATAGGGGTATAAGGGAAGGCTTTTTTCCCGGTCACCCTCATCTTGTCACATTATCCTCCACACTTTGATTGTATTTAATAGAATAGGGTTTTTACAATAATCCGTAATGACTCTCATCTTGTTCATAAATAGTAGATTGATAACGGGACATGTTGCTTGGGAAGCCTCAATATCTAACCAGATTGATTGGGTCTCTTGTGACCCACAATCAAATACATAAAATAATAGGGAGCTCAATTGGTACCTCCTGAGATCTGGAAAGTCCAGCCCTCCCCTTACTTGTGGAAGCTGCAGCTTTTCTAATTTGATAATGGGCCGTCTTTGATTCCAAGGAGCCAAGTCAACCATAAAGCTTACGCAGCACCTGTCTCAGCAGCATCAAGGGGAACATTCTCATAGGGTATAAAAGACGAGGTAGAATATTCATCTTAACTAAGGCTACTCTACTTAGCCAAGATATTGGGAGATCTTCCCAGCATTGAAGGTCCTGTCTTATTTTCTCTAATAAGTGTGTATAATTAATTGGCTTTATATAGCTGACCAAATGCCAGAGTAATGAAAATACCTAAGTACAGAAAACCTTTTAGTGATCACCGGAAGGGAAAACAGGATCCATCCGGAAAATTGGACATGCTAGCAAGGCCTCTCAATGGCATGGCCTCTAATTTCACAAAATTGATTTTGTAACCTGAGAACATACCAAATAAATTGACCACTTGAATTAAGTGGGGCACAGACGTTAAAGGATCACTTAAGAAAAGGAGGACATCATCTGCATAGAGAGTAATTTTGTGCTTGCCAATCCAACCTCCAGTATGTTAGGGTCAGTTTGTACAGTTTCCTCCAGCAGTTCAATCACTAACGTAAATAATAATGGTGAGAGAGAACATCCCTGATGACAGCCTCTGCCAACGCTAAAGCTATCCGAACTTAAACCGTTGGTGATCACTGCTGCTTTGGGATCATTATATAATACTGAAACTCATTTAGTAAAGACCTCTCCAACACCAAACCAGCGTATAACAGAGATATGGCCATTCTACCCGATTGAATGCCTTCTCTGCATCTAGGGAGACAACTAAACCTGGTAGCGCTCCCTGCTGGCAGGCTTGTATCATATTTAAGACTCTTCTAATGTTATAAGTTGATCTGCAACCCTTTATAAAACCTGTCTTTTATAACGAATGGTAAACCCTCTCCAGTCCTAATGCTAACATTTTTGAGAGAATTTTAAAATCCACATTTAACAAGGGCCGGTATGAAGAGCAATCTTCTGGGACCTTTCCCTTCTTAAGAATGAGAGAAATATTTGCTTCTCTCAATGAAGGTGGGAGGCAGCCCTGACTATGTGAATAATTACACATATTTATAAATGGCCCGGCCAGTTCCCCTATAAATTCTTTATAGAACTTAGTCTAGAATCTGTCTAGTCCAGGCATTTTGCCACTCTCAAGCTGCCTCACCATCTCCGGAACTTCCTGGGTTGTCAGGGGAGCATTCAAGAACGACACCTGCTCCGAGGTTAGGCCCAGGAGGGCCAGATTTTTAAACAAAGATTCCATCTTCCTTGTTCTATCCTCAGTCCTGCAACTTATACAATTCGAAATAGAACTTTCTAAAGGCTGCATTGCTCTTTTTACGATTACAAGTCAGGGTACCAGTCGTCTCTCTAATAGACGTAATGGCCTTTTTCTTCCTGGCAAGGTACACTAGATACATGTCAGACTTGTCACCGTATTCAAATAGTCTCTGCTTCGCAAATAATATCTCCCTCCTTGTTGTTTAAGTGTGGTATTCAAGATTGCGCTAAGGGCTGTGATCCACTGTAGTTTAGTAATGGAGGGCCTACAACATACGCTGTCTCAGCTGCCTTCGGGCAAGCCTCGAGAGGTGCTGTTACTCTCCCTTTTGTCTTTTCCGGGTCGCAGAATATGAGATAACCAAGCCTTGTGAGTATGCCTTAGCAGTCTTCCACATCGTCGAAGGGTTACTGGCCATGCCTGAGTTGATATCCCATAAGGTTTTTAATTCCTGCAAAAAATATTTTATGAACTTGCTATCCTTCCATAAAAAAGGGTCCATATTCCAATGTTGGGGACCTATCCCACCATCACTAGTCTTAACCTCCATATATATTGCGGCATGGTCAGAAATAGTTATATTACCTATTTTACAAGACAATATCGAGTTCAAAAGGGTCGAGGGGACAAAAAACATGTCGATTCTGGTATGGCACTTGTGTGGGTTAGAATAAAAAGTAAAGTCTCTACCCTCAGGATGGAGACACCTCCACACATCTACCAGCCCCAACTCCCTATTCAGATCCACCAGCTGCCTAGATCTCAAAGATATTCCTGCAGAGCTCCGAGGTATCCTGTCTGCCTCTGGGTCAATGATGCAATTAAAATCTCCCCCTATAATTGTATGGCAGACCCCAAGACCCCAGACCTTAGAGAACGCTTCCATTACAAATTTAAAAGGGTGTGCCGGGTGGCAGTAAAGATTCAAAATCCTGTATTCCTCACCATATATTAGGGCTTTAATCAACATATACCGTTCAGACTTATCTTTTATCTGGCTTAACATTTGGAAGGGAAGATTCTTCCAAATAAGAATGGCTACTCCCCTACTTTTTAAACTGAAAGATGAAAAGAACACCTAGCCAAACCCACCCTATTGCAGCTTTGAATGCTCCTTATCAAGTAGATGTGTCTCCTGTAAAAGAGCTATATCAACTCTTTCTTTTTTAAGACTTGATAATATCTTTTTCCTTTTGATTGGCGAGTGGCTTCCCTTGACATTCCAGGTGCATCACCTAAACGAATGGCTCGCCATGATCGTCCAAGCAAACCCGAGACCCCCCGGAGGAAAACCCCACCCGAAAGACATTGAATAAAGACCAAAAACAATTCACATGTAAAAAACCTCTTTAAAATAGTTAAATCAAAACAACTAAGAGCTACTCCTAAATAAAAATAACATAAAGCATATTTAAAAAGAGGCTTTCCCCTTTGCTCACAGGGGACACTATTACCTTCCTTTAACCCCACCATAACCTCTCCCAGCTCCAGCCCTGCCCCCGGCCCAGGCATTACAAAATAGAGTAAATAAATTCCAGTACCTTATAAAACAGGAGTTAAAAGTGGGCGACCCACCCATCCCCCTACACTATCGCCTAGATACGCTTAACAAAACAACACAAGATAAAAATATATAAGATTACAAAATTACAAGCCTAGCAAGTATTAAGCAACTAAATAAGGAAAAAAACCCTCTCCGAGATATCCCCCAATAATCAAATAAACCGTGCGAGCTATAGATAAGAGCGAGCCCACCCCCAAGGAAAGATGGAGAAAAGAAAGAGGGAGAAAGGAAGAAGGAAAGACAAAATGGGGCAAAATGAAGTCACTATCCATATTGTTCAAGTCCTGCAGTCTATTTGAGAGCATCCAGGAACTCTTTTACTTTTTCTGGTGACCCAAAGTTATGTACAGATTCTCCATGACTGAAGCACAGCATTGCCGGATGTCGCATGGAATATTGAATATTTAAGTCCCTGAGACACTTCTTCGCCTCTTCAAATGCCCTCCTCTTGCGGACCAAACTGGAGAGAAGTCCTAACACAACATTATCTTGGAGCCCTTTTACATCACAGCATAGGAATCTTTCTCCAAGATTCTGGAGGCCACCAGCAATATTTGTTTTTCCCTGTAGTGTTGAAGTTGAAGAGGACTGGGGTGGGCGGTGGGGGACGCTGTTCCGACCCGGGCCTGCGCACAGCAACCCGGTGGGCCCGCTCAACCCGCACCTGGCCCAGCTCCAACTCCACTTTCAACAGCTGTGGGAGCCATTGCTCCAGGAAATCCACAAGCTGGCCGTCCTTTTCCTGTTCGGGAAGGCCCAGCAACCGAATATTTTTCCGACGACCTCTGTAGCCGGACCTGACCCATGGATTACACAGCAGCATTCTCTGAGGCCGCGGCCCATTGCTCTGCCCCTCCAACACACTGCCTGAGTTTCTCAATCTCTCGGTCATGCTTCTGCAGCATGACCGAGATCGACACCCACCTGGACCGGGTCTCCTCGATGGACACCTCAATCTTCTCTCAGAGTTGAACGAACTTCAAGATCAGGCTCGCCTCTGCAAGTAAGTCCCCCGGGGCGGCCACTGATGTCTCTGCTGCGGGGGGGGCTCCCTGCCTGTTGCGAACTGCGAGAGCCTTTGCCATTTTAAAAAGGACCAAGCTGTTAAAGTTTGATACACAATGGCCAAGGGGGCTGGGCAAATCTATTTTAAGTGATTTAGCAGGTGAGGTGAGGGTGGGCACCCCACTTTGCCTGAGTCTTGGGCAGAGCTCTGCTGACTCAGACCTACTGGGTCGCCGCCATCTTGGATCTCCCCTTTGTTCACTTCTTTAAAACAAGCTGCTATTCAAACTTCAACTCTTAACCTCAACCACAGTTCCAAATAATAAAAAAGAAAACAATTGAGGGTCTCGGTAATGCTGATACATTACCTTAAAATGTTCAGCAGCACATTTTGTGCAATAACCTTTTTATGTGGTATTTTATTGAATACTTCAGGAAGTCCACCTGCTTCCCTTTACTAACTGCTCGTTATACAGAAACGTATAACCATAAAAAAATAAGAGCAGGAGTCCATTTAGCCCTTCAAATCTAGTCATTATGATCATGGTCAATCATCCAACTGAAAAGCATGTTCCTGCTTTCTCATATATTTGTTGATCTATTTAGCCCCAAGTGCTATATCAACTCCTTCTTGAAATCAAATATTGTTTTGACTCAAACAAATAACAATGGAAATGGCTGGAGAAATTCATAAGCTCTGGCAACATCTGTGAAGAGAAAGAAGTATTAACATTTCAAGTCCAGTGACTCAACTGTTGGTTTCAACTACTTTCTGTGGTAACAAATTATACAGGCTCACTTTGCTCTAGGTGAAGAACTATCTTCTCATCCCAGTTCTATTCCATAGCCTTACACTGTGACCCAGGGTTCAGGACTCCCCACCATTGGAAACATGTTTCTTGCACCTACCCTTTCTAATCCTGTTAGAATTTTATAGATTTCTTTGAGGTTATCCTCATTTTTTTGAATACTAGTGAATGTAATCTTAACCAATTCAATCTCTTCTCACAACAGTTTTGTCATCCTAGGAAGCAGTCCCAAAACTTTCACTGCACTTCCTCCATAGCAACAACATATACTTCCAGGTGTGATCTTACTAAGACCTTGTATAATTGCAGCATGGAAGATAGCAACTTCCTCAAAGAAGCCTCCCTCAGAATTCCCTCAAGGTGCAAGAACTCTGAAAGAACTCTAGCAAATTTGTTGAACATAATTTCCCATTCACAAAGCTATATCATCTCTGATGGATTGCATTAAGCTTTCACAAATGAAATATTCTGCTATTTCTTCCTTAAATCTATTCTCCTTCCCATTTTTTAAAATCTTTTTTGCTAATTAATTCCCACTCAAGTCCACTTAGAGAACATAGAACATACGGCAAAGGATCTCATGGCACTGTTTCAGGTCTGGTGTTTCAGCTGTGTTCATGTAACAATTCATTGGACTCCCATTACTGTGAAAAAGGAAGTCACTTGGACCATGGAGTAGCATCCAGAGGGAACAAGGGAACAATGATGTAATGTTTTCGATGGTGAAAAAAAATGTACATACCGTACTTGCCTGCCAGTCATTTGGTTTTGTTTTACCTTTCGGAGGGCATGGTCATCTGATGTCTTAGTATCCAGAAGTGAGGACAATGATATTGTTGACACAATAACAAATTTGTAATCTTAATTCTATATTGTTTGGCATTGCCATCATGCAAAATGAGTTAAATTTAAAACATATTTAATTGCACAAAACTGGGAATGTATGAGAATGTGGCTCCTCAGAAGAGTAGCATTATTTTAATGTCAAGCACAATCTGTGTTCTTACAACTCAGGTATTTTCCCTACTCAGCCACTACCCTCGAGCCAGGGAGTCTACCCTAGTTCAATGAGGAGTGCAGGATAGCATTCAGGAGCAGAATGAGACATATCTATCGTTCCAACCTGATAAAATTACAGCATAGGGCTCTTATACATGCTAAACATTGGAAGCAGCATGTAGTGAAGCAAAGTGATCGTGTAACCGACAGACCAGATCAATATACTTCAACCTTACCACATACAATCAGAAGTGTTTGTAGACAATTAAACAACTAGTTGGTGAAGCAAGTTCCATTGCATCGCTGTCCTTCATGGTGAGGGAGTCCAGCAAAAGATGAGGCTGAAGCATATGTAACCATCAAGCTTAGGCTGATGGGTGGCAAGTTACATGCACAATATTTGAGTGGTAGGCAGTGACCATTTACCATGAAATCATCTATCTCCTTTGACATACCGCAGCTTTACAATCACAAATATCCTCATCGTCCTGAAACTTACCCTTGACTAGAAGCTTAACTGGATCAGCCATATAAATACAGCCATCTAAAAACAGCAAGTCAGAAGCTGTGAACTCTGCACTGAGACTCCTGACTCCCCAAAGCCTGTCTACAATCTCCAAAACGCAGCTCAAGAGTGTGATGGAATGCGGTGCCCATCTGAATAATTGCTGCTCCAGGAGTACTCAAGCTTAACACTATCCAGGTTGCCCTCCATTTGTCACCTTAAATGTTGATTCCCTCTGACATAATCGCACAATCTGTAGGAACTGCAAAACAGCAGTAATAACAAATTGTGAGAGCACCTTGCAAATCTGCGACCTTGACCATCTCTATCTTATGCAGCATCGGGGATGGTTTGATGAAAATATGTGTCAGTGAAGAACTGGAGTCATACCCCAGAGTGAGTGCCGGAGGGCAGTTTCTGTAGTCAAAGGGAATATAGACCCAAGAGAAGAGGGTTTTTGACCAGAAAAAAGCAGTAATGGAGGCAGTCAAAGAAAGCCTGCTTCTTGAGAGAGTTTCAAGACCATATTGACAAATGTGAAGAATTTTGATCCCTTGTGAAGTTTGATGAACCACCATGCAATGTTCCCTCTCAGTTGCATGGTCCCATGGAGGTTCCTCCCATGCTGATTGACTTCTGTTTTCAGAAACTGCACCTGCAAACAGACCTTGGAGGCCATGCAAAAGAAAAACATATTTAGAGGGAACATTGCCAGCCACTATGTCATTAACATACAGAGAATGGCTGAGAAATCTGTCTTGGGCAAGTTATTAAATATGTTTTGTGTGGGGATTTGGTCATAATCCACAACCCATATTTGCCAAAAGTTTATTGGTGTTGTGAATTAAACATATATTGTGGATTTTATTATTGTTATAATATTATAAAGTCAATATTATTGTTGTTTGTTCAAAACTATGGAATAATCTGGCCTTATTCTCTTTCCAAGTCCCCTGGGTCTTGTGCTCTGTTGACTTAAAAAAAAGTACTGGTTTTAAGCAGGTCATATCATCAATTTGGCAGTCTGTTCTGGGATCATAACAATTCCAAAATAGTGTACAGTAAGATTTTGAAATGATGAATGCAAGACCAAGAAGTTGAATAAAGTAGTAGTAGTAGATAATGTTTATGAATGTTTAAGATGCTGTACATATTTGTTTTGGTTCAGTGACATCAGTTAAGAATAGTTGGAGAGATGAATCAGTAACCTGTATCTGCTTGTGCATTAAGGTGTAACAATAGCATTGCATTGTGATGCAGATTGGATTTCTGTGATGTTGTATAATAACATGGTTAAAAAAAAGTCAACTTGCCACTTTGCACTACTTCCTAGGTCAAAGGCTTTCCCCCTCCTTTTTTGAAACCATTTACTGTCTTGTTGCCCCCAGTTTTACACCCCTATCTTTATAAAGCATGGATGCCTGTTAAGCCCTGTTTAGTCCTTTCAATACCTGAGAGTTGAATATTACTCAATAATTTTAAAATATGTTCCATTCTAATGGTATTTTTGTCAATAATTCAGACGTTTGGCAGTAAATTTGAAGCTGCATGTTATACGGAGAAGGGAGGTAAGGAGTCCAACATTTTTTTTCCTCAAGATAAAGAGTGAATGAATGTCATGAGGACGATGGAATTAAATTTTGGAGTTGGGGAGAACTAAGATTATGTTCAAGAATAAAGAGAAGCTGAGGAACTACAGATCTGTGAATCTGACTTTGGTGGGTCGATTGTTGGAGGCGATTATGAAAGGTAGAATTTATATGCACATGAAGCAAGGAATGATGAGAGATAGTCAATATGGATTTGTACGAGGGAAGTCATGTCTCACTAATTTGACCGAGTTTTGTGAGGAAGTAACCAAAACGGTTGATGAAGGTGGAAGAGTAGATGTTGTTTACTTGGGCTTCAGTAAAGTTTTTGATAAGGTTCTGCATGATAGACTAATTAGTAAAGTCAGATCACATGGGATTCAGGGTGAACTTGCCAAATGGATACAAAATCAGCTGAACAGGTGGTGGTAGAGGGTTGTTTTTCGGCCTAGTGGTATTTTACCAGCAGTGTTCCACAGGAATCAGTGCTGGGTCCACTTTTGTACCTCATTTGTATAAATAATTTAGATAAGAATATTAGAAGGCACGGTTAGTAAGATTGTAGATGACCCCAAAATTGGTGCTGTAGTGAACAGTGAAGAAGGTTATCTAAGATAACAAAGAAATCTTGAACAATTGGACCAATGAGCTGAAGTGTGGCAGGTGAGTTTAATTTGGAGAAGTGTGAGGTTTTGCATTTTGGTAAAATAAACAAAGGTAGAACTTATACAGTTAAAGTAGGGTCCTGGGTAGTGTTTTAGAACAGAGCAACCTAGGCATTCAGGTCCGTAATTCTGTGAAGTTTGCGTCACATGCAGAGATGATAATTAAGAAGAAGTTGAGCACACTTGCCTTCATTGCTCAGACCTTTGAGTATAGGAGTTGGAATGTTCTGTTGAGATTTTACAAGGCAGTGGTGAGACCTCTTCTGGAATACTGTGACCAGTTCTGATTACCCTATTACAGGCAGGATATTATTAAGCTGGAGAGGGTTCAAAAAAGATTTACCAGGATGTTGCAGGGAATGGAGGGCTTGTGTTATAAAAGTAGGTTGGATTGGCTGGAACATTTTTCATTGGACAATAGGAAGTTAAGGGATGACCTTATCGAGATTTATAAAATAATGGGCATAAATAAGGTGAATGGCAGCTGGCTTTTCCCTAAGGAGGGGGATTTCAAGGCTAGGGGGTATATTTTTAAGGTGAGAGGAGAAAGGTTTAATAAAGACATGAGAGGCAACTTTTTTTTTACACAGTGGTTCATGCATCTCCATAGGAAGTGGTGGATGTGGATACGTTTCCAGAGTTTAAAAGACATTTGGCGAAGTGCATGAATAAGAAATGTTTGGAAGGATATGTGGCAAGCGCAGACAGGTGGGACTGGTTTCGTTCGGGATTATGGTTGGCATGGACTAGTTGTACCATGACTCATTGACTGTATGACTCATCAATCTGTCTGCATTCATTGTAGAAGAACAAAAGAACAGATGATGTGAATTAGCACTCTACAATTTCTCTTGAAGGACCTTCTGTCTATTCTGAAATAGAGAAGTTCCTGATGAATGGCTCTTGCCTGAAATGTCAATTCTCCTACTCCTTGGATGCTGCCTGACCTGCTGTGCTTTTGAAGCACCCCAATTTTGATTCTGATCTGTAGCATCTGCAGTCCTCACTTTCTCCTGTTCTGAAATAGAGTCTATTCTCCTGCTCATCAAACTGCCACTGACCTTGCCCTCCTTCTTACCTGACTAGACCAAATAAGATGGCAGTTTCTTTCCTTAAAAGATATTGGTGAGCTAGATGGGCTTTTCTGACAGTCATTCCATTGTCATCATTTGACCCTTAATTCCAGGTTCTTATTGAATTCAAATTCCAACATCTGCTGTGGCAGGATTCAAACCTGGGTTCCCGGAACATCACCTGGATCTCTGAACTATGATTTGAGTATCCGCCTCCCCTCAAATGCTCAGGCCCATTGCCACAGTCTGATAATGCCCACCATTATGCTGCACAGTCTCCTGTTGGTGCTACTGCCTATCATTCTGAGCTTCACCTGCAGCAGCTATACCCTCTCATTCATACTGCTCTCCCTCCCACCTGAGCACCCCTATCAATTGAGTTCCCTCACCCTATCACTGTCTTGCAACTCAGCATGGAATCTCCCCATCATCCTACCTCCTGCATCATGTCAAGCTTCTTCAGTGTTAACATTACAAAGTTGTTCCCCTCCCAAATGTTGAAACAACAGAAGCTCAGGAGTGTCTTTCATGGACAAGCTGCTTAGATATCTGATACAAACAACAACAGTGTACAGATCTATGCTCTGCAGTCCTATCACATCCAGCTATGTTGGTAATGGACTATTTGCAGTTCACTAGAGGAGCAATCTTCATCCTCAATTAATAGAGTGCAACACATCAGTGCAAAAGGTAAGACTAAAGTATTAACAACAATCTTTAGTTAGAAGTGCTGAGTGGACAATTCATTTATGCCTGCTCATCACAGCATCACAGAAGCAACCCTTCATGAAAATTCAATTCACTCCATGTGAATTGGAGAAATGGCTGAAGGCACTGGATGTTGCAAAAGCGATGGCCCTGACAACATTCTGGCAATATGACTGAAGATTTGTGCTCCTGAACTAACGCATCTCGAGCCAAGATGTTCCAGTACAGCTAGAACACTAGCAGTATTCTTGCAATCTAAAAAATGGCACAAGTCCATCCTGTATATAAAATGCAGGACAAATCCAATCTGGTTAACTACTTGGAGAAAGTGAAGACGGCAGATGCTGGAGATCAGAGTTGAAAGTGTGGTGCTGGAAAAGCCTAGCAGGTCAGGCAGCTTCCGAGGAGCAGTAGAATTGATGTTTCGGGCCTAAGCCCTTCATCAGGAATGAGGCTTGTGGGCCAGGGGGCTGAGAAATAAATGGGAGAGATGTGGGGATGGGGACAAGATAGCTGGGAATGCAATAGATTGATGAAAGTGGGGAAAAGGTGATAGGTCAGAGAGGAGGGTGGAGCGGTAGATGGAAAAGACGACGGACAGGTCAAGAGGACGGTGCCGAGTTGAAAGCTGTGATTGGGATAAAGTGGGGGGAGGGGAAATGAGGAAACTGGTGAAATCCACGTTAATCCCGTGTGGTTGCAGAGTCCCAAGGTGGAAGATGAGGTGTTCGTCCTCCAGATGTCAGGTAGTTAGGGTTTGATGGTGGAGGAGGCCCAGGACCTGCATGTTCTTGGTGGAGTGGGAGGGGATGTTGAAGCCTTCAGCCCATGGCGTGGTGGGGTTGGTTGGTGCAGGTGACCCAAAGATGTTCTCTGAAATGATCTGCAAGTTGGCATCCTATCTCCCCAATGTAGAGGAGACCACATCGGGTGGGACAGATGACATTTGTGGATGTACAGGTAAATTTCTGTCTGATGTGGAAGGATCCTTTGGAGCCTTGAACGGAGGGGGAGGTGTGGGCGCAGGTTTTGCACTTCCTGCAGTGGCAGGGAAAGGTGCTGGGAGTGGGGTGAGGGCGAAAGGGGGCGAAAGGATCTGACAAGGGAGTCACAGAGGAAATGGTCTCTCTGGAATACTGATAAGGGTGGAGAGGGAAACCTAACCCGAGTGGTGGGGTCTGTTTGTACGTGGCAGAAGTGGCGGAGGATGATGTAATGTATACCGAAGTTGTTTGGATGGAAGGTGAGGACCAGGGTGTTCTGTCCTTGTTGCGTTGGGAGGAGTGGGGTTCAAGGGCAGAGATGCGGGAAGTGGAGGAGATGTGCTGGAGGACATCGTTGACCATGTGCGTTGGGAAATTGTGGTCTTTGAAGAAGGAGGCCATCCTGGGATTTTCTATCGTGGACTTGGTAGAATACCTACTGCCCCACAATCTACTCATAAACATCAGCGAGTTGATAGAAGAGGGCATAATAATATGATCAAGTGGCATTTCTTCTGGAATAAGCAACTTCTGCCATATCCACTCTATGCCTGACCTTATTTCAGCCTTGGTTCAAACATGGATAAAAGACCTGAACTATAATTTCTTTATTTATTGATTCTATTCCTAGAGAAATGAATCCAAGCTTGCTTTTTCAATGACTTTGTTAATTTTTGTCACATCTTTTTCCTACTTTATGTATTTATACTCCCAAATTCCTCTTCTCTCTACTCCAGTTAAGTTCTTAACTTTCCAAGGAGTATTGGTCCATTTCTTCTTCTTCCCAAAGTGTACCACCTCACTTTTTCTATGTTGAATTTGATCAAGTAATTTTAGTTAATTTGTGTCCTAATTATAGAATATTATCCATTTCATATCAATGTCACAAGACCCCAAATTAGTTACTGGAATAGATTTTCTGCCAGTGTTAAAGATCAAGGAATTTCGAGGACAACTTGAGTTTCTGGGATCTTTTAAATTGTTTAATCTATTTTATGAATTTATGAGCATAGAATGACTTATACTTTGAACCTATTTTGCCTTATTTTTCTGTCACCAAGTCTCCCTTTATTTACATGTGGAAAGTCCTTGACACTGTTCCAGCTCCCTTAGAAAGAGATGGCTCACAGTGTGTCAAAACTGAAGCACCTGTAGCTATTGAAATGTTAACAAGCAAAGCCTGATAAGGCAATGCCTTCATGAAAAAAAAAGTGAAGGGGGATTAGGAAGAGAAGGAGGGAGTTTATTCAAAATAGAGTTGGAATGGGAAATAAAGCACTCAATTCCCTGCAGTACCCACCTCTCCCAAAAGGCATCGAGACTACTGGTGAACACTATGTGACACCAGTGACACCCGGGCTTGAACATAACCTTCTTACATGAAATTCCAAATTCTAATAAAATTTAAATGATTCAAACTGTTTATGTGCAAATGTTGTGTGATAAATGTAGTTGGGCAGGCAAGAATGAAAATCATTGACTGTGAACCAAACGTTTGTTAATTCCCTGTTCCTCATGTTACATTTGAAGGAGGGGAATGCAAAATTCCATTTATTTAAAGTTTATTTCCTGTTTCCTGAAAATGCATATGTGTTGATAAAGGATTAACAGAGGAAAGTGTGAAAATGAGAGTTATCTAGAGTGAGGCAAGATATAGTCAGGTATAGAAAAAAAGAATAAAGGGAAGGAAAGAGATTGAATTGAGAGGAAGAAAGGGATTTTTTTAGAGTAGACATTTTTAAAAATCTCCAACAATTCAAAACCATATTTCTAATTGTTTACTTTCTGGTCAAGAAAGATCTTTAGCTTTCTGTGGTGAGTTTAGTATGTTACATTGATGTGAAATTCACTAAGTAAATTCGTGAAAGTCACTGGAGATTAAGGGAAAAATGCCATGTGAGCGGATCTAATGGGAAAGTGATGCTAATTGAACTTCTGGCAAATCAGAATTCACAGAGGATCTCCTTTTTCACCATATATTTGTGCCCAATTTTGCCATTTACAATAACACATCTTTTTGCAACTAATTTTGGACTAACCTCTCCACAGAATACTTTGCACCTTCTAGGGTCCTAAACAATTCTTCCAGGTAAAACAGTGCATTTCTTGTATTATTTTCAACTTGAGTTGCACTAGATTTGGATTGTCTATCATTCCACTCCCACTCTAAACTTTCTATTCAAGTTTCCTATGTTGTTACAGTGAAGCTTATCTTTCCATTGGGCACTTCACAGTGTGCACTCTTACCATTTTACACATCTTTTCGACCTATATTTTGTGACTTTACTTGACCTGTCACCCATCCAGTTTTTTTTCCTTTATAGCAGCAAGGGAAAAACCCCTTGAATCTTTCTTGGCTTCTGCCCTATTGCAGACTTTCACCTTTGTGTATCCTCACTCTTTCTTTTCTATCTACTTGCTTTAAGCCTGTTACATTTTCCAGTTCTGAAGAAAGATCATTGGCTTGAAAAGTTTATTTCTCTCTCAATTAAAGCTGTCTGTTCTGCCATGTATTTCCATTCTTTATTGTTTTTATCTCGAATATGATTGATTTCAGGTATAGTTTATTCACTGTACATAGAACTGAGCAAATGAACACTTTATAATTTTGTTCTGTACAGAGGAAATATTCTACCTTCTTTGTTCCATTACCCAACTGTACCTTCCCCATTACTCAGAATTAGGTTAAATATATTTGGAAACTAATTACCTTTGAAATTGGATGGTCTGCCATGTCTATAAATTTGAATCTATTTCCAGCCCAGACCAAAGGGTCGCAAAGTTAGTTATCTGTGTTTATTGATGCTGTTGGAATATTGCATGCAATTCTGGTCTCCTTCCTGTTGGAAAGATGTTGTGAAACTTGAAAGGGTTCAGAAAAGATTTACAAGGATGTGGCCAGGGTTGGAGGATTTGAGCTATAGGGAGAGGCTGGACAGACTGGGGCTGCTTTCCCTGGAGCGTCAGAGGTTGAGGGGTGACCTTTATAGAGGTTTTCAAAATTATGAGGGGCATGGATAGGATAAATAGACAAAGTCTTTTCTCTGGGGTCAGGGAGTGCAGAACTAGAGGGTATAGGTTTAGGGCGAGAGGGGAAAGATATAAAAGAGACCTAAGGGGCAACGTTTTCACGCAAAGGGTGGTATGTGTATGGAATGAGCTGCCAGAGGAACTGGTGGAGACTGGTACAATTGCAACTTTTAAGGGGCATTTGGATGGGTGTATTGAATAGGAAGGGTTTGGAGGGATATGGGCTGGGTGCTGGCAGATGGGACGAGATTGGGTTGGGATATCTAGTTGGCATGGACGAGTTGGACCGAAAGGTCTGTTTCCATGCTGTACATCCCTATGACTCGATGCCTGTCTTTGGAGCTCATCAAATGCAGGAATCCGTGCAAAAGATCTTTGTAGAAGCCATCCTATTGTATGTCGCCCTACACACGGAGGAAAAAAAACCATTACTCTGGGACAACACATCTATCCTGGGACAGGCTAAGCAAAGACATGCCAGAGAATTCCTAGAGGCCTGGCACTCCATCCACAATGCCATAAACAAACACATAGATCTAGATACCGTCTATCAACCCCTCAGAAAATGAACAGGAAATGACAGCACCACAAACCCCAGGAACCCCTTCCAGGACAAACCTATAACCAGAAAGCAGGAGACAACAGCTTTGCTTCACTTGGAGGTCGCCACTGATGATGTTATATAGCCAGGTAATGAAACGTCTGGATATCAAATCTACAGCTCAGCGAGCGAACCTACACCCTAAACCTCAACCTGAGCTACAAACCTTCACAAACCTTGCAAAAATTACTCTAGATCTCAGATACAGAGTAAAAATATTCCTGCGTCAATTTTGCCAAGTTTACATATGAAGTATGATGTGGAGGAGCCGGTGTTGGACTGAGGTGGAGAAAGTTAAAAATCACACAACACCAGGTTATAGTCCAACAGGATTATTTGTAAGCACCAGCTTTCGGAGTGCTGTTCCTTCATCAGGTGGTTGTGGAGTATAAGATCATAAGACATAGAATTTATAGCAAAAGATTATAGTGTCATACAGTGATATATTGAACAGACCTGGATGCTCAGTCTTTCATCTTTTAGAATGCAGGTTTCGGTACATTAATATGTAAATCCCAGAACTTCTTTTAAGTCATAGAGTCATGGAGATGTACAGCATGGAAACAGACCCTTCGGTCCAACCCATCCATGCCAACCAGATATCCCAACCCAATCTAGTCTCACCTGCCAGCATCTGGCTCATATCCCTCCAAACCCTTCCTTTTTATATATCCATCCAAATGCCTTTTAAATGTTGCAATTGTCCCAGACGCACTCTGATGTCCAGCGATACATGAATTCAAAACTCTCGAGATAACCTAAGGTTTTATAACAAAAAGTGACATTTCAGGCTCAGAAATGCATTAAAGGTGTGAGGTCAGAGTCTGGTTCTTTTTCTCTCTCATACGCATGGTCTCTCTTATGCACACACACACATACACCCCTCACGCTCACACTGACGCACGCACCTTCTCACAGGCTTATACTTCATCACACTCTCACACACTTTACCAAGCTTTCACACATGCAAAAACACTCTCTCACGTGCATTTACATGCACACACGCACATGCACACACTCACTCTCTCTCTCATGTACATACACACGCAAGTTTATTGGTGAATTCATAATTGCAGAATTATATTTGCAGGAACATTCTATTTTACTCAAAAAATGCACAATCTGCAGGCAGTCAATGCAAGCAGTCAATACATGTAATATTTTGTAAGTTCCACTTAGGAAATAGAACCAGTCTGATTCAAGATTGGGATACAGATAGATTCTGACCTCACACCTTTAATACATTGTCTGAGTTGAGATGTCACCGTTTGTTATAAAACCTTAAGTTATCTCGAGAAGGCGACTTAAAAAAAGTTCTGGGATTTACATATTAATTAATCGAAATCTGCATTCTAAAAGATGGAAGACTTAACAATCCAGGTTTGTTCAATATATCTATTTAGGACTCTGAGTTTTTGCTATAAATTCTGTGTCTTATGATCTCATACTCCACAACCACCCGATGAAGGAGCAGTGCCCCAAAGCTAGTGCTTCCAAATAAACCTGTTGGACTATAACCTGGCGTTTTGTGATTTTAAACGAATGAAGTAAATCTCCCTTTACCCTGGGCTGACCATTTGCCTTCAACATAATATTAGTAGGGCCCCTTGTGGCAACAAAACAAATTACACTTACTGTATTTCTGCACTATCTTAGATTAGTTTAAAGTGTCATTCATTAGTATTTGAACAACGAAATTGCTATCAATGACAAAGGCCTTCTGCTTGCCATAACTATATAATTTAATCCCAGATAGTTGAACAGCTTGGTGGAATGTGAGTGAGATAGTCAGAAACCTTCAGATCTCCAGTCAGGAAAGTGCTGTCTTTGTCTCTGTAGTGAACTGATATACCTAAAGCCTGAAAAAAGCCAGTTTATATTTTCCTTCCTTGCTACAAGCTGTTGCTTTAAACTAAGAATTCAGAGACTTTGTAAATTGTGAACCAGCCACTCTGTGTCTTCTGCAGGCAAGTGAAAATATCTGGAGAATAGAGATTGCCAAATAGTAAGTTCTGATAAGCCAAAAGGGTCATCTCTGAGAACCCTGTGGAAATGAACCATTGAATGCCTTCCCAACTCCACCCATAGAACCCACGTTTTTGTGTCTGCATAGGATGAGTTTTATAAAGGAGTTGGAGTTTTTAACTAAAGTTATTAGAGATATTTATCAACAGTTCATAATTGTTTACCTATTGCTAGAATCTATTTATTTGTAATAAATAGCCATTTTTTGTTAAGTACAGAAACCTGATCCCTGCTTTCTGTCACCCTAGGTCTAGAAGTTCAGTAAATTGGTGAATTCTGCGGGCTTTTGTAAAATCTTTAACTTTTGTGATGACTCTGGGAATAGCAAAGCTTAATTTCCAGCATGCTTCCCCAGTGCAGTATGACAAAATACATGGCAGTATTTTGTGTAGGAATGGAAAACATTTCTGGATTGAATGTTAGAAATGGTCTACAACTGAATTAGGGTGAGCTGACTTGGAATTATATTGCTGTTCCTTCACTGTCACTAGTTCAAAATCCTGAAACTGCTTCCTTAACAGCTCTGTTGGTGTTACACTCCAGGGTTATTAGAGATGTACAATTAATGATGGCTTAACTGATAATGCCCACATTTTGTGAATTATTTTTTAAAACACTCAAACTCAGTAGATCAGGCTGGAGACAAAAATGTGAGTATTTCTGGTTGAAGACCTTTAATTATATTTGGAATTAAACTGGAGATAAAAGATCAGATGGAGGGAAGTGGAGGCTATGGGGGCTGAGGGTTTGGGCCATTAATGTGAATTCATTTTACCTGTCAGACTGGGCTACTAGTTCACTGATAGCCGGGTGAAAGGATACTGGAACATGCCTCCAGTCTAGAGTAACCTCTTCCTGCCATCGCTGCTAGCTTTATTGCAGTTTCAAGTGTAATGCTAGTAAGTTTTAAACAATAAAACTTTCTTTCCCTAAGAATCTGTTACTGAAGAAATCTACTTGTCTTTACAGAAAATCATGTTTAACACAGAGATTTCTTGTCCTTCTCTTATTGTTCTGTGTGTTCATGAGAAGCTGTCACAGAGCAGACAAACACAACCATAAAATGCTGAATTTAGTACACTCCAAAGGTTTATGGCATGGTTCCACCTGGATTAAGGCACATTTTCTTCCTTTCAATCTCTTCAGATAAAACACTGCAATCAACAAATTGATAGAACAGATATTAATAATGGTCCTTACAGTTCATTCTCTTTTTTTGACATCTCAACTTCATTTTGCACCAGCCTGGCAGCACCATATGTTTTGTTAACTTATTCAATTGTCATTTTGTGGTTTTATGTTACAGTTTAGTTGGGAAAGTAGCCAGATACTGTGAGTACAAGTGATAATTTATAGCACCTGCACCTTTAATAATACTTGGTCTGTTTTTTTCTCTCACCTCCCACTTTGAGGACTAAAATCCCAATGCAGGGAGGTAAGCAACTGCTGGTGAACTTTTGCGACCCTGCTTGGTGGAGTCATTGTTATTTAGCTACCAGTGCATTTTTCCTATGGACAGGAAAATTGTGGTAATGCACTCTATTGTTTCCAAGTAAGTTTTGCTGCTCAGTGTGCTGTTTGCTTGGAGAAGACTTCAGCCTTTGGCTGCTTGTCAGTTGTTTAGTTCATTCGAGACCCTCTCCATTGGGGAAGTGGGGTAAGAGAAGTAGGAAGCTTGTTGCCTTTTGTTGTTGAAGTGGTTTCAAGGTGACTTGCCTCATACTTTGAACCAAATCCATTCTCTACAGAACTAATAAGAAAACCTGCCAAAAGATTAGTTGAGCATGCTTATTGAATAGGCTGGTGAAGTTGAACAAAACTTATCAAATTTGAAGGCAGGTGATTATTTGGCACTTAATCTTTCAGACAGTTTTGAAAATTCATTTCAGTCCCTCACATTGATTAGCTACGTATGTTGATTACCTAGAAGAAATACCATGGTTGATGCCATTTTAAGCTGCATTGTTATAATCTTCCAAAAATGAGTTCAAGTAAATTCTTCATCACAAACATGTCTTTTGACATTATTCAATCACATACATTGTATGTTACTCTTTCCAAACATTTACTTAATTGAAATCCAAGAAGAAAACTAACATATATACAATCTCTTATGTATTCATATCTATATTATTCTAGCCCAAATAACTTGATTGAAGTATAATTCATCTGATTACAAAACTAACATTTGTTGAAATCTCACAAATACAGTCCCCACCTATTCTTTTTATAGAGTCATACAGCATGGAAACAGACCCTTTGGTCCAACTAGTCTATGCTGTACATCATCCCAAACTAAACTAGTCCCATCAGCCTGCTCTTGGCCCATATCCCTCCAAATCTTTCCTGTCCATGTATCTATCCACATGCCTTTTAAATGTTATAATTGTACCCACATCCATCATTTTCTGAGGAAGTTCATTCCATATGTGAACCACCCTCTGTGTAAAAAAAATGCCTCTTACACTTCGAGTATGGCTGTTTTCATTTCATCATATGTTGGACTTAGAAAGGAAGACTAGTTTATTTCATGGGTAGGTTAGAAGTGCAAAAGGCAAAGGAATATTTCTTCACCTGTCAAATCTAAATTATAAGAGTTCACATTAAACAGATTCTCAAATTAAAAACAAGTGTAGAAAAAAATGCAGGTCAGGCAGTCAGTGTCTGTGGAGAGAGACAAAAACAGAGTTTTGGTGCCAGATTTTATGGAGGAGTAGCTGTCTTACTCCTTGAATGCCATTTTACGCACTTTTTTTAACAAAATGAGAGATCTTCATATTTTTGACAGGAGAATCCAATTCAGGCCACCTCCGAAAGGCAGAGCTGCACTTCGATTCTGCTTGTTCTGTTGTAGTACAAAACTGTTGGTGGAAGGTAAACCACAACTCCTTATTCACAGAAGTCAGCTCCTGCATTTTGAAACTTAAAAGTCCAGATTCACAGACAGGCACTTTAACAGCTACTGTGAATAAAGTTAGAGTTCTTGTTGGTAGGGAATTCAAGTAGCAGCTGTGATAAAGTGCCGGATTGCAAGGCATATATGTTAGGATGCCAAGTAGATAGAGGATATTGCACCAAATGGATGGGATATCAGGTCGGAAAGGGATCCAAATTGGTTGTGATTGCCTTGCAGAGAAATAGACTAACACATATAGGTGGCAAGGAGCCAGGTAAACATTGCAGTGTTTAGGAGGTTGGGAAATATGGGGTTCAGGTGGAAGAGGGTATTCGTCAGGTTCCAGGTAGTGAACGATCTGTCAGTGGAAGAAGGAGGGAGTAGGTGTGGAGCAGGGAAAGGGGGAGTGTGAGGAGTCCCAGTAAGTGGAACAGAATGGGTCCAGAGCAGGGGAAGGAAGTGGGTTGCAACATTGAAACAGGAGAATTGAGATGTTGGGTTCAGAGTGGGTTGGGTGTGTCAAGTCCTCTAGGTTCATAGCTCCTTGAAAATGGAGTCGCAGGTTGATAGGATAGTGAATAAGGTATTTGGTATGCTTTCTTGTATTAATCAGAGTATTGAGTACATGTTGCGGCTATACAGGACATTGGTTAAGCCACTGTTGGAATGTTGCGTGCAATTCTGGTTTCCTTCCTATCTGAAAGATGTTGGGTTCAGAAGAGATTTACAAGGATGTTGCCAGGGTTGGAGGATTTGAGCTATAGGGAGAGGCTGAACAGACTGGGGCTGTTTTCCCTGGAAAGTCAGAGGCTGAGGGGTGACCTTATAAAATTTACAAAATTATGAGGGGCTTGGATAGGGTAAATAGGAAAAGTCTTTTCCCTGGGGTTAGGGAGTCCAGAACTAGAGGGCATAGTTTAGGGTGAGAGGGAAAAGATATAAAAGAGATCTAAGGGGCAACTTTTTCACACAGAGGGTGATACATGTATGGAATGAGTTGCCAGAGAATGTGTTGGAGGCTGGTACAATTGCAACAATTGAGGCATTTAGATGGGTATATGAATAGGAAGGGTTTGGAGGGATATGGGCCTGGTGCTGTCAGATGGGACTAGATTGGGTTGGGATATCTGGTCGGCATGGCCGGGTTGGATCGAAGGGTCTGTTACCATGCTGTACATCTCTATGACTCTTAAGTCCTGGGGAGAGAAGGGAAATGTCAAATCAGGATCTGAGGTATGTAACTTGTCTCGGGGAGGTGTGGTTGGGTTATGTGAGGTAACTATGGGCTAGTTGAATAGTTATTCAGGAGTTAGATTACACATTTAATCGTCCAACTTTCCCTATGAGTTTGTTTATCTAATTTTATCAAAAGCCTCTGAATTCCTGGAGGGTTCCCAGGTGATTGGCCAGTGGAATCTTTGATTTCCCAAGAATTCCTTCAGAGACCGACACAGTGGTCCCTTGCCCCTGGGAAAATCTGGGTTGACGTTTCAGATTGACGACCTTATACTAGAACTTCTGTTTAAATGTTGGGTTTAGTTGCCACATCAGTTGTTGTTAAATTGTCACAGGTCATGCTGAACACCTATGCAAATATAACCTGTTAATTCAGTTTCACTAGCTACGATTTCATGGGCTTAGACAGATCCTAAAGGCTGAATCCTTTAGTGGACAGGTTTGGAGAGTCCGAGTTGGGTTACTTGTTGCAGATATTCCTAGCCTCTGACCTGCTGTTCTAACCATTGCAATTGTGTGGCTTGTCCAGTTCGGTATCTGCCCAGAATACTGATTAGTGGGGGATTCAATTATGGTGACACCATTGAATGTCAAAGGACAGTGGATGGATTTTCTGTTATTGGGGATGGTCATTTGCCTGGTGTGAATGTTACTTGTATTTTTTCATCCCAATCCTGAATATTATTCAGATTTTCTGGCATTTGTACATGCACTGCTTCAATGAGTCTGTTGTTGAATAGTTGCTTCCACATGTCCATTGCTATAATGCTTTCCTGTTCTGTATTCATTTTCACACTCTGAATTCATCATTAGCAAACATTTCCACCCCCCCCCCCCCCTCCACCACCACCACCATAAATGTTTGGTGAGAAATTTTGCTGTAGTCCATGTCAGACCCTGTCTACTGTTCCATTACCTTTCCTTACAAATATTTTCTTGTTCACAATGTATTAAATCTGATTGCCAAACTTTAAAATGAAAATGCTTTTATATTTATCCCATGCCTTTAAATGCATTGTCACTGCCTCATTGAAATCACTTGCGAGGGGCAGATCTGCTATAAGCCATGACAGTGCACTTCAGTATTTCTTAGAAATCTCACATCTGTTTTTTTATCGCTGAGTTTGTTGTACTTTTCATCTCTTATTTCTGCATTCTTTACAAAAGGTTATTTTTCTTTCAGAAGATGAATGAGCAAATTGTGTATGTAATGACAACAAAATTGACTTCTTTTAAAATATCTACCCCAATGTCAATAACACTAGTCGAAAGTTTATGTTCCATTAAAGAAATGCATTGGTGTCCCAACTGAGTAAATTACAAATTTACAGATTTTCCAAACATGATTCTCTGTCATTTCCCATATTTAATTTCATGTGTACTTTTTTCATTAATGATCTACTCAGTAAGGAGGTTATTTCACTGGACAACACATCTGTGTTAATAAAATGAATGATTCTCGGTATTTTACCAGCCATGATTGAAGGTTGGAGCAGACCTGATGGACTGAATGGCCTAATTTCCTGCTCCTATCTCTTACGGTCTTATGGTCTGTTTTACAAGGCATAACCATTATATTCAAAGATTTTAGTGGGTTATCATCTCCAAATTTCAAACTGGTAGAATGTTCAAATTCCTGAATTTTTCTACTCAGAATCTAGGTAGCCTTTTAGCCAGCCTATTCCACTCAGTAGACATGAATCCAGTGCCTAATGCTACGTAATTGAAAGATTCTATCTCCAATACATTGATCACTGGGCTGAAGAGTCTTGACCAATAAAATGACCGCTATATGTCCTTCTTCTTCTGCAGTCCAATTAATTATATACCAGCCAATTTGAAGAATTTCCAAATTAAATTACTGCAGCCTTGCATTAGTACTCCATATATTAGGCTCCATCTTTCTTAAATTTATCAAAATCAGACTTTGCCTCAAGATGTCACTAAATAATTTCTTTGATTATAAGTTTATCCACGAAAGTTAATCTGTCAAAGCTTCATCCTTATTCTCCAACTATATTTAAACAGACTTTTCAAGTCTACATTTTTATGTGAGTCTTTTATTTCAGTTAACCATAAAACTTTCATCCCACTGATTATTAGCTTCCCATATTTATACAACAAATTCAAATCCAGTTAACTCCTAATTAATTCATCACCTGTTCCATCATTCCATTAGGCTCGAGCTTTCTTTCAGATCATATTTGGTGATAACATGCTTCAGTATCTGAGGATTTGTGAATGGTGCTAACTTTGTGCAATCATCAGCAAACATTCCCACTTTTGACCTTATGGTGGAGGGAAGGTCGTTGATGAAGCAGCTGAAGATGATTGAGACCAGGGCACTACTCTTCCTCAATGACCTTGTTTCCTTTTCTAGGGATAAACTTTGAGCAAATATCACCATAGACCCACTGACTCCCTCAGCTACGTCAACTACACTTTTTAACACCCTGGATCTTGTAAGGATTCTCTCATTTTCTCTTTATGCATCACATCTGTTCTAATCATGCAGCCTTCCATACTAGCACTTAAGATGTATCATCCTTTTTCCTCAACTGAAAGTACCTGCTCACTCTGTCAGACCCCTCAATCATGATCCTGTTACACTTTCCATGCCTACTCTCACCCATTCTGTTGGTTCTAATTTTATTTAGGTTTTGGGCAGTAATTATTTGTGCTTATGCAATTCACACCTTTGCTGGACATGCCTCATGTGTCTTTACTTCCCCAGTTACACTATCTTTAGCCTGCACCACCAACTAATTTGTCTTTCAGGGAAATTGAATGCTCCCCCAAACACCCCCACCCCCCTTCTCAACCTTGAATTGGGTTTGCAGATGGTAGTGGAGGTATCAATTAGATGGAATGGTGAGGGGTGAGGACCCAACCTGCATATCCTTGTCCACCTGCCTCCAGTCAAGCTCAAGTAAATTTGGTGACCATGCCAGTCGTAGGCCAATTGTGATCTTTAAGTATACATCCTACTGCCACTGACATTCAGTGGGCAGTGGCTATTCTGTGTAAAAAAAAATAGTCAGCAAATGGCTTTGTCTGCAGCCTAGTGAGTGAGGCTGTTTCTTTCACAGGTACTCTGAGCCTGCTAAGGGAGCAGGCATCAGGAAATGGAGAGCCTACGGAAAGCCACACCCATCCCTTGGTACATTACACATTGCTTACTGGCAAACACTTACTTGCAACACCCACCCTGTCTACACACATGTCAATCTGAAGATCCATCTGTGATCTTCAAGGTAGGCCCAAGTGTTACAGCAAAAGTGGTCATCGCTCTGGTAGTGCTGCACATTCTGATGAACTGTTGACAACTTTCAGGGAAGGATAACTATCCTACTGGGGCCTGATACGTAGGAGACGAACCTTTGCTGTCAGTTAGGTGCTTTATTGTCTGTCTGGCAATTGCATCTATTCTTCTGGAGAGAAGCTATGTGGAGCTGCCATAGTTTTGCAGTTAATGTGTATGGTCCCCCACTATTGACTCTAAGTTCCAATCTTAGTCTTTTCTGCCTTCACCGCATCACAGGCCTTCTCTTTTTATTCTCTTCCCAAGCCTTTTTACCTCCCAGACACCTCACCCTAGACCCTCATTTCATTTGTTTAAAATCTATTGTATTTGTAACTTTTGAGGTTCTGATTAGTAATTAACTCTGTTTTACTCTATCCACCAATGTTGCCTTACCTTTGAATAATTCCAATATTGTCTGCTTTGATTTCATCCTCAGTTTACTTCTGTATCCCTTTATGCTCTTTCTCTTGGGAACTGTCAAGATTGTTTGCCATTAGTAAATTTTGCTTTCAATTAATAGTCCTGTAGGAAACTGTATAGAATGGTTAACATATTACTATGATCATTATAGGGACTTTGATTTGATAATTTTATGTGCATCCTAATATAATATTCACTTTGATTGTATGTACTAGTATTATTTTCCTCGATATAAATTTATGACATTGCATGGAAAGCTAATTTCCTTTTGGAGGTTGTCTTACAAAAATCAAACTGCATTTGCTATTGCTGTATGTGTGTGGTTAATCTCATTTCCTGTTGTTGATTTCATGTCTTTGCTGCTCTGGCTACCTCAGGCATTATCTGTTGCCCTGCTTGCAGGCAAACGTGTTTCACAAGTGATGTAGTGGAGAATGTCTTCATCAGAGACTATCCCCAAGTAATACAAAAGATGGAAAAGGTAAGCACAATATGAATCTTGAGTAATCTGCATTTAAATTATTGAGTGTGTTTTGCATAAAAATTGCATGATGCTGCTAAGATGTCACATATGATTACTCAGTTCACCAAATCAACAATTGAACTGCATTTACTTGCATCTATTTCTTGAATAAAAAAAATGCAATGATAATTCCAGTTCTTATACCTATTTCATAAAATATATTTCACATTTACTTTGTAACTTCCAATGTGACAAAGTAACTGCTTTTTGAAAAATACTATTTGTCCTCCTATTTGAAATGGCAATTTATTTCATAAAAGAGATTATAAGGTAAAAATTCTTTGTGATGCTCATCCTTGCATTGTTAAGACAGGATTGTTTTGTTTGCCTTTTGAGACTCCATTAACGCACTGAACTTGACACCATCCAGGACAGAGTAGCTTGCCTAATTGGCATCTCACCCACCACCAGAAATATGCATTTCTTCCATCACTAATGGCAGTATTGTGTACCATATAGAAGCTGCATTGCAGAAACTCACTAAGATTCTTTCTTTTCCCTTTCCAAACCCATAACCCCTCCCACCTAGTGGAACAAGGGCAACAGGAACATGAGAACATTAATTTCAAGTTGTCCATTATCCTCATATTAAAAAGTGCATTATTGTTCCTTTGCAGTTACTATACCAAAGTTTGGGAACTCCCTACCTAATAGCACTGTGGATGTGCCTACACAACATGGACTGTAGCAGTTCAAGAAGGCAGCTACCTGAACCGTATCTTGTCAAAGACAATTATACATGCGCAATAAATACTGAATTTGCAAACAACGGACATGTGCCATAAATAAATAAATTTATGCATTTCCAGGCTTAAGAATGTTTAAATGTGCATATATTTTTGAGTTCAAAATATGTGACATCATAATTTAAATAGTGAGAAAGGTTGAAATTGAGATTATTCTAACTGCTGAATTCAGAGAAGTAATTCTTTCCCTTCCATTAAATTAAATTTATATTCTGACTGAGGTGGAAAGGAACAGCTGTTTATTGCAATGATAAGTGCCATCATAAAAATAATTGCAGAACTGCAGATCCTTTACTTCAACAAGTGAGTAAGAATCTGGTTTGGTAACATTGTTTTTCAGAACTGATAACATCATATTGGTTCATGTGTATACTCAGCATTATGGTTGTACTGGGAGTGTTGTCATAACTATACTATACTAAGATGACAAAATAATCCAGTAGTATTCTGCTCAATACATGATGAACAGGTACCCAGACTTTAACTTATTTAACTCTGTTTGTATTAATTGTGATCAAGAAAGTAGACTTCTGAAGAAGGCGAATGTCTATGTTAGAAAAAATTGTTAATTGTATTTAGAATTGTCTGTATTACAAATATGGGTTTCATTTCATTTATTTAGCTAGAATTCAGGCAACAGGTTTGAATTTCTGTGGAGTTTCTTTGTTAATGATAATGTCAGTATTGCCTATTTCACTGGGTGTCATTCCTGGATTCTGCACTTATGGATCATGTTGCACACATTGTGATGGTGATGGTTCGGGGTTGTGGCAAATATCAAAAATAGATTTCCAACATGAGAACCTAAGACATAAAAGTAATAAAGTTTGAACCCCCTTGCACCTGTTCCACCAAAGATCATTGGTCTATCCCAATGTTCTGTGATGTCCCTAGTACCTAAAAATCCATAGATCTCACTCTTGAATATACATAACAACTGAGCATGCAGAGCTCTGTTAGGCAGACAGTACTGAAGACTTGTCACCTTCAGAGTGAATAAATTTCTCCTCAGCTCCGTCCTAACTGACTACCACTTAGTTATGTTATCTCTATTCTTTCCAGCCAGGAAAATTATCCCCTCCGCAGTTACCCTGTGAAGACCTAACAAATGTTTATGTTTCAATGAAATCTGCAATCTCTCATTTCCAGAAGTCAATCTTGTTAATTCTTCTTGCACCTTTTCCAAGGCATTTATTAAAATTACCATAGTCCCAGAGACTCATCAGAGAGAGATGGCTGATGGTGGTTTAACCTGAAGGTCACCAGTCCTCAGCTGAGGGGTGAGATCGGGAAGGTCGGACTCTCATGGTGGCCTCAGCTGGTATGGGAGTTAAACCCACACTATTAGCATCACAAAGCAGCCAGCCAGCTGATTGATCTAAGTCATGTATATCATGGTTAGTAAAGGATACTAAAAATTGTGGACGGTATTCCAGGTGAGGTCGCACTATATAAGCCCACTATAATTGCTGCAAGAGCTCCTTGGTGTTACGTTCAACCATTATTCAATGAAGGTAAACATATAATTGTCTTCTGAATTGCTTCTTGAATTTATTGTTAACTTTGTGTTACCTGTTAACTTCACATACATATTCATATACAAAGACCCCAAGACTCTCTGCAGACTAATATCTATTTGGTTTATCTTGTAAAATAACAATTAGCTTTTCAATTTTCCTCAGAGAAGATGGTTTCAGTGTTCTCCACATTATACTTCATCTGACATGTTCTTGCCCATTTAACTGGTCTGATCATTTTAGCCTTTGGATGTTAGAATTATAGCCATTGAATGCTAGAATTTTTGGCAATTTGATGCAATGTATTTACACTATAATCTGACTTCAAGGAAATGTTGTTCGCCTTTGATTCCTATTCGGGTAACATCACAATATCTTAGGACCGTCACCATGTACAGAAACTTGTCAACTTGAATTCCTTTATTGATAGTCTGCAGAAGTTTCTAGTAAGACTGCATTACTATTCTGTAGCTACTACAATTTGTGACGTGCAATTAGTTCTATATATTAAATAATGTCAGCTATGATTTTCATACACTACACAGTCTTCACTATATTTCAGTGCTTTTCCTAGTAAAAAGTCATTTGGAATTTAATTCGCAAAATGTTTCTTCTAATCTTATAGCTTCATCAGAAACCTTGCACCTAAGAGACTGCATCAAAGGATCATAGGTTGGTTTGGTGGTAAGAAGCCAAAGCAGCAACAAAGTCAGCAACTGAACTTGAGATAATGATATTTGATCCCAGCCTGCGGTTAAGACACTATATTTTCATTGTAAACCTGTTGGTGTGTGGTTCATCTGGGACAGTTTTAAACAAAATTCAAATGTTTGCACGCAATAGAGTTAGCTAGTGTTGCAGTATGCAGGGGAAATGTGCAAAAAATAGTATTTCTTAAAGGGTGGTGAATTGTTTGGGTCATGCCATGGGTGCAAATTTTAACACAGCAGTTTTCCTTTTCTGTTTTGAGTGTGGCTGTAGACAGAATGATAGATGTGATAAGAAAAATTGATGATGTGAAGATTACGCTAAAAGAAGAGAGAGAAGTTATGTACACAATAATTGTTGTATATCTGGACCTTGAGAAGGCATTTAACCAAGTTCAAAGAAGATAGTTGTTAAAAATATGGAAGCCCACTGAATTAAGAGTGCGGCAGCTATATGAATACAGAGTTGGTTCAGTGACAGGAAACAGTGGTGATGGATGGATGTTATTAAGATTAAGAGGTAGTTTGCAATGGTTTTCACTAAGTGTCAGTTTTGGGTCCATTACCTTCCAATTTTTGTGAATTATCTACCACTTGTAGGGAGCAGCATCATGACTTTTGCAGATAATACGAATCATCTTAATTTAGGGATTAGGACAGATATAGTCTTGAGGATGACACATAGCAGGTGAAGTTCAATACAGAGAAGTGTAAGTGATGTATTTTGATAGCACCATTTCTGCCAGAGAAATTGATTTTTGTAAGAGCAAGCAGCGGGTCACCAGAGGTAATGTAATTGTGATTTGATAGTTTGCAAGGGAATAATTTCTTGAATAACAAGTGCAATGCTCATTTACAGAGAGAATTACGTAATATAGATAAATAACATTGGAGTGCTAGGTAGACTTATTATTTGGACTTCCTAAATGTTAGGTTAAAATGTTATTTCCATGCCAGGGAGAAAACAACAGGTTGGGAGTGGGGCATAGGCATAAAAGTGGAAGCCATGGCAAACTTTTCCATTTCTGCCACTTTCTTCCCTCTCATCTGCTTGCGGCAGGTTTCTCAATAGTCTGGAGCAAGTTAGTTGACCAGCTACTGCTCAGGGGGAGGCGCGGGCACTTTATGGAAAGATGGAAAAGCTGCCTGCTGTTATTGTTTCATAGGCAGGACTTCCTCCTTGATGGGATTAAATGTTTTAACTCAAGTAGATTAACATTATGGTAGCTATTAACAGACTGAGTCATAAGGTGGCCAAATTGGAATGGACTTGCCAAAGAGTTTTGCATGGAATGGGGAGGAAATGGGGGACTGTCCTCTCCAGTCAAAATTCTAGTGAAAGTAAGTAATATAAACATAAAGCTTTAAAGATGATTGATGAGGGCAGGGCAGTGGATGTAGTTTACAGGGACTATAGCAAGGCTGTTGACAAGGTCCCTCATGGTAGGCTGATAAAGAAAGTGAAATCACATGGGATTCGTGGTGAACTATTAAGATGAATGAAGAACTGGCTTCGTCATAGAAGACAGAGTTGAGGTGGAAGAGTGTTTTTCTGACTGGAGATATGTGACCAGTGGTGTTCCACAGGGATCAGTGCTGGGACCCCTGTTGTTTGTAATGTGTATATGTCATGTAGAGAAGAATGTAGGTGGTTTGATTAGTTAGTTTGCAGATGACACAAAGATTGAGGAAGCTCCATATAGTGAGGAGGGTTGCCAAAGGATACAACTGGATACTGATAGGCTGGAAACTTGGATAGAGAAATGGCAGATGGAGTTTAATCAGGACTAATGCGAGGTGAGGAATTTTGGAAAGTCTAATACAGAGTGAAGTATACAATAAATGGCAGAATCCTTAGTAGCATCAACATATAGAAGGATCTAGGTGTACAGGTCTACAATTGCCTGAAAGTGGCAACACAAGTGGATAAGGTGCTCAATAAGGCAAATGGCATGCTTGCCTTCATT
The DNA here is from genome assembly GCF_047496795.1 of Chiloscyllium punctatum. Taxonomy (NCBI): domain Eukaryota; kingdom Metazoa; phylum Chordata; class Chondrichthyes; order Orectolobiformes; family Hemiscylliidae; genus Chiloscyllium; species Chiloscyllium punctatum. Next base: position 52,957,847 of record NC_092760.1, read on the forward strand.
AGTCAAGGCATGGGGTATAAAAATTGACAAGTCACACTGCAATTTTATAGAACTTTAATTAGGCCACATTTGGAATATTGCATACAGTCACCACACTACAAGAAGGATGTGGAAGTTTTAGACAAGGTACAAAAATGGTTTGTCAGGATATTATGTGGTTTGGAGGGTATTATTTATGAGGAGATATTGGAGAAATTTTGTTTGTTTCTACTTGAATGCTAAAGGGTGAGACGTTTACAAAATTAGGAGAGGCATGGCTAGAGTGGATAGTCGGAGTGTTTTCCCCAAGGTAGAAATGTCAGTTACTAGGAGAGGTAGATTTAAGGTAAAAGAGGTTAAATTTAAAGCAGATATGAGAGGCACATTTTTTAAACACAGGTTGGTAGCTGCCAAGAATGCACTGCCAGAGGTGGTAGATACAACAGCAATGTTTAAGAGGAACCTTGAATGATATAACAATAGGCAGAGAATAGGGGCATATGGACCATGTCGAGGCAAAAAACTTTAATCTAGAGAGGCATCACGTTCAGCACAGTCTTGGTGGGCCAAAGGGCCTATTCCTGTGCTGTACTATTCTTTTTGTTTCTTTTGTTCCTAAACAAGCTAGGCTCTTGGATGTTTGGATATATTGTACTAAATTAGAATGTGTAGATTTTCATAGATAGGATTATAGCTGTGGGGGAACAAGATAACCGAATGTAGACACTGTATATCCAGTAGGACAGCCTGATCTGCTATGCTTTTCCGGAAGCACTTTAATCAGACTCTGATCTCCAGCATCTGCAGTCCTCACTTTTGCCCAGATATAGATTGTGATAACCTATTGATTAGAAATATATTGGAGAATACTTGAGTAGACCTGGTCCTTGGAGAAAGTGAGGACTGCAGATGCTATAGATCAGTCAAAAAGTGTGGTGCTGGAGAAGTACAGCCAGTCAGGCAGCATCCGAGGAGGAGGAATGTCGACGTTTCAAGCATAAGCTCCTCATCAGGAATGACGGGGCGTCCCTAGAGAACTTAGAAATAAATGAGGGGGGATGTTGAGCTTGATAGAAGGTAGCTGGGAATGCAGATAGGTAGATGAAGGTGGGAGATGATGGTAATAGGTCGGGTGGAGCGGATAAGTGGGAAAGGAGATGGACAGGTAGGACAGTTCAAGAGGACGCTGCAGAGTTGGAGGGTTGGATCTGGGATTAGGTGGAGGGTGGGGAAATGAGGAAACCGGTGAAATCAACATTGATCCCGTGTGATTGGAGTGTTCTAAGACAGAAGATGAGGTGTTCTTCCTCTAGGATTCATGTGGCTAGAGTTTGGCGGTGGAGGAGGCTTGCATGTCCTTGGGGGATTAGGAAGGGGAGTTGAAGTGTTCAGCTACAGGGCAGTCTGGTTGCTTAGTGCATGTGTCCCAGAGATATTCTCTGAAATATTCCACAAATTGGCTTCCTGCCTCCCCAGTGTAGAGGAGACCACATCGACAGCAACGGACACAGTAGATGATGTCTGTGGAAGTACAGGTAACTCTCTGTCGAACGTGGAAGGATCATTTGGGGCCTTGGATGGAGGTGAGGGGGGAGATGGGACGCAGGTTTTGCACTTCTTGTGGAAGATGGACTGTTCCACATACTTGATGAAGAGGCAGGCATTGCTGTGGCCCATGCCAGTGCACAACCCCTTTGGTCTGGAGAAAGTAGGAGGATTTTGAAGGAGAAATTGTTGAGGGTGAGAACCAGTTCAGCCAATGAAACTATGCAGGTGCCCTTCCCTTGCCACCGCAAGAAGTGCAAAACCTGCACCGAACATATTTCTGCATACTTTGACACCGTCCTGTCTCCCTTGGTCCAGGATCTCCCCACATACATTCGGGACACATCCCACTCCCTCCACCTCATCTGGAACTTTTGTTTCCCCGTCCCACAATGCCTCATCTTCACCATGGACATTCACTGCATGTACACATCCATCTGCCATGACTAAGGCCTCCAAGCCCTCCGTTTCTTCATCTACCACCAACCCAACCAGTACCCTTCCACTGACACACTCATTCGATTGGCTGGACTGGTTCTCACCCTCAACAATTTCTCCTTTGAATACTCCCACTTCCTCCAGGCCAAATGGGTAGTCATGGGTATTAGCTATGCCTGCCTCTTTGTTGGGTACGTGGAACAGTCCATGTTCTGCAGCTACACCGGCACCACTCCCCACCTTTTCCTCTGCTACATTGATGACTGATGACTGTATCAGCACCACCTTGTGTCCCCACAAGGAGGTATAACTGCTCATCAACTTCATGACCAACTTCCATCCTGACCTCAAATTCACCTGGACCTCCACCATAGAACATCCTGGATGGCCTCCTCCTTCAAGGACCACAATTTCCCCTCCAACATGGTCAACAATTCCCTCCAGTGCATTTCCTCCACTTCTTGCACCTCTGCCCTTGAACCCCACCCCTCCAATCACAACAAGGCTACCCTCCCCACCCCAGGTTCTCACCTTCCACCTTACCAACCTCCGGATATAAAGCATCATCCTTGGCCATTGCTGCTACCTACAAACAGACCTCACTACTAGGGTTATATTTCTCTTCACACCCCTATCTGTGTTTCACAAAGACCCTTCCCTCCACGACTCCCTTGTTACATCCACACCTCCCACAAACCTACACTCCACTCTCAGCACCTTCCCCTGCCACTGCAAGTAGTGCAAAACCTGTGCCCACATGCCTCCCCACCCTCCCCTCATCACCTTCATCCAAGGCCCCAAAGAATCCTTTCACATCCAACGGAGATATTCCCACACAAGTCTCAATGTGGTGTCCTCTATATTAGGGATACAGGACGCCAATTTGTGGAATGTTTCAGAAAACCTCTCTGGGACACACACACCAATCAACTCCACTGCCCTGTGACCGATCGCCAACTCCCCCTCCCAATCCGCCAAGGACGTGCAAGTCCTTGGCCTCCTCCACCGCCAAATTCTAGTCACCTGACCCCTGGAGGAAGAACATTTTATCTTCTGCCTTGGGACCCTCCAACCACATGGGATCAATGTTGATTTCACCAGTTTCCTCATTTCCCCTCGCCCCACCTTCTTGCAGATCCAACCTTCCAACTTGGCACTGTCCTCTTGAACTGTCCTATCTATCCATCTCCCTTCCTACCTATCTGCTCCACCCTCCTTTCCGACCTATCACTATCACCCCCCCATCTTCATTTACCTATCGCATTCCCAGCTACCTTCCACCCAGCCCTCCCCCTGCCCCCTATTTATTTCTCAGCCCTCTTGGCCCACCCCTGCACCATTCCTGATGAAGAGCTTAGCTCAAAGCCCAACTCTCCTGCTTCTCGGGTGCTACTTAGGCCTGGTCTTTCCACAGCCAGTCTCTCTTAATTTCAAAAAAACTAGACCTTGTCGAAGAAGCCACCCAATAATACTGTTATAAGTAATCAATTTGTGTTCCCTTTTCTTTCATTTTTCAATTTTTTCCCATTCTTGCATCTTTGTAGATGGTGCTGAGTCCTGACAGTTTCATAAACAATAATTGCTTTCCAGCATAGTATCTGGGTTCCCATTCACTGGGTCAGTTTGAACGGAGTGCTGTGGTCATCAAACCAGAATCAGCATAGCCAAGCTTGAGTCTGCATAAGCCAAGCTTATCTACTTTGCATAAATGTGCACTTCCTTCTTGATGTTAGATTGCAGGAATTACTGTGATTTATTTTTTATCCTGTCTGACTTCGGATGTTTCACTGATTTGTACTTTGCAAAGGATGTTGTTTGAGGTCATTTAATACTAATTAGACAATAGATAGAAACTCCAACCTGCTAGCTTCTTGTAAGTTTCATAAGATTTATATCCGATCCAGGAATAATTTTTAACAAAAGAAATAAAATCATTTAAGGTTAGTTTTCTAGAATATGGTTTCCCAGTATTGCCTAAGCATAGGACACTGTGTGTGTGTGTGTGTGTAGATACTGTAATACCAATGGTCTCTGCTTCAGTGCTGATCTTGAAATTTATACTGAACAATTTTTATAGATTCACATTGTTGTAGCAAATTTAAGTGTTCAAATGTAAATGTGGCAAATGTACATTTGGTACATTCATGTTAGGATAATTTGCAACCTAATTTCCTGTTTTTGTGATGATTGGGGTTATCTGCAATCTGCCCACATAAAAAGGGACAATTTCAAATAGACTTTTGAGTTTTGAGGCCTGAATCAGCACGAATGTTGAAGTTGAGGTATACTTACAGTACTAAAGCCATCCAATAAATGATACCATTTGTTTTCTCTGCTCCAAGGGTATGGGTCCAGTATTCCAGCCTTCGTTTTCCAATCTTTTCACCATCCCAGTGAATTAACACTATGGGTTTTGATTTGTGCCCCTCTCCCTCCCACTCCATGGAAGCACAAGAAGTGTAGCACCTCCTCTTTTATCTTTTCTCTTCCACTGTGCAGGACCCCAACATTCCTTCCAGTTAAATCACCAATTTATTTATACTTTCTTTCATAATGTGAGCAGTAAATACAGTACATAATGTGATGTCCTCTGCATGGGGAAGACTAAACGCAGATTGGATAATTATTTTGCTGAATACTTAGGTTTGATCTGTAAGAGTAACCCTGAGCTTCTGCTCTTTAGCCATTTTATTTCTCTGCATCACCTGCCTTGTCCTGACCTTCTATGCTGATCCACTGATATTCAGCCATGGCTCAAGGAACAGCAACTTACCTTTGATTATGCACTTCCCAACTTCCAGAGTCATTATCAACCTTAATGATATGAATTCGGAGCAATTGGTCCAATTCTTTCTTTTCAGATGGACATTCTGGCGATGCTTTTGCTGATCATCTGTTCATCCTGACTTCTACTATTTTGTTCATTCCTCTTTCCATTGTTGTTACATGACCTGCTGAACATTTCCAGCATATTCAGTTCAGATTATCTTTGTATCTTTGTTTATTTGCACCAAGTTGTCTGATCTTGCATCCAGTCTAATTAGGAAATTAAACTACATTGTCTTTCTCATCCTATGTTAAAGGAGATTTTCTCAATCTTGGTATCTTGGCCTCTGTTATTCCTGATTGAGAGTGCTTAATAAATACTCTGGAATAGGATTTATCACCCAGATAAATACTAGGTACAGTATTGGAACAATGTGTTCTTCATCAGTATTGATCACTTCGTTCTTACCCATATGAGGAAGAGTTGCCTAAAATATATGAGAAATCTTTCGCATTAGAATGAACATTTATGTTACGTAGACTATATTTTCTGGCATTTCTGTTTGGTTTCCAGTAATATGAACGATTACAGATTTTGTAAGAAAAAAGCCACAGCACATTGCATGAATGCATATATCTCATTCTGCTTGTAATGTTACATCTTGCAAGCTTGGCTATGTGACTATTAGCTTTCAGTCCTTGATCACAAATGCAGAAGAATGTCAAGATAGACACATACTTGTGTACACCACTATAAAACATAAGTATAGCTCTGCCTTTGTTCCTTTTGTGGTTTGAGTTGTTTGTTCTTCTGAAAGTGCACAATTTCATGTTGGTCAGCTACACAGAGCACAGGAACTGTTTGCTATTATGCACTGTATAAAAGTGTAAAATAACATTTTGAAAAAGGGAGGTTGCAGTTTTATGTATGAAAGGACATTGATGGCAAGTTCAGAAGCCAATTCTACACATGAGAACAAGTATATTTTTAAAATATTTAAAGGGAAGCAATCTCAGTGTGCATGACTGTGACTATTCAATTATCTTGAATTGCTGAACCTTGATGATATTACTTAAAATGCCAATGTCTGCAAGGTTTGATGCTACTGATAGATGTAAAGAATAATAAAGCAAAACTTAACCATGATTCTTGAAATGGTTACCTGAATTTAGTGTTTTTATTGTCTCACCAGCACTGCTCAGACTGCAAAGAAAAGAAACCAGCTCTCTATTCCTGTTCAGACTGCAATAAATGGCTTTGCAGTACATGTTCAGAAGAACATGTGCTTGGGAAGGAGACAAAACATCACAAATTGTCCATTCCTGAGCATACTGCAGGTAAGGTGTGCCTGATTAGATCAATATCTAATTGGCTGTTGAGAGTGATGGATATTGACTGATGTCTCTTCCTACTATATCTTGACTGGTTCCTTAAATTGTCAGTTATCCATGAGTAAAACCTCTTTGTTAAATCTCATTATATTGATTTTAGTAAAGTGAAAATACTTTGCCCCATTGTCAAAAAGAAAATATGGACTTAAAGATTGACATCTTGAGATCATGTCTTTGTTGGGGAGAGATGTCAAAGAGTAGTCTTGCAGCACAAGTCAATCTTTATTCAGAGCTCTTTACCCAACACAGCTTGGGAGAGGTCCTTGGAAATAATTTCCATCAGACACACTCTCTCTCTGAGCCAGGTATGGCATTTGTATGCATTCTGTGTTACAATAATTACATACAACATTGGTGTCATTGTTAGCCACATGCCTCTAATCTACACATCTAATCCTATATCACCAATTTGGACAACTCTGTCTACAGCCCTAGGTCCTCCCATGATCTCATCATGTTTACCAGACACCTTTATCACCAGCCCTTGTTACAATACATTTTATTCAATCAGATTCCACCACTGATAGTTATGCTCCTTCCCAGGCACTTGCCATCTGTTTCATGTAATTGCCAAAAGCTTGGATACCTGCTTATCAGTAATGACTTTTTAAAATTCTGTTAGGCAATTTATATTCCCTACTAATGCAATTAGAAGAGATACAAAAGGATACTCATTTCTACCAAATGTTATAAAATTTGTAATATCAGTCCAACATAAAGTTAGTTATATCATTAGTTATATAGTTATACCTAAAGTTGTGAAGTTTTGTAGTTTCATCTAATATAATAATTCTTTGACAAAGTTGACAAACTGGGGACTAACTTCTCTGTCTCAACCTTAGAGATCAAGCATAGTCTCTCTATCTTGCAGCTGCAGTTACAGCTCCTGCAATTTACATACTGTCGGTTGTTTTAGATCAAACTTTGATTCTTGGATGAACCTTACTGTCTCAATTCTAAGTACTTTTCATTCCAATTCTCTTTACAAAATAAGACAGCATCCATTTGAATTCTATTGATGACAGTGAAATTCAATCACCTTCACAGCCTTAGCAAGTCATTAAAAGAAACTTATTTGGATTCCACAGAACATGACCTCATCCTCACCCTTCCCTTATAATTTGTCTCTGTCTCTGTCACTGTCCCCATGATCTTTGGGTGTAAGGATCTGCTCAAATTGTCTCCATCATTATCTTAGCATTTTGCTAAGTGGTGAAGTTACAATTTATTTTTTGAAGTCACACTGACACTGACCATATTTTACAACATCTTTATACCCCTGCCTCCCCCCACTATGCTATCTGTCTCTTCGTGTTCTCACTTCATCTTCCCTGCTAATGAAGTGGGCCGCTCTTCACTATCTAAGGTTGACTGCTCATTGGAATTCAGCTAAATCTCTTCATTTAGTTTGTACGTTGTATTTTTAATTACATGGTAATCTTATAGATATGGTTAATATGTAATAACAGTTACCTAAAGAATTTTAATTATTATGGGATTATATTTTGTATCACCTTCTGGCATGGTCTGCCCCAACAAACCCTCCTCTTGGCCCTTGGCCTATGAGCATTGACTTTGGTAATAATACCCATTCTTCCAACCTTTGCTGTCTACTTTTTTCCACTTCTTGAACTGTCTTTTAGCAATGTACATTAGTAGAATCAATACAAGTCATACAACAAGTTGTACCACAATCACCATATGAGATATAATCCAAATCCAGGGGTGGATTTGGGTATTCATGACCCGGTTCCACAATTGGTCCCACCAACCGATCTCTCTCAGGCTCTTGTTTACTTGATTCATATGAAGGTTGATTTCCTCAGTGTATTTGGTCTATTTATGGATGATGTCTTTAGTCTCCTTGATGAAGTGAGCCCAATCTGCTGTCCGATGGGGAACAATGACAGTTTAGTGGTGACGTACTGTAATATTTCTTAGTGTGTGTCTGTGCATTGGACCGTGAGATTTTCGTTAAGTAGTAAGTCTTTTTCTGGCATAGGTAAGATTTGTTCATTAACAATAACATGCCAAGTTATATTGCCAATGACAATATTATGTCCCAACAGAGGACAGTTTTTGTGATAATAACTGGCCACTATATTGCAGTAATAAGCTGGTCCAACTAGGGCATACTGCTGAAAAGACTGGAGGATTATTCACTGGTAATATAGACAGTGTACAATTCTCCTAAGAGTCAAAGCCACAATAGGTACGCTTTTGCCCAGTCAGTTCCTCTGGGCATGCCTAGTGATCCTCTCCAAGGTGCCACTGATAAGTCGATGTCCTTCTTGGTAATATTTGTAATGATCACATGGTTTGGGGTCTTTTTAGCACTCTCTAGGTCCCCTCATGTTACTTGCCAATATTGTGGACCTTCCTCAAGTGATAGGTATGTATGACCCCACAACTAAATATGTATAGCGCTACTGCTATGTATTGTCCCCCTTTACATAAGAACATAACTTAAGAACTAGGAGCAGGAGTAGGCCATCCAGCCCTTCGAGCCTGCTCCACCATTCAATAAGGTCATGGATAATCTTTTCGTGGACTCAGCACCACTTATCCGCAGTCTCGCCATATTCCTTAATTCCTTTATTTTTCAGAAAAAAGTTTTCTTAGCTTTAAAAGTGTTTACTGAAATAGTGACAACTACTTTCCTGGGCAAGGAATTCCATAGATTAACAACCCTCGGGGTGAAGAAGTTCCTTCTCAATTCAGTCCTAAATCTGCTCGCTCTAATCTTGAGGTTGTACCCTCTTGTCCTAGTTTCACCTACCAGTGGAAACATCCTCTCTACTTCTATTTTATCCATTCCCTTCATAATTTTGTACATTTCTTCAAGAGCCCCCCCCCCACCCATTCTTCTGAATTGCAATGAATGTAATCCCAGTCTACTCAGCCTCTCCTCATAATCCAACCCTCTCAACTCTGGAATCAACCTAGTGAACCTCCTCTGCAACCCCTCCAATGTCTGTATATTGTTTCTCAAGGACACTAAACTGCACGCAGTACTCCAAGTGTGGCCTCACCAGCACCTTGTACATCTGCAACATTGCCTCTCTGCTTTTAAACTCAGCCCCTTTAGCAATGAAGGACAAAATTCTATTTGCCTTCCTAATTACTTGTACCTACAGACCAACCTTCTGTGATTCAGCACAAGAACACCCAGGTCCCTCTGCAAATCCGTATGCTGCAACTGTTTACGATTCAAGTAATAATCTATTTTGCTGTTACTCCTACCAGATGTATGACTTCACATTTACTAACATTGTATTCCATCTGCCAGACCTTTGCCCACTCACTCAATGCATCTGTGTTCCTCTGCAAAGTTTCACAGGCCTCTGCACACTTTGCTCTGCCACTCATCTTAGTGTCATCTGCAAACTTTGACACCGTACATATGGTCCCCAACTCTAAATCATCTATATAAATTGTAAATAGTCGTGTTCCCTGAGGCACACCACTAGTCACTGATTGCCAGCCAGAATAGCACTCATTTATCCTCACTCGTTGCTTCCTGTTAGTCAATCAATCCTCTATTCATGTTAATACTCTACCCCTAATGCTATGTATCCTTATCTTATGAAGCAGCCTCATGTGCAGCATCTTGTCAAAGGCCTTTTGGAAATCTATTTTCACCACACCCACTGGGTCCCTGTTGTCCACCTTGCTCGAAACGCTTTCAAAGAATTCTAAAAGATTTGTCAAGCAGGACCTGCCCTTCATGAACCCATGTTGTGTCTGTCCAATGGGACAATTTCTTTCGAGACTTCTTCCCTGATAATAGACTCAAGCATCTTCCCCACTACAGAGGTTAAGATAACTGGTCTATAATTTCTCATCTTTTATTTACCTCCCTTTTTAAACAGTGGCGTCACATTTGCTGTTTTCTATTCTGCTGGGACTGCCCCAGAGTCCAGCAAATTTTGGAAAATTACCGCCAGTGCACCTACTATTTCTCCCGCCATCTCTTTTAGTATCCTGGGATGCATTCCATCAGGGCCAGGAAACTTATCTATTCTTAGCTCCATTAGCATGCCCAACACTGGCTCTTCCGTAATAATGATCATTTCTACATCCTCACCTACCTCCATCTCTTCATCACTTACTGGCATGTTATTCGTGTTCTCCACTATAAAGACCGATTCAAAGTATCTGTTCAATGCCACGATCATTTCATCATATCCCATAACTAAAGGACCAATGTTTACTTTAGCCGCTGTTTTTCATTTTATATATTTAGAGAAACTTTTGCTATCTGTCTTTAAATTCTGTGCTAGTTTTTTCTCACTCTATCTCACTTTCTTTATAGTTTATTTTGTGGCTTTCTGTTGACTTTTAAAGTTTCCCAATCTTCTACCTTCATGCTGTTTTTGGCCACTTTTGTATGCCTTCCCTTTCAATTTGATAGCCTACCATATTACCTTAGACACCCATGGCAGATTACCCCTCTTCTTACAGTCCTTCCTTTTCACTGGAATATACCTTTGCTGAGCAATTTGAAAAAATTCTTTAAAAGTCTTCCACTGCGCATTAACTGTCCCACCATAAGATCTTTGTTTCCAGTCTACTTTAGCCAGGTCCTCACTAATTCTATTGTAGTCCCGCTTGTTCAAGCACAGGCCACTGGTATTGCATTTTATCTTCACTCTATCCAGCCTCTATCCAGCTGTATTCTAAACTCAACCATACTGTGATCACTTCCTCCAAGACGATCCCTAACTATGAAGTCATTAATTATTCCAGTCTCATTACACAGAACCAGATCTAGGATAGCTTGCTCCCTTGTCGGTTCCATTACAAACTGTTCAAGAAAACTTTCACAGATGCATTTAACAAACTCCCCCTCAAGGCTACCCTGACTGAGCTGCTCGATGAATCTACATGCAGATTAAAATCCCCCATGATAGTTGCCGTACCATTTTTAGAGGCATTAGTTATTTCTTTGTTTATTACCCGCCCCAATGTGATGTTATTAGTTGGTGGCCTATAGACTATGCCCATCGGGGACCTTTTCTTCTTAGAGTTTCTAATTTCCACCCAAATGGATTCAACCTCATTCTCCATAGAACCTCTTAGAAACACTCTAATGTTGTCCTTGAATATCAGAGCTACACCACCTCCCTTACATTCCTGTCTGTCCTTCGAATAGTCTGGTAACCCTTGATTTTTAACTCCCACTTATGACTATTCTGTAACCATGTCTCCATAATGGCTACCAAGTCATGTTCATTTGTGATGATTTGTGCCATTAACTCATCAACCTTGTTACAAATGCCATGAGCATTCAGGTAAAGTGCCTTTATGCCAGCTTTCATAATGTCATGATTCACAACATCTCTAATATCTCCTGAGTTATCCTTCCTTTTTGCTTCTTTTATAGCCTGCTTTGAACTTAAACCCTCCTACATACATACCTTTTTATTTATCATCATACTTCCTGATGCTTTCCCTTTCCCCCAACTCACAAGTTTAAACTCCTTTAAATCCTATTTATTCTTTTCGCTAGAACTGGTTCCTGATTGGTTTAGGTGGAGACTGTCCCATCAGATACCCTCGCTCCAAAACTGATGCCAATGCCCCAAGAAATGGAACCCTTTTTCCTACACTATTCCCTTAGCCACGTGTCTATTTCCTGAATTTTCTTATGTCTAAGCCAATTTGCACATGGCTCGAGCAGTAATCCAGAGATTATGACCCTCGAGGATTTGTTCCTTAATTTCATTCCTAGTGCTTGATAATTCCCAAACAGGTCCTCCTTCCTAGCCTTGCCAATGTTCTTAGTCCCATCATGGACCACAACAACTGGATCCTCCCCTCCCGCTCCAGTATACTTCCAAGTTGGTTAGAGATGTCCTGAACGCTGGCACTGGGCAGGCAACACACCATGCGGGACTCTCGATTCAGCTTGCGAAAGATATCATCTGTTCCCTTAATTATAGAATCCCCTGTAACTACCAAGTTGTCCTTCTGCTTCCCCCTTATGAATGGCCTGCTACGCGATGGTGATATGGTCAATTGGCTCATCCTTCCTGCAGTCCTTTTCCTCATACACAATGAGTGTCCAATACTCTACTAGCGAGGTGTCCTAGGTTTGTGTTCTCCCCAAATCATTTTCTGCATTGCTCATCCAATACCCAGTCTGGCATATCTCATTGCAGCACGTTAATATCGATCATTGTTAATAGCCAGCTTGAATAAGTTGTACATAGCTCTGCCTTGTGCTCTTCTTGGGAAATGTTAGCTATGCAATCGATAATCAAGTTAGTTGTATCCTGAACAGATATCAAAAACTCAATGATGTAAAAACAATGACTGCAGATGCTGGAAACCAGATTCTGGATTAGTGGTGCTGGAAGAGCACAGCAGTTCAGGCAGCGTCCAAGTAGCTTCGAAATCGACGCTTCGGGCAAAAGCCCTTCATCAGGAATAAAGGCAGTGAGCCTGAAGCGTGGAGAGATAAGCTAGAGGAGGGTGGGGGTGGGGAGAGAGTAGCATAGAGTACAATGGGTGAGTGGGGGAGGGGATGAAGGTGATAAGTCAAGGAGGAGAGGGTGGAGTGAATAGGTGGAAAAGAAGATAGGCAGGTAGGACAAGTCCGGACAAGTCAAGGGGACAGTTACTGAGCTGGAAATTTAGAACTAGGGTGAGGTGGGGGAAGGGGAAATGAGGAAACTGTTGAAGTCCACATTGATGCCCTGGGGTTGAAGTGTTCCGAGGCGGAAGATGAGGCGTTCTTCCTCCAGGCGTCTGGTGGTGAGGGAGCAGCGGTGAAGGAGGCCCAGGACCTCCATGTCCTCGGCAGAGTGGGAGGGGGAGTTGAAATGTTGGGCCACGGGGCGGTGTGGTTGATTGGTGCGGGTGTCCCGGAGATGTTCCCTAAAGCACTCTGCAAGGAGGCGCCCAGTCTCCCCAATGTAGAGGAGACCACATCGGGAGCAACGGATACAATAAATGACATTAGTGGATGTGCAAGTAAAACTTTGATGGATGTGGAAGGCTCCTTAAGGGCCTTGGATAGAGGTGAGGGAGGAGGTGTGGGCGCAGGTTTTACAGTTCCTGCGGTGGCAGGGGAAAGTGCCAGGATTGGAGGGTAGGTTGTTTGGGGGCGTGGACCTGACCAGGTAGTCGCGGAGGGAACGGTCTTTGCGGAAGGCGGAAAGGAGTGGGGAGGGAAATATATTCCTGGTAGTGGGGTCTGTTTGGAGGTGGCAGAAATGTCGGCGGATGATTTTGTTTGTGTTTAAAAGTACTCTATGCTACTTTCTCCCAACCCCCACCCTCCTCTAGCTTATCTCTCCACGCTTCAGGCTCACTGCCTTTATTCCTGATGAAGGGCTTTTGCCCGAAATGTCGATTTCGAAGCTACTGGATGCTGCCTGAACTGCTGTGCTCTTCCAGAAAAACTCAGTGGTGTCCAGAATAACTTGATAGGATTTTTGCCCTTACTGACTTGTTTTCTTTCAGTTCTGTTAAGTACCCCTTATGATTCTACAAATATTCTGTTGCAGATCCTGTATTTGTAAATCACTACTCCTGAGGCACAGTCTGTCCTTGCTAACTTCAATAGACTTCTCATCCTTCTACTTCTAGTTGGTCAGAATTCCTCCTTTCTCAACTAAGCTTCCGAGGAAGTGGGTAAACAGCTGCTTTGTGGTAGGAGAGCCCCATTTTGGTACTTGTATCTCAGTCATGTCAAAGACTACTTGCGCATGTCCCTGGCACGAGAGTCATAGTTTCTCCTATATCCCCCTGTTTCCCTTTCTAACACTAAGAGTATGTTGAAGCTAATGCACTTCCTGGTCTGGGTAATTTCTGCCTGCTGGATTCTAGTTTTGAGTGCTACTCTTTTAATAAAGTACATATCTTGCTGTTGTCAATTTCAGTTGATTGACTTTTAAAAATTGTTTGCATCCTGCATTGATTTAAAACGTGAGATCTTTAATTTATCTTGTCTACAGGTGACAGGAGTGAGGTTGATGCGTTTCCACTCTTTTGTCCGCTTCACACTAAAGAGCCAATGAAGCTGTTCTGTGAGACCTGCGATGTGCTGGCCTGTTGGAACTGCCAGCTAACACAACACAAAGGTCATAGGTAAGCTGGAGGGAGATTGTCTAGGTGCATTGTAATTCAGCATTAATAGGAGAATTGCAAGATCCCTTCTCCCCGCAAGTTTAAAGCTGCATAATTTAGTTTTCAAAACCTAGTGTAGGATACTTTGCCCCAGAATTGAGGAATTATTTAAATTTTTTTGGGACGCTGCAATCAGTTTCTGTATGTGGGTAGAACAGAATGCTTTTTATTCAGATTGAGTAAGATTAGAGAGTAAGGAAATCATCGGACGAAGGTAATTAAAATTATATGCTTGAGGGTTGGAGCAAAGTGAAGAAGGATGAGAAAATGAGTTGCACAGTATGACACGACAGTGACTTTAAAAGGTGTATTCTGTTCTTGTTTTTTTTGAAGCAAGTGCTTTGAGACGGGGAAGCGGGCTGTCTGGTCCAAGCCAATAGAGTAAAAGGTTTGTAAGGTCCCTGGGTTTTATTTTAAAGTTAAACAATAGGAGCATGAATGGCTCCCACAGACCCAAGGTTTTAGTTCAGCTTTCAGCACTTGTTAGGTTTTTGAAGCTGGTTGTGGAAATTGCCTTACATCCCTCCCTGCTGCAGCAAAACGCTTGAGTTCTCTCTCTCCTTCTCTTTCTCTCTCTCTCTCTCTCTCTCTCTCTCTTTCTGTCTCTCTCACATGAACTGAAGAAACATAATATGTGAGACTAAATTTGACTTTTCTAAGGGCGTGTTTATGGAATGTTGTTCTATTCAAACATTTGCTGTTCAGTAGTTAAATAATCTAGTATTCTGTTAAATTTTCCAATAGAGTTAAAGAACAAAGAAAACTTACAGCCCAGGAACAGGCCCTTCGGCCCTCCAAGTCTGAACTGATCCAAATGTACTGTCTAAACCTGTCGTTTAGATTCCTAAGCATCTGTATCCTTCTGCTCCCCACCTACTCATGCATTTGTCCAGACACATCTTCAATGAATTGACAGTGCCTGCCTCCACCACCTCTGCTGGCAACGCGTTCCAAACGCCAACCACCCTCTGTGTGAAGTACTCATTGCGTGTAAACCCCTTAAACTTTCCACCCCTCACCTTGAAAGCGCAACCTCTTGTTATTGAATCCTTCACCCTGGGAAAAAGCTTATTTCTATCCACCCTGTCTATACCCGTCATGATTTTGTAAACCTCAATCAGGTCCCCCCTCAATCTCCTTTTTTCTAATGAAAATAAACCTAACCTACTCAACCTTTCTTCATAGTTAGCACCTTCCATACCAGGTGACATCCTCCTAAACCTTCTCTGCACCCTCTCCAAAGCGTCCACATCCTTTTACTAATGTGGCAACCAGAACTGTACACCGTATTCTAAATGCAGCCAAACCAATGTCTTGTACAATTTTAACATGATGGCCAGCTCTCATACTCAATACCCCATCCAATGAAGGCAAGCATACTATATGCTTTTTTGACCACTCTATCCACCTGTGCAGCAACCTTCAGGGTACAATGGACCTGAAGCCCCAGATCTCTCTGCTCATCAACTTTTCCCAAGGCTCTTCCATTCGTTGTATAATTCGCTCTAGAATTAGTCTTGCCTAAATGCATCACCTCACATTTTTCTAAATTGAAAACTATCTGCCACTTTTCCGCCATACTCTCCAGTCTGTCTATATCCTCCTGTATTCTCTGACAGTCCCTTATGCTTTCTGCTACGCCACCAATCTGCGTGTTATCTGTAAACTTACTGATCATACAAACAATGTCTTCTCCCAGATCATTTATGTATATTACATACAACAGTGGCCCCAGCACTGATTCATGTGGAACAGAACTGGTCACCTTTCTCCATTTCGAGAAACTCCCTTCAGCTACTACTCTGTCTCCTGTTGCTCAACCAGTGTTTTATCCACCTAGCTAGAACACCCTGCACGCCATATGACTTCACTTTCTCCATTTGTGTACCATGGGGAACCTTATCAAATGCTTTACTAAAGTCCATGTATATGACATCAACAGCCCTTCCTTCAACTATCAACTTGGTCACTTCCTCGAAGTACTCCTATTAAGTTGGTAAGGCGCAATCTCCCCCGCATAAAACCATGTTGCCTATCACTGATAAGCCCATTCTTTTCTAAATATAAATAGATCCTATCCCTCAGTACCTTCTCCAGCAACTTTCCCACCACTGATGTCAGGCTCACTGGTCTGTAGTTACCTGAAATATCCCTACTACCCTTCTTGTACAGGGGTCAACATGAGCAACCTTCCAGTCCTCCGGCACCTCACCTGTGTTTAAGGATGCCACAAAGATATCTGTCAGGGTCCCAGCTATTTCCTCTCTCGCCTCCTCAGCAACCTGGGATAGATCCCATCTGGTCCTGGGGATTTGTCCACCTTCATTACCCCTAGCTTACCCAACACATCTTCCCTACTTATGTCAACGTGATCCAGACTAATCAAACTTCTATCTCTAATCTTAACATTCTTCATGTTCCTCCCCTCAGTGAACACTGATGCAATGTAATCATTCAGAATCTCGCCCATTCTCTCAGGTTCGACACAGAGCCTTCTTTCGTTACCCTTTAGTGGATGAATCCTTTCTCTAGTTACCCGTTTGCTTCTTATATAAGAATAAAATGCTTTGGGATTCTCCTTAATTCTGCTCGCTAAAGCTATTTCATGACCCCTTTAGCCCGCTTGATTCCTCATTTAAGACTTGTCCTACTCTTCCAATATTCTTCCAGAGCCCGTTCTGTTCTTAGCTGCCTAGACTTTACATATGCTTCCCAATTTCTCCTGTCATCCACGGTTCACGAATCTTGCCCTTCCTATCCTTTGTCTTCAACGGGACATGCCTATCCTGTACTATCTCTAACCTATCTTTGAAAGCCTTCCATATCTCAAATGTAGACTTCCCTTCAAATAGCTGTGTCCAATCTACATTTCCAAGCTTCTCCTGCCTAATTTTGATATAATTGGCCTTGGCCCAGTTTAGTACTCTTCCCTTAGGACCACTCTCTTCTTTATCTACGAGTATCCTAAAACTTACAGAATTGTGGTCACTGTTCCCAAAGAAATCCCCCACCGCAACTTCTACCACCTTGTCTGGCTCGTTCCCCAGTACCAGGTCCAATATGGCCCCTTCCCTCGTCAGATTATTGACATCCTGCTCTCGAAGACTCTCCTGGACGCTTCTTACAAATTCTACTCCATCCAGACCTCTGACGTTAAGTCTATCCCAGTCAATGTTGGGAAAATTAAAATCTCCCATCACCACTACCCTATTGCCTCTACATCTTTCCATAATCTGTTTACCTATTTGTTCTTCTACCTCATGCTCACTGTTGGGAGGCCTGTAATACAGCCCCAACAGTGTAACTACACCTTTCTTATTTCTCAGCTCCACCCATAATGCCTCACTACCCAAGACCTCCATAGTGTGCTCTTTTAGCACAGCCATGATATCGTCCTTGACCAGCAATGCAACTCCACCCCCCCTTTCACTTCCCTCCCTGTCCTGTCTGAAGCGTCTATATCCTGAAACATTTAATTGCCAATCATTATGCCCTTCCTTCAACCAAGTCTCTGTGATTGCAATAAAGTCATACTCCCAGGCACCAATCCAATCCCTAAGTTCATCTGCCTTACACACTATACTCCTTGCATTAAAGTAGATGCATTTCAGGCCACCAGTTTTTTTTGTGCTCACCTGCTCTCTGCCTTCTCTTCCCTTTATTAATGCTATCCTCACGATTCTTACAGCCTCCAGTCTCCACCTCACTGCCTACTTGTTTTCTCTTCTGGTTCCCAGCCCCCTGCCACATTAGTTTAAAACCTCCCCCACAGCAGTAGCAAAAACTCCCCTAAGGACATTAGTTCTGGTCTGGTTCAGATGTAGACCGTCCATTTTGTAATAGTCCCATCTTCCCCAGAACCGGTCCCAATGTCCAACAAATCTGAACCCCTCCCTCCTACACCATCTCTCAAGCCACATGTTCATTCTGCCTATTTTTTCATTTCTATGCTGGCTAGCGTGTGGCACTGGTAGTAATCCTGAGATCACTACCTTTGAGGTCCTCCTCTTTAACTTCTCTCCTAGCTCCCTGAATTCTTGTTTCAGGACCTCACCTCATTTTCTCCTTATATCGTTGATGCCTATATGCACCAAGACAACTGGCTGTTCACACTCCCCTTTTAGAAAGCTCTGCAGCCAATCGGTTTTACCAATTCTTTCTTTGTTTGTATTTTAACTATAGGGTGAGAATAAAGTGTATTTTGCTTAAAGCCAAGTGGTGTAACCAATTGAATTACATTTGGAACACAGCACCTTAAAATTGCCTTTTAAATAAGATAAACATTAGAATGCAGGCTATCTCCTTGATAGCTTTGAAGGGTTATTGATCTGGTTCACAATAATAAGGATCACAATAATAAGGATTTAAAATATCCAGCAGGTTGTGGTGATGGGAGAGGCTTATTATAAAAGTTCATAAATGGGCCTGTCTGGTTTCTCAGTGGCTGTTGAGATGCTGATTCTATCAATTTGCTTTTCCTATTTCTTCTTCACAGTTTCAAATATCTAGAAGATGCTTTACAAAATCAGAAGATGGTTTTGGAGGAATTAACACTGAAAATGGAAGAGAAAAAAGTCAGCATCCAGAACACAGCAAAACAAGTGGAGGACAGGTAATATGACCCACTTTTACTCAAAAAATCACTAATTTAAAATTAGTTCAGCCAGACAGTTTACAAATCTGTCATTTATTCGATATGAAGCTACTCAAGCTGATCAAGACGGAAAAAGAATTGAAACTGAGACTAATAAAAAAAATTAAATATCAAAAAATGTTTCTTCTGAATCTAATTGCCAAAATATAAGAAGGCAATAGCTTTGCTAATTCAAGGACTCTGTATCCAGTCAGAAGTCACACCACACCAGGTTATGGTGCAACAGGTCTTTTTGAAATCACACAAGCTTTCGGAGTGCAGCCCCTTTGTCAGGTGCAGTGAGAGAGCAGGGCACACAGACTCGGAGTTGATAGGCAGATATAAACACTGTCTGTGTGCCCTGTTCTCTCACTGCAACTGATGAAAGGGCTGCACTCCGAAAGCTTGTGCAATCTCAAATACTTGGGGATAGTATAGACTGCAGATACTGGAAATCAATAAAAAGTGGAGCTGAAAAGGCACAGGCAGGTCAAACAGCATTGGAGAAGCAGGAAAGTCGACATTTTCGTCCCAACCCAAAACATCAACGCTCCCCCTCCTCCAATGCAGCCTGACCTGCTGTCGCTTTCCAGCTCCACTTTCTTATTGACAGTGATTTCAAATAAATCTGTTGGACTCTAAAGTGGTGTTGTGTGACCTTTGGTTTGTCCACCCCAGTCGAACACCGGCACCTCCACATCATCCGTATTCAATCAATAATGACCTTTCTAAAGAGTCAGTTGAAATTAGTCAATTAAATTTCTAAAGTCAAATCGATTAGTAATTAAAAACATACAATTTGACTTTGATAAGTGTAATTTTTTGACATTGGAGTTGGTAACAAAAACTATTGAAACAATTTGTTCTGAAATCTGCCAATATCCCCTTTAAAATCACCTGACGGGTCAATGGGCATGGCACAGTCTTCCATTGTTGCTCAATGAAGAGCTGTCTCGGGATTCCTGTTATGTGTCTGCGGCTCACTAGCTTGTTGACTATGAAACCTGAGACCCAATATCTGGTGTACGTCAGGCACAGGAATTAGTTATTGAGCTAATCAGTAACCAAAACTAATTGCACTTAAATTTCTTAAGCTGCATGTCTTGCATCTTTGAGGTGATTTTCCATGTGTTGGGTTTTGGTTACTTATTAGATTAGATTAGATTACTTAATGTGGAAACAGGCTCTTCAGCCCAACAAGTCCACACCGACCCGCCGAAGCGCAACCCACCCATTCCCCATCATTTACCCCTTTACCTTACACTATGGGAAATTTAGCATGACCAATTCACCTAACCTGCACATCTTTGGACTGTGGGAGGAAACCGGAGAACCCGGAGGAAACCCACGCAGACATGGGGAGAATGTGCAAACTCCACACAGTCAGTCGCCTGAGTCGGGAATTGAACCCAGGTCTCTGGCACTGTGAGACAGCAGTGCTAACCACTGTGCCACCATGCCTCCCTTATAATAATTATATAGTACATTTAATTTATTTTTGTACTGGACTAATTTGTTCGATTTCAACTTTTTTGCTTCACTCCTGCCAATCAAAACATTTCAACATATAAATTTAAAGGCCATTTTCCATCTCTAAACAATGCACTGTAGACAATATCCAAGCTTAACGTTTGTCAAAAGTGAGTTCTAGTGCCATTTTAAAAAGCTGCAGCTGCACATTTCAGCCCTGTTCAAGAAATCTTATTTCTCCAGGTTTTAGCACTTGCAGTACAGAATTCATATTACTAGCGTTATGTTATTCAGGAAAAAGTAACTAACACAGGAGGTCCTCTCAGAGCAGCTCAGTCCTCTCAGAAATGTGAAATACATTTTGTCTATTAGAGCAGAGCTGGCAAATCAAGGATTTGTTGCCCATCTCTAGTTGTCTCTGAGAAGGTGATCTTCCACCATGAACCACTGCAGTTGTAGCTACACCAATAGTGCTGTTAGGAATGGAGTTTTAGATGGCAGTGAAGGAAAAGCAGTACAGTTCAACCAGATTCTTCATGGCTTGGAGGAGAACTTGCTGTTACCATGTATCCCATGCCCTTGTTGCTCAAGTTACTAGAGATTACCAATTTGGTATGTGCTTTGCTAAGAACCCTTAATGAGTTACTGCAACGCATCATGTACGTGGCACACACAGCAACCACTGTGCACCAAAGATGGGGAGTGTGCATGTTTAAGTGGATGCTATGTCTATCTATTGAGCTGCTTTTCCTGGATGGTGTCAATTTTCTTGAGTGTTGACTGAGGGAAGCTGCATTTTCCAGATTTTTGTGTGTGTTTTTTTTTGTTGAGCCAGGGCAATTGTAAGGAACAACCATGGTCTGACTCAAGGTGGTAAGGTACAGAAAATCGATGCATTAGGCACTGCTGAAGAATAGGGGCTGACCTACACGGGAGATTGAATGTCACAGATCAATTTGGAGGGTGCCGTGAAGAGCAGCCTATGGCGAACAGTATCAGCTCAGTGAAAGTGAAAGGTTGTTTACTCCATCAGTTCAGAGCAGCAGAGGTTACTGCAGGTTGTCAGTGCCATGCAGCTGAAGGGGTCTGATCAGTTCCCTGAAATTGGAGGCTTATGGGCAGTAATTGCTCAGTGCAGTTAGTAGTCAGGGCAAGGGAAAGCCTGTGACCCATAGAGTTCAGCTCTGTGACTAGAGTGCTGGAACTAGATGCTATGGTGCAATCTAATTAAACTATGTCATTGGAGAACAGATTGAGCACTAGGAATGAGCAATCATTGGGGCAGACTGAGTTGGAGTGGCTTTTGAAAAGAATCGGAGGTTATGTCTTTCAAAGAGAGTAGCTGAAATCTCTCGAACAAAGACAGTGTTTTAAGGAACTTTGTGATTCAATTATTTCTCGATGTCTGGTTGGTTGGCTGAGAAATTTGAGGAATCTGAATTTATTGCATCTGCTATTTAGTGAGTGATTTGTTTGACCATAGTTTTCCTGTTTCATATTTATCGCCTGTTAATTCTGCATGTTAAAAGTATGAGAGAGTGTTGACTGCTTTGCTGACTATTATACAGTAAAATGTCTTCTGTTTGTTTAAACCAGTGGAATCTTATGGCTTTATTCTCTTAGTAAGCAAGTAGGTTTTAAAATTTTGACAACCCTACTGGTCCCTAACCAGGTTTTTAGGGGCTGGCATGGTGGCTCAGTTGTTAGCACTGCTGCCTCTCAGTGCCAGGGACCCCGGTTTGATTCCAGCCTTGGGCGACTGTCTGTGTAGAGGTTCGACCTTCTCCCAGTGTCTGCGTGAGTTTCCTCTGGGTGTTCCGGGTTCCTCCCACAATTCAAAGATGTGCAGGTTGGCCATGCTAAATTGCTCATTGTGTTCAAGGCTGTCTAGGTTAGGTGCATTAGTCAGGGGTAAATGTAGGGGAATTACTAGATTACTTAGTGTGGAAACAGGCCCTTCAGCCCAACAAGTCCACACCAACCCTCCGAAGCGCAACCCACCCAGACCCATCACCCTACATTTACCCCTTCACCTAACACTACAGGCAATTTAGCATAGCCAATTCACCTAACCTGCACATTTTTGGATTGTGGGAGGAAACCGGAGCACCCGAAGGAAACCCATGCAGACACGGGGAGAATGTGCAAACTCCACACAGAGAGTCACCTGAGGCAGGAATTAAACCCAGGTCTCTGGTGCTGTGGGGCAGCAGTGCTATCCACTGTGCCACCGTGCCGCCCACTTAAGAAACACTGGCTAATCCAGGATTTGAACCCGGACCTCTCGGAGGTCTGCGAGAGGAACACCCAAAGCGAGAATCATACCCCTAGGCCAACGAGCCTGTCTAGCTGGGTTACTCTTCAGAGGGTCAGTGTGGACTTGTTGGGCCAAATGGCCTGTTTCCACACTGTAGGGATTCTATGATTCAACCAAAATGCAGCTCTTGTCTGGGATCACAGAAGTGGGGAAAATTCCACTATATTCCTACCATGTGATTGTGGATCTGTTTTAGGGTGTCAGGAGACTTATACACTACAGAATCTCCAGTCTTTGATCTGCTCACAATACTTATTCACATCCCATAGGTGATTAATCCATTTAAAATTGGTGGTGACCAACCGTATATTAATGTTGGGAGATTCGGTGGTAGTAATAGCTATTGAAAATCAGGTAGAAATGGTTAAATTCTTTTTTGTTGGATATGGCCATTGTCTGGCACTTGTGTATCACAAATGTTTGTGCTACTTATTAGCCCAAGCCTAAATATTGTACAGGTTTTGCTGTATAATGGATATTTCCATTATTGCTAGTATCACCAATGGTACCAACCACTATGCAGTTATAAACAACATCCTGACTTCTGATTTTATTGTGGAGGGAATATTGTTGATGAAGCAGTGAAGATGGTTGAGGCAAGGGCATTACCTTGAGGGACTCCTACCGCAATGTCTTGTGGCTCCTTTCTTTATGCTATGTATAACTCCAACTAATGGAGTTGTCTGCTTCTGATTCTGCTTGACATCAATTTTGGTAGGGGCCCTTAATTCCACATTCGGTTAAATTTACACCTTGTTGACAACACCTGTCATAGTTAAATTTCTGTGAACTTCAGCAGTTTTGTCCATGTTTAGTCATAAGCTTTAATGAGATCTGGAACATAACGATAATGATAGAACTGACTCTAAACATTAGGGAACTACTTAAGAGCTATGTAATGGCACTCTTACAATGACACCTTCCATCATTTTGCTGAAGATTAAAAGTAGACAACTTTGGTAACAGGCTGTATTGGATTTATCTGGCTTTTTATGTAAAGGTTAAGCCTGGGCAATTTTACGCTTTGTTGGGTAGCTTCCCTTGATAGATCTGGTATTGTTTGTTACTCTGTTTAGAAATAATTTATCCCAAAAATTAAAGATTACATTTCAACAAGGCTTGGTGCACTGATGAAGAATTATTGAATTGGATTTAAATTAACAGGGATCTGTGAGAGCTAAATCAATAAACTTGAGGAAAACTTAAAACAGCTTTGAACTGAAAATATCCGGCTTTTTTTCAAAATACTGAATGTAGCTTGGCTAAAAACTTGACAGAGGGAGATACAAGTTGTCCTCTGTTGCTCTCTAAGTTTTTGAGCTTTTATAGAGAAAAGGATAGGACTTTTATATTTAAAAATATATTGACAATTGAAAGAAATTATCGTTAGATGTTCATCATTCATTATGCTAGTAAACTTGAACTTTGTGTGTTGCCTTATTGAATTTCCAAAACATCGAGTTACGCACATCATTCCATAATCTTGTTTTTGCATATGAACATTTGTTTAGACTAAAATCTGCATTTCAGAATATACAAGGAACCATTAGGGAAGGTTGGAGAAAGTTTGTTAAGGTTAAAGAATTGGTGTACATTCAACCTGTGTCATGTTTACTATTTCTGACCTTTTGCCACCGTCCTTTTTAACTTATTAATTTATAGCCTGAGTGTTGGCCAATTTTCCCATCAGGGCGAAAGTGAGGACTGCAGATGCTGGAGATTAGAGTCGAGAGTGTAGTGCTGGAAAAGCACCGCAGGTCAGGCAGCATCCAAGGAGCAGGAGAGTTGACGTTTCGGGCAAAAGCCCTTCATCAGGAATTCCCAAAACGTCGACTCTCATGCTTGGATGCTGCCTGAACTGCTGTGCTTTTCCAGCACTACACTCTCAATTTTTCCATCAGGCAATCTTAACTGTTCCCCACAATTCCACAGAATGGCCCTATGCAGATTTGCTTACTTTTTGGCAAAGATGTGGATCAGGATCTTAGAATATTTTACAAGATTCATTAGAATTAAGAGATTGAGTAAACTGCCTTTTAAAAAGAATGTTGTATATTGTTTATGCAGGATAGTTTTGATGATTTTAAACTGTTGATTGTTTCAGCTGCTGTAGTACATTCTGTCACATCTGTCGGAATTTGAGCACAGTTTTCAGAATATATTGTTGAAATGGAATTGCCTCAAGCCTTCTCAGTGAGCTGGAATCACTTGGTAAAGTTTTTTTTGTTGTTTCAGAACATCAGCCAAGCAGGAAAAGCCTCAAATCTGTGTTCTGTAATTCTGATAGAAGTCTGCATTCAACACAGAGCTAGTTCACTAGTTACAGCTGTACTGGAACCACTTGGCTAGGGGTACAGTTGGTTTTGGAATATATCTTTGGAATTACTACAAGAATGTGATTGGGGCCCATAGCATTTGCCATGCACAGTGCCTTCAGGCATTCTTAATGTCTCATGGAGTGAATCAAAAGATTGTCATTTGTGATGGTCAACTTGGCATTTCCAGCTGAAGGTAGTTGCACATGTTCAGCTTTGCTTTTTTGCATTCTGATCTCTGCTCTGCTATCTTTGTGGAATTGTTGACCCTTCTCCAGTTAGTTGTTGAATTATCCACCTCCATTTGTGTGTGGATTTGGAGGGCTGTAGTTTTTTGATAAAAGCCATTGGTTGTGCGTCAGTGTTTGCTGTGCTGTTAGTTATCCATTAGTAGCTGTGGACCAATTTTGAGCTGTTAGATCTGGCAACACTGTCATCAAATACAAGGTGGAGGTTGTCCTTATTAGGAAGATGGGATTTGATTTTTGCATGTAAATCTGCTGTTGAGTACTGTCGTAGATCATGGAATAGAATTCTAGAAACCCTACAGTGTGGAAATAGGCCATTTGGCATTCCATTCAGACTCACCTCCTCCTCCCCCCCCCCCCCCCCCCCCCCCCACCACCACGTTAACCAGTCATTAATTGGATCATAATTGTTCTGTAACGTTTGTCTTGATTCTGTATTCCAAAACATTGTCAATGTCAGTTTCAAAACTTTAAATTGGCCTAGTTTCAATAGGTTTGGGAGAGAAGAGAGTTGTGGTTTTCCCAAATCCTTTTTGTGAAGAAGTGCTCCTTGACATTGCCCTTAAACAATGAAGTTGTTCCCCTCCCAGTTCTGCAGTCTTTCTAGGAAAAGATTGTCTGCACCTATTCTGTCAAATCCTTTAACCATCTATCCACATTGATTGGATCATCCTTACTGGATGAACATTGCCTGATGACCTGCTTATAGTCATAATTAATAACTTTGATCACAGCTACGCTAGTGTTACTAAAATTGAAATAGTGCTTAAAAGATAAATGTAAGGTGATTACTACTGAGTTACCGCACAGACCTTACACTGTTTGAAAGAAAGTACTTTAATTAATACTTTCATCATCTATAGCATGCCCCAGAAATGTTTAATGGTCAATATGTTGAAGTGTAGTCTTTGTTGCAATGTATTCAAATGTAGATAAGTATTCTAAAGCAATAGTTAGGGAAGTGAGGAGATGATCTATTTTTTAGTTTTATTGATTAAGGAATAAGTGATGGTCAAGAGACAAGGAAGAATCCGCTCCTTCTAATAATTTTGTGTTCATTCCTGGATTGTGGGTTTTACTGATGTGTACTACTATTGTCTATTTAGTATTACACTGAGAAAGTGATGGTGGTCTGCCTTCTCGAACTAGTGCAGTTTACTTTTGTCAGAAAAATAAGTAGATTGCAGAATACTTGTAAATTTAGAAGGGTGTATAGCAAAAAGATCCAGGAGTACAAATACTAAGTACATAAAATACAAAGTTATGATGCAGGTCAATATGCCATAATAGGAACAAAACAAGGGCTCACATTCATTTATAGAAGGATAGAATTACAAAGTAGAGACATTATGCTAAACTTATTTGAACCTTGTTTAGATGGCTCTGAACAATTCTGGTCACCGCGTTACAAAAAGGATATTGAAACACTGAAGAGTGCACAAAACAACATTTAGAATAGAACCGGAACTGCAAGTTCTTACCCATCAGGAAATTAACAGACTTATATACTTCTATAACTAATAGACTTATGAACGGACTTCTCATATATTAGAATTGATCTTCCTCTGCACCTTCTCTGAAGCTGTTACACTATATTCTGCACTCTGTTCTGTTACCCTGATTTGTCTGGTTAGCATGCAATACGATACTTTTCACTGTATCCTGGTACATGTGACAATAATAAATCAAATCAAATTCTTGATGAACAGGTTGAGTTTAATTTTGCTTGAAAGAGAAGACTGAAGATAATTTAATAGAGTTCTTTTAAATGTTTACAGTTTTGATGGAATAAACAGGAAGCATTTCTAGATGGGAAAAGGCAAATCAATATAAGATGGTCCCTAAAAAAAATCAAATACGAAATTCAAAACAAATTTTGAGAAATTAGAACACGACCTCATGGAGTCTTTGTGACTAATAGTACAGATGAATCTAGGGAGAGGGAATGGGGAATTATGCCAATAAAGTTGGATGAGGAAGGATAGAGGATGTTCAGCTGGAGCAGAGATACCCACATGGACTGGTTGGGATAAATGGCCTTTCTCTGTGCGACATGTTCGCTCTACATCTGTATAGTTCATGTGCTGAAGGTGCTAAAAGGCTGAATTCATGTATTTCAAGAAAGAGAGTCATGACACTACTCGTTTTGATTTGTCATAATTCATTCTATTCAGTTACCTTCCCTCTTTTCGATCTTTCTCTAAAAGAGAGATGAAATAGCCACAGATTTGCTGCTCATTCTTAATAGGTTTTGAAGACTAGCAGGTAGAACTCCTCCCATTATTTTTCCTGCATTCATGAAGGCCAGCTCTTGGCCTCTGCTTTGTTTTCACTTTTTGGTAGCAAAGAAGGAATTAAATATGTGGACACAATTATTGACCTTCCTCATTACCCTTCTTTAGGTTAATTTGAACATAGCCTGGAGTAATCCTTTTCTTTAAAGCAACAATGTTTCTATGTTCCTAGCCCACTCTCCATGGAACCATGCCTCAGTGAGGGAATCAACACCTTCAGGTGGATGGGGAATGGAGAAAATTGGAGATTTTTTTTATTCACAGGTAGTCTCGCACTTGTGATTCCTCGGTTATTTAACTTTTGATCTTTGATGTAGCATTTTACAGAGGTACAAAGTGAAAGTGAGACAGGTCTGTATAAATTAGAAGGATAACTGAACCAAGATTTCAGCCTGTTGATATGTGTAAGTTACCTATGGTGCAATAACATAGATGGTGGATTGGTCGCTGGTCTTCAGCTTGATCTTAGTTGGAGAGGCTGTGTGTGGAAAATCGATAGAAAAAAGAATTCTCCCAGACCCCACTCCCACAAATTCTAATTGTATTTTTATTAGAGTTATAATAGAATCATGGCCCCTGATGCGGTTGGACAGTTTTGTAATTGATTCACTTTAACCAAATTAATGCAAATATGCGTCTATTCAAAGTAAGTTTTTACTGAACAGGAATTTATCTTGCAGGTTAAATGAAGTAAAGCAAATACGAATAAAGGTTGAAAATCAGATTAAGATGGCGAAGATGATCATGATGAATGAATTAAACAAACGAGTGAATGTTCTCATGGACCAGTTGGAGGTGAGGCTTTCTGATGCAGCAAAACTACTTTAACTTTGCAACTATTTTGAAAAACCGAATTGCTGCTTAAGGCTGCAATAATTGATATTTGTTGGATTTCAATATACTTTAAGGAATTTCAAGAGATATTCTGATAGTATTGTGTTTAAATGTCAGTTATTGGTCATCAGTAACCAGGTAATATAGTGGTACACCATGAATGTCATAAAATGTTTTTATTTCTTGTTATAGTTTCACTTTTATGGTTGCCTTCGTTAGAAGCAATTTTCAATATGTATGTCATATTCATCACAGCTGAAATGGATCACCTGCTTTCAATATGACTTGCTGTCGTACTTCAGAAATGAAATATCAGCTAAGCAGTTCTATTACCTTAAAACCATTGACAAAATGATGACAATTATTTTCCTCATGAGTTTATCAAGTGTTTTTTGTGGTCATTTTGTATATTATTTTTTAATTCTCACAGGACCTGACTATTCCTAAATCAGAAGGTAACTAGGTGCGCAATCTGCTCCAATACATTTGGCAATATTTATTTTAAATAAGTACAAAACAGATTTTCATGGTTGGGCGTGGGCTAAATTTATAATTCTGAAATTTCATCTCTTGAAGAAACAGGATTTTGTTTTGCCTTCAATCCATGCTGACAGCACAGCTTAGATTATATTATAGGCATTTCGAATATTGCAAGCTTGGAAATCTGTTGGTGCACTCAAATAGATGCAGCGCCTTTGCTACAGTGTTTCATTGCCAGTTCCAATTCTAGTCTGAAGAAAAATATTATGATGTGTGAAGATTAATTTTACAATTAAAACTGGGGAAGAAATTCTTTCTGAATAGAAAATTCTTGAATGGATTGCAGGTGATGTGGAAACAAAATGCATTGATGGGCTAATATTTAACTAGAACTCACCTTCACCTTAAAATGTTTGCTGTGAAGAACAGAATGCAGTAATTTATCTAGAATGCTAAAACTACTTTTGGTGATAAATGAGTCCCTTTGCAATTATAGTTGAACAAATAGCTATAATAGGGAAATAAGATTTAAAATCACAAATCTCTGAGTCCTTTCCAGCCTTTAATATTTTGTTCAAATGATCACCCCCTTTGGATTGCTACCTTTGTAGTGGAACTTGAGATCACAGAATCTGTTGTAAATTCACCAACATCATTCTTCCTTGGTCATGGGGCTGTTCAGTAATATTCCATTCATTGGTTTGGGGGCAGGTGGGGTGGAGTGGCTGCACTTGGAAGAATATATGTTTGCTATAGCGCTACTTTTCATCATCCCTGATTCTATGATTTGATCAGCCCGAGTTTTCCATTGAAAATGTGGAATCAGAGAATGTCGCCTTCTATGTATGTTAGCAGCTATCTTTTGGCCGAGAATTTCAACAAAATGAGAAACCAAAGCAGCACAAGCATACTAATAACTGCCCTTCTGCTTCAGTTTTAGTTCCATCTAATTTGGTAAATTAACAACTATAAACATTTTATATGGTGTAATGGAAGCTCTTTTTGGTGATAATGATGCCAATGTTCTTTTAATCACAGAATATCACAAATGAACGAAAGCTCAAACTGGAGCACCAGCTTCAAGCAGTGATGGGTTTGTGCAAGCACTTGGAGCATGTATTGAACTTCATCAATTGGGCAGTCTCTAAGAAGAATGATATTCCATTCTTATTCAGCAAGGAACTGGTAAGTGTGTATGGTCAACTTGGGCAACATTGCTGGCAAAATCAATCAAAGAAAAGTGTGCATTAATTATACAGAACTGGCTCAAAGGTAGAAGACGGAGGGTGGTGGTGGAGGGTTGTTTTTCAGACTGGAGGCCTGTGACCAGTGGAGTGCCACAAGGATTGGTGCTGGGCTCTCTACTTTTTGTCATTTACATAAATGATTTGGATGCAAGCATAATAGGTACAGTTAGTAAGTTTGCAGATGACACCAAAATTGGAGCTGTAGTGGACAGCAAAGAGGGTTACATCAGATTACAACAGGATCTGGACCAGATGGGCCAATGGACTGAGAAGTGGCAGATGGAGTTTAATTCAGATAAATGCGAAGTGCTGCATTTTGGGAAAGCAAATCTTAGCAGGACTTATACACTTAATGGTAAGGTCCTAGGGAGTGTTGCTGAACAAAGAGACCTTGGAGTACAGGTTCATAGCTCCTTGAAAGTGGAGTTGCAGGTAGATAGGATAGTGAAGACAGCGTTTGGTATGCTTTCCTTTATTGGTCAGAGTATTGAGTACAGGACTTGGGAGGTTATGTTGCGGCTTTACAGGACATTGGTTAGGCCACTGTTGGAATATTGCATGCAATTCTGGTCTCCTTCCTATCGGAAAGATGTTGTGAAACTTGAAAGGGTTCAGAAAAGATTTACAAGGATGTTGCCAGGGTTGGAGGATCTGAGCTACAGGGAGTGGCTGAACAGGCAGGGGCTGTTTTCCCTGGAGCGTCGGAGGCTGAAGGGTGACCTTATAGAGGTTTACAAAATTATGAGGGGCGTAGATAGGATAAATAGACAAAGACTTTTCCCTGGGGTCGGGGACTCCAGAAATAGAGGGCATAGGTTTAGGGTGAGAGGGGAAAGATATAAAAGAGACCTAAGGAGTAACCTTTTCACGCAGAGGGTGGTGCATGTATGGAATGAGCTGCCAGAGGATGTGGTGAAGGCTGGTACAATTGCAACATTTAAGAGGCATTTGGATGGGTATATGAATAGGAAGGGTTTGGAGGGATACGGGCCAAGTGCTGGCAGGTGAGACTAGATTGGGTTGGGATATCTGGTTGGCATGGACGGGTTGGACCGAAGGGTCTGTTTCCATACTGTACATCTCTATGACTCTATTATAAGCAAAATTGTGAATAGATTATTTAGTATAACAGATTTAGAAAGAATGTTTGATATGTCACACCCAATATTAATATTTTATTATTTAGATCTTGTTTCAGATGCGTCGTTTGCTAGAAACACAGTGCAATGTAGATATGGGTCCCTCCATGATTCAGTTTCGTTGGGACTCTACCATGTGGACTAAACAGCTCTCTACTTTAGGTAGGAAAGATCTTACTACAATACTAGTCAATGCCAGCTGAATGCCTACCTTGGTTCATGATCTTACTAACCAGTTTTCATGATGAATTAATTGATGGTTGTCAAAGGTCCGAGAACAGTTTACAACTTTCTCACATTCGCAATGTATAAGATACAGCAATAAAGGATCATCATTATAATAAAATACATTTTGACACAAATGACTTATTTTGTTCATCTTCCAATAATTCATTTATTTATAAGATGATCTGTCATTACCAACCTGATGGTGCACTTACAGAAGGAAATCGCTAACTAGAAAATTGAAAATAAAATATATCTTAAATTAAAATATTAGGCAATGATTGCAGAAATGTTGGAAAAAGGAAATAGACTCAGACTCAGTAAAAGCCAGACAATATTTCTTTCAGGGACAGTGGAAAGCTGAAGTTGCACTGAATCACATTGTTCGCCTACTGATTTCTAAGCAGTATTAGTTGATGGTTCACAAGAAAACTGTAGACTATTTGATTAGGTAATTAGAATGTGGAAAGCTTTTTGCTGTGGAAACAATAAGGTAAATAAAGCTGTTTAGTTTGCACTAATGTCTAGAATGAAAATGTAACTGGTTATCCTTGCTGTATAAGGATTACTTTGAGTCCTGTCACATTGGTGTCACACTGCATGATGGCTTCTTAATGGAGATTATAATCTCAGAAAAGGCATTGCCATCACTAGCTGTCTAATTCTAGTGAAATCTATTCCTTATTACTGCAACCCTTTAGTAGTGATCTTGCATAGGGTTTCACACTCCAGTTACAAATTGGACACATTTTTAATTAAACAGTTCATGAATTTAACAAATCATTATGTCACTTTCACAATTGTTGGTTATTACATCTCTACCCAAGCATTCAGGTATTGTCCTTTTACTGTCGGTGTGAGTTAATTGTGCTTTGTGTAACATCAGGATTTCTGTAGATCTGTGTGAATTCACTCAAATGTTGACCTCAAATGAAGTCCTTGAAGGTAAGATTAAGGCTTTATGATTTGTGCATTCCAAGAGATCAATTGCACCTGAAAAGTCAATGAAATGTGAAGAATGAACAGCTGGAATTCCAGACAGTAACATAAATGAAAATCTATTCATCTCAGCTACACTTGAAGCTCTCATTTTGCAATCATCACTTGAAACGTATCAAGTTATTTATCAGCTTTTGACTTTTCAACTTGTTGTATGGGTGTGAAGTAATTTGTCCAAATTATTGGCTGATGACCAGCATGTGCTCGTTATTTGTTTGATTTCAGGCAGCCTCAATTGCATCTTTGTCTTGTTCACCTTTAGGTTCATCTGGCAAGCTCTCTCTAGCACTTGCAGTGGATTCTGATCATGGTCAACAACAGCTTTTTTTGTTGTGTCTCGCAGAGCATCCGCAATTCCTTTCACTTCGGGAAGATTACTGACTATTGCACGCTGTTCGTGTTGATTCTTCTCTGGAGTCATGGAAATAGCAAATGGCATATACAACTTATGAATCCCCTGAATGGCATCCAGCATATAGTTAGAAAACTGCTGCTTTCATCCAGTTTCACTAGGCAGTTACCATCCTTCACGTCAAGGGTAGTAAAGGTCTTTGCCGGCAGATTGTGACAAATTTTCTACAATGGTTGGCACAGGGTAGTGAGATCTCTCGAAGTTTTATTGAGATTCTTTGGATCAATGCGAATTCCAGCACTTTTCACTGCTATCATGCTGCTAATTCAGTATTAGCAACATGTTAGTTTCTGGATTGCTCCTTTCTTTCGTAGCTCTTCTATCATATTATTTGGGTTGACTTGAAGACAGCTGGAGCTCTTCTCAACAATTGCTGAGGTGGAGTCACGCACTTGTACACTTCGAGATAGTATTCACTAGGAGCTCATCTATAACGCTTAAAAACAGCTCAGTAGTTTTCAAGGATTTCATTACCAGTCATTGGCTTAATACCATTAATAGAAACACTGCAAATCTCTTCTGGACACATTTAAAGTTACTAGTTCAAGTTTTAGACTTGCTTTAGCTGAGATTAATAGATTTCATTAACATTACTATCTGGAATTCCAGTTGTTCGTTCTTCCCATTGCATTGATCTTTCAGCTGCATTTGACCTCTTAGATGCATATCATAAATCCTTAATCTTACCTTCAATGATTTCATTTTTGGGTCAACATCTTGAGCAATTTCACACAGATCTGCAGAAAATCTGATGTTCCACAAAGCACTGATGTCTTTCTAACATTTCACCTCACTTGAAGCTCTCATTCTGCAATCATCACTTGAACTGTTTCAAATTATTTATCAGCTTTAGACTTGTCGATTCCAACCTGTTGTATGGTTGTGAAGTAATGTCTCAGAATTAATGGCTGACGTCTCACCAGCAGCCTCCTTAATAAGGCTACTTTGCTTCTTTCTTTCTAAACACTTGTGTGAAAAGTGATTCAGCTTCTGATAGCCAAAGCATTGCTTTCCCATGCTAGACATGCTTCTTATGTGATATCCTCCAAAATATTTATAAGCTGTCTTCAAGACCTTTCTATTGATGCTTCTGCAGATATTTATTCCATTACCCAAAGGTTATTTTCATTCTATCTAGAAGCTCTCTGAGTATAATGCAAGTCTGACCTGTTTTCCCATTAATATGCTCTAGCTGGTGATTGATTATTTCAATACTATGACATGTTGATGGCTTTAAGTTTCACCACTATCAGTAGATATCCTCTGGCAGCAGGATCCTTTATGCCTAAAACCTTCCTATCTATTTTGAGATCATCTTTCAGTCATCCAAACTCTCCGGATTCATTGAGATGTATAATTGTAGTTACATGCTTATCATTGTCTCATCTCCCTGTTTAACAAATTATGTTCATACTTGGCATTAATGTAGCTTTCAAAGTATGTCTTCAAACTTTCATAATTTATGCTGTCTGGCATTTCTGCTCCTCAGTGAGATCTAGTGTGCAATACAGCTTATAGTTCTCTTGCCCAAGCACTGATAGTGGGGTTTTTGCTCTAATTTGCTGAGTCTCTTTATTTGATTCTGTAGCTGTTTCATATTTCATATTCACTGAAAGTTGAAACATTCCAGTTCTGTCTTGTATCATCATAAATTTTCACAGCAGCATGGAAAGGAACGTTTATAGCTATTTTGACCTAAAAACTAATTCACAATTGTAGGCTAATTTTTTAAATGGATTTAGTAGTCCACTAACTCTAGAGCACACTGCCCTGCATTATAATTACACTCACCCCCATCTACACTTCTTGTTTGTGTCTTGTTGGCTTTGCTTTCAGCAGACCCGACCCATTTTCTCTTATTCAAGCCTACCATTTACACCACTTTTTTTTCCTCAGTCTCTCCACTATCCCCATTAGATGTCCTTTTGCTCTGAATATACTCACTGTCTGCTTAACTACCTCCTCCTCCCTCTTTGTGACCAACATATGAACAATTGACTTCTAGCCCTCTTCAGTTCTGAAGAAGCTTTTTGACTTGAAATGTCAACTATATTTTTCTCTCTCCAATGATACTGCCAGATCTGCTGAGTTTCTGCAGCACTCCGTTTTATATGGAACTCTGAAGAATCCATTTTGAACTTGTTTAACTTAAAAATGCATATCAATGAGCCCAAATTCAGTTGCTTGTTGCTTGTATATTTAAGTTGTCAAAGCTAAGGATGTCTCTTTTTTACATTTTGCACTTATTGGACCAATACCTGACATTAGTTAATTGTTTGAAAGCATGTAGTTCTTAAGTAGAATGCTATAAGGTTGGAAGGTTTTTTTTCCCATCATTAATCTTGTGAATTTATTATCCACAGCCCAAAGACTCCATAAGTTGTAAGCATGTTTAAAATAGAGGCTTTGTACTCCTTCAGTGACGCAAGTGGCCATAGTCCTTTAATGGGATTATACAAAGTTCAATAGTGTGGAAATTTTTAGTTGCGACGCTTAAGATGGTAAAAATACTACTGAATATGATATTGAGTTAGATTACTCTTACTTCTAATTTTTTGCCTCAATGCAATTGGCCTTTGCAAGTGCAAATAAATCATGGATGTCTGTCCTCAATGTAATCCTTTGCTGGCAGCTATGCATCTGTATGAAAACCTAGAAAAATAGCTTGTTAGTATTCACTGTCTAAACTGGCACAGAGGCATTTCCATTTGGCTAAGATGCTGACAAATTGTTAGTGCCCATGACAATGTACTCCAGCAAGAATTCATGGCTCTTTATCGACAGAAGAACGGTTTGAAAATCGAGAAATTTGTGTCCTATTTCGTTTTTGTAAATTTGTGTTGTAAGATTTGTTTCTTTTCCCCCTCAGGCCATTTGTCATTTGATTGTGAAAATACAATTCGCCAGGAATGCCAGGCCTCGTTCCGTCAAGGAACAGCACCATTACCTTGTGAAATTGCTAATCATGGACCAAGTTTACAGCCTTCTCTTCTGTGCCAGAAGGCTGGCCAGCAATATTCAGTTTGTAACAGTCATTGTCCAGACGTGCATCCACTTCAAAAAGAGCACGAGACATTAAATTGTTTGCAGCATCATCAAAATTTGGGCCAAATTCCAGGACATTTGCAGCATCAGCTCCCAATGCAGTATAGTAGTATACACCAGAGCCGATCTCAACAGAAATATTTTTCCCGCCCATTGCCAGTACAGCCAATACCAACTTTGCAACAATGGCACGTATCTCAGACTGGAGTGGAGCACAGCCAGGTTTTACTAGGACATCTACAAGCATCACACCTACAACAAAATTTGCATCCAGCATATGCCATGCAGCAACAAAGAAATATGAAACCGATGCATATGGTGGCTTTACAACAACCGAAACAACTTGTGCACCAGCCACAACCACAGAAACAGCACTGCCAAATACAGTATTCAAAACAATCAGTGTTGCCACCATATCCTGTGAAGCAACAACTACAGCTACAACTGCCTATGGGAGAAGCACAGGGCAAACATCATACAGAGGAAAGAAAGCAACAGAGCACAGCCTCAAAACAAACATGCCAACCAAATCAAATGCCAGTGGGCCTCAAGGATTTCTTGGAGCAGCCACAGCAACTTAACCAGAATGTACAGTATGCCCGGGATATCAATTTAGCACAAAATTCTATTATGAGGCAACCTCTTAGAAAGAAACAGGAAATGCCAGTGGAACTACAGCATGTTGATCTTCAAAAAGTAGCAGTAAATGATCAGGATCAGCAGACTGAACTTGGCAAGCAAATTAACAATAACCAGGTAAAACCTTAAACTACTATTGAATATGTCAATTTAAGTGAGATGTATGTGATAACAGATCACAAGGATTATCATAGATGACATGTTGGAACATAGCCAGTTTTCTTTAAAAAAATCCTTAGAATTATGATCTAGTTCAGAGAAGAGTTTCAGTGAAAAGTGTTTCTGTAAATGTTAAGCATATACCCAAGGCTAGGCTAGGATGGAGACACTGTTCTGAGCTTTTAGTCTGTCCAGGTCAAGTTAGTTGGGATTATGCATACTGAGCTAAATATATAGGAGGTCATTTCACTCAGTGAGGCCGTTCAAGAAAGACTTTAAAAAGTGAAACACTAAATTCAGTTTTCACATCTTTTTCCTTAAAAGATGGATAAAATTGGAATAATCAAGAAAAAGACATTTGTCTCGAAATCATAGTAATGTGTTGTTGACTGCCTTCATTTTGGTACCAATTATAAGCAACAAACTATTTTTAATTTCATTTTGCTATTCTTTTTGATTGAAGTGAAGGAGCTTTGAAAGTGAGATCAGTTCCTGCAGCGTATGATGTATGTTTTCATTCCCTTGTTTTTGAATATTTTGGTGCCATTTAGTTTAAAATGGAGAAGGATGAGAAAACAGTTGAGGCTATTCTAGTCTACATGAGATAATAAACAAAATATGAAGGTTGAATTGGAGAAAACAAACAAATTTGCAAGTAATAAATGCTAATTTGCACAGATGTAATACAAGAGGGAAGAACAATATGTGATCAACCTAATTGACAAAGAACAAACTAACAACATGAAGGGAGTGGGAGTTGATTAATTCATTTGGCTGGAAGGATGGTTTGCAATGCAGAGTGATGCTTAGGTTCAGTTCCCACATTGGTTGAGGTTACTATTAAGGACTTCTCAATTTCTCCCCCGACATGAGGCATGGTTAGAGCAGCCCTGTGGTTTGGTGGGAGTATGGTGACTTTACCCTTCATTCAAGAGCCTTTTTTTTTTCTCTCTCTGACTGTTATTGTATATTTGTGTATGCTTCCTCCCCAAAGATTGTCTCTCTTTTACACATGCGCACACATATAAGGCAAGTTACCATAGTTTTACCAGATCATAGGATTGTTCTCTTGTGAGAGTGTGAGTGGTGACTTAACCCGAGGCCACCACACCTCAGGTGATGAGAGAGAGATTAAGAAGGAGAATCCTTCATGGTAACCTCAGCCGATACGGGGATTGAACTCCACGTTGTGCTCACGTGCACATGCATCCTTCCTCTTTGCACAAAAATGCAAAGGCCTGAGCAGTAAATTTTATGCACAGCTTAAATTCTATATAAGGAAATTCTGATTTAAAAATGACAAGAAAAATACTAAAATGGTTGGATGCAGATGGAGGGATCAAGAGGAGATGGAAAATACAGTGATAAAAGAGGACCTGTTCAGATAAATACTATTGGAGAATATTATTCATGTGAAGAGACATTTTTGCGCAAAGAGGAAGGATGCATGTGCACATGAGCACAACATGGAGCACAAGGGAAATGGAAAGTTTTTGTGCATAAGAGAAAAAAAAGTAAGGCACAGTAATACCAGTCCTTAGACTAATGTAATTTTGGTATGCTAGCTTTATTTTTCTGTTTTAATTTCTAACATATTGTTATTGTATGGGATGTAGGTGTCATTGGCAAAGCCAGCATTTACTGCACTTAAACTGGGCAGCTCCATAGACTATTTTAGAGAGTAATTAAGAGTAAGCCAGATTGCTAACAGGAGTCACATAATGGCCAGACTAGGTAAGGGACAGTAATTTTCATTTCCTGAAGAACATCAGTGAACCAGACTATTTTTTTAAAGCAATAATGACTTTGTGGTCACCATTAGGCTAACTTGAGCTTGTTAGCCTATCTAAATATTAGGTTGCCTGTGGGCCTCTGTATTTCTGGTTCAGTGACATTACCACAAAGTCATTGCTTCTCCTGTTGGTATTTTGTCAATAAAACTTTGGCTTTAAGCTAAACTTAATTAACAGAATTTAACTTGTTATGTAGCTCCGATTGGGCTGAAAAAAGATGTGGAAAGATGGCTTAAAAGTTGACAGAAGGTCACAATGAAGCTTCTAGAATATATGATTAAAATATTCAGATTAATTGACAAAAGGAAATGATGACCCCTCAAAATTGCCAGTGATGTTGCAGGAAGTGCTGTCTATCCTGTAGCCAAGATCAGATGTTACATAAAAGTGTAAACTTGGCAAGCAAAAATAAACTCACCCTAAGTTTTGTATTTACATAATTTGACTATTATTCTCCACTATAATTCACTGCCAACACAACATTTTTCTGGTTTGTACATTTGTTTAAATACAACTCGGGTTACTGAGGAAATTATTTCTCTTTTGCTGGTGGAGTTCTTCATTGAATTGGTCTACAGTATGAGACTAGCCAATTTTGCATTTACTTAGCAATCTTCTTAATGGTCAGCACCACTAAATGGTACTCATCTGAAGTTGATGGTTAAAGCATAATGACTCAGGAAGACATTAATTTTAACTGATGTACCAGAAGGAAAGCAACGGCTAATGTATTCTCTGCCCACACTGACTCCTAACATTTAAATTTCTGATCATTCATTTAGTGGGAGGATGACAAATCACAATCTCACAAACTTGGATCTTGCTGAATGTAGCAGTGTTAGTAGGTCTTAATTGGACCAGTTAAAGATTTAAATTAAATAAATGATAAATATTCTATCTACTTTTAGTGTTAAAAATTGAACTTTATATTTTATGTATTCCAAATGACAGCATTCATTTGAACTGTTGAAGTGCATGGATATTTCAGAAATAATGTTTAAGTTTGTTGATGTATTTCTTTCATTTGTTATTCTGTTTGTTGCTTTGTCCATTTTTCTGAAATGCTAAACTGTGTAAGAGCAATGAAATAGACTAGTCAAATGATCAAAAGAAGTTTGATGAGGAAAGAAGTACCACACTCGATTGCAGAGCCATTCTGTACAGAATTTTCTTGAATCAGCATTTGTACATGCAGGTGTAAATACAAATGTTATTTCAGGCCGTATCCAAAAATCCAATTACACTTGGATATTTAAATTAGATTCCCGACAGTGTGGAAACAGGCCCTTCAGCCCAACAAGTCCACATCGACCCTCCGAAGAGTAACACACCCAGACCCATTTCCCTCTGACTAATGCACCTAACACTATGGGCAGTTTAGCACAGCCAATTTAACTGACTTGCACATCTTTGGACTGTGGGAGGAAACTGGAGCACCCGGAGGAAACCCACGCAGACACAGGGAGAATGTGCAAACTCCACACACAGTCACCTGGGACCCTGGTGCTGTGAGGCAGCAGTGCTATCACTGAGCCACACCCCGCCCCCCCCCCCCCCCCCCCCCCAACCCCCAACTGAGCCATCGTGCACCATGATTTTGTGAATCATTTGGGAGATGGATGATTCACATTCATCTAAGTTGATTGTCTCTGGTGGCTTACTTCTAGATGGGCT
Organism: Chiloscyllium punctatum; assembly: GCF_047496795.1. Taxonomy (NCBI): domain Eukaryota; kingdom Metazoa; phylum Chordata; class Chondrichthyes; order Orectolobiformes; family Hemiscylliidae; genus Chiloscyllium; species Chiloscyllium punctatum. Next base: position 52,998,026 of record NC_092760.1, read on the forward strand.
CACTCCATTCTAATGGCTTTCAAATTCCAAGGGTGCAGCTACGCAATCACTTGGCCATCTTAGAAGCTGCTATTTGAAGTCATTTAAAATGCTGCCCTTTTTTTTTCTTATTCGATGGTTGTTAGTTTCAATATAAAATTGAATTTTTTAGTACAATGCTTTAACACCATTTTGGTGTATGTCACCGTGGTACTTTGGATTGGGGGATGGAGTAGAACAATTGGTAAAGGTGCACATATGAAAGCGGAGCCATTCTCAGCATTTGGACATGAGGTTTGAAGTAACAGCATTTTTCAGAAAGTACCATCGAACTTCTGGCTTTGTTGTGAGGTACAGGAATGAAAGTTGATTACCCCTTGCTCTTCACTATGACAAATTTGCCAGCAAAGAACAAAGACGGGAAATGCTTGGCTTGGAAGCACTTTGATAAACAAATATTTGGTGAATCAAGGATGTTTCTAGGATAAACCACGCATAAATATATGTAGGACTGTGTACTGAAAAGCAATTTTTAAAATTTGTTTATTGAACAAGGGCATAATTTATTGCCTGTCCAAATTGCTCAAACAGCAGTTAAAAGTCAGCCACATTGTGGATCCAGAGTCACATATCAACCTGACAACTTAAGGATGTCATATTTCCCTCCCTAAAAAGACATTACTGAACATTTGGGTTTTTACAACATTTGACAATGATAATGTAATCAACCTTAGGCCAGCTTCTTCCCGAATTCACATTTCACCATCTGCCATGGTGGGAATCAAACCCGTAACCCCAGAATATTAACCTAGAATTCTGGATTACTCATCCATTAGCATAACACCATCCAATTCCTGTTAATGTTCATCTGCGGAAAAACAAAAATTGTAGAATGCAGTGATAAAGCAGATTTATGGAATTGAACTTTTACAACAATGGCTTTGAGTACTTATGTTTACAATAAAGAAATTTCCTGTCTTCATGTGACTAATGAACTTATAAATATTCTAAATCATGGCTCAGGTCAGGTAAGGTATTTATTTCTCTGATTTATCAACGTTTTGAGCATAAGCCCTTCATCAGAAATGAGGCTTGTTGGCCAAGGGGGCTGAGTGATAAATGGGCGGGAGAGTGAGGCTGGGCAAGGTAGCTGAGAATGCAATAGGTAGATGGAGATGGGGATGAAGGTGATAGGTCGGAGAGGAGGGTGGAGCAGACAGGTGGGAAGGAAGCTGGACAGGTAGGACAGGTCACGAGGGTGGTGCCAAGTTGGAGGGTGGATATAGCATGATATGGGGGGAGGGAAAATCTGGAAGCTGGTGAAATCCACATTGTGTTGTTGGAGGGTCCCAAGAAGGAAGATGAGGCATTTTTCCTCCAGACGTCGGGTGGTAAGGATTTGGCAAAAGGGGAGGCCCAGGACCTGCATGTCTTTGGGGGTGTGGGAGGAGGAATTAAAGTATTCGGCCACGGGATGGAGGGGTTGTTTCATTCATGTGTCGCCGGAGATGTTCTCTGAAATGTTCCACAAGTAGGCAGCCTGTCTCTCCAAAGTAGATGTGGTCTCCTCTACATTGGGGAGACAGGACGCCTGTTTGTGGAATGCTTCAGAGAACATCCCTGGAACACACGCACGAAACAACCCTACCACCCCATGGCCGAACACTTTAACTCCCCCTTCCACTCCCCCAAGGACATATAGGGCCTCTTCTATTGCCAAACCCTTACCACCCAATGCCTGGAGGAAGAACGCATCATCTTCCTTCTTGGGACCCTCCAATCACACAGGATCAATGTGGATTTCACCAGCTTTCCCATTTCCGCTCTCCCAACTTTATCCCAGATCTACCCTTCCAACTCGGCACCACTCTCTTGACCTGTCCTACCCGTCCATCTTCCTTCCCACCTTCACCGTCACCTTCATCTACCTATTGCATTCTCAGCTACCTTGCCCCAGCCCCACGCCCTTTCCATTTACCACTCAGCTCCCTTGGCCCACAAACCTCATTCCTGATGAAGAGGTTATGCTTGAAATGTTGACTCTCCTGCTCCTCGGATGCTGCCTGATCAGCTGTGCTTTTCCAGCACCAAACTGTCAATTTTGGTCTTCAGCATCTGCAGTCCTCACTTTCTCCTATTTATGTCCAGTCTTACAACAGCAAATTGATATTAAATATTTTTTGCCATTTATTTCCTTAGTTGCACAATCACCATGGTGTTGAGGAACGGCAAAGTGTAAATTCTCATCGAACAAGCACCATTACTCTCCAACCAGTGGATTTAGTGGGAATAAGTAACACAGTTGGGAAGCAACCAATTACTTCAAGGTCGACAAAGAAGCCTTCAACTACTGTGAAAAAAAGGGGGAAGGTAGTATTACATATATAATTGCTAATTTGTTTCTGTTCATGAATTGTCAAAACTATAGTGCTGATATTAACTGTGACTGTGCCTTTTAGAAGACAAGATGTGGGTGAGTAATGACACTAGTACTGGTAATGGCACTGGCTTGTTACTCGAGCAACTTTAACTTCTGGATAATTGCCACAGTTTCAGGATGAATTTTGTTTGAACTTGATGGGAATATCAAGGAGCAGTGAGCATGATATGATCACATGGCTCACAGAACCAGACATTTAAGGCCAGTGGGAAAGTTTAAGGATTCTTTGCAGAGTCCCAAGCTACTCAACTTGTCCTTATCACAAAATAAAATTAAAAATTACTTGTGTCTCATTAGGTCAGTGCTGCCCCAGACTTGTTTCCCTGCTCGAGCTAACACTGAAAGTCACAGCTATAATTAAAAAAAATTGTCTTGGCCTCCAACGACCTGGCAATTAAAAATGCTGAGACTGCAAATGCATTGAAAGGCAATAGAAAGTGTCTTAACCATAATTTTAATCTTCTTCACCATCACCCATCTATTCAACTTCCCCCTGTCTCTCTTTGGCCAGAAATGTTACCAGTAGGAGGGAATGTTTTGATTGTGGTGCAATTGTCATAGTTCTTTTTGCTGAGCAAGGATATTTACATGTGTGTGCGATAGACCTTACTCCTAAGATTTGCATCTTGTAGATATAGTGAACAGGCAAGTAAATACGCCCATTGTTCAGTTGCTTTGCCTTCAGAACAGCAATTCAGTGTGACAGAAAATAACATCTTATTCATGTAAAGGAGAACTAGAGCACCATGACAATTGCATAAACATCTCTTTGTAACACAAAAAATTAATGCTTAAAAAGGATGATTCAGGTTATTCTAAGTACTGAAGCTACTTATTTTCTTTGTCAAATTCAACCTTTTGCTTTCAGTTACATCTGCAGTTGTTTCCTCGTCATCAAAAACAGACAGCATGCTTTACAGAGTATATGTAATCTGGGTAGTAAGAACACCTAAAGCTGAACCACACATTCTTTACTTGATCCAAAAATCTAAAACGAAAACTGAACGAATTTTTGAAAGCACACTTATTTCCTGAGAATTCTTTTTTAACCAAGGGACTATTAAATAAATTGTCAAACTGATATCTCAAAAATAACAACTTAACTGCTTATTAATACAAGCAGTTTGGATTTATGGAGGGTGTAAGATAGGTCTCCACTTTAGGAGTGCATTTAATTATTTGGTTCAGAAAGTAACAAAAATAAATTATTTCAACGAAAGATAGATTATTATACTGTGTCTTTCCTATACCTATTAAGGCATGTCATTTCATTGGATCAGACATCTGTTGTTTTCTAATTGCTATGTATAAATGTACAATTCAGTATATTTTATCCCATTACATAATAAGAGTGCATTTTCCTTGTGTGACATTCAGTCTCACGATTGGAGCAATTGCCATCAATACATCCTTCTGCAACAGCTGGTACATCTAGATATAATTAAAATTTATATTATTTATTATGGAGTGAAGAGCACAAAGGGAATGTTGACCTGTTTTCTTTTGTTAGGGAAATAATCGAGCTTCTGTTAAGCACAATTTGACCAAAATCTAACCTCATTGTGAAGAGACAGCTGTTGCAACTTGCTTAATAAAGGAATGTAAAATTGTGAAATGTGAAATGTATAATAAGTCAGTCCGAATTTGGAAAAGAAAACTAGGTTAACAGAGTGCAGTTTTTCCTGTTCAGAACCATCGAAAGTTATGTTTTACTTTCACCAACTTACTGATCGTTGCAAGTCAGTCATCTTCCTTTTTTTGCTTTCTGATATCAGCTTTTCCTTAAACAAAATACTTAAATCAATTGATATTCAGTAATGGTCTGATATATTCTGTGGTAATGTTTGCCTTTGTGTTTCAGTTTAATTAAATGAAGATGTTTACCATGTTTACTGCTTCAGTGCCCAATCTTACTGAGTCACTGCTAATTAGGAACTTGTAGAAGGGGAGACTCTGCTAACATTTTCAGAAGGAGAGAGTGACATTTTTCCTAATTAGCAAATATATGTTAAAATGTTGTTATTTGTAGGGAGAGGCTGAGATTTTGTCTGACTATACTGTGCTAGCAAATTATTTCTTAATGCTTTTCATGCTTGGTTTGAAAAGTCCTCAAGAAACCAGAGATAAACTGTTCTACTTTTTAATTTTAAAAAAATTGTAAAAATCCTTTTGAGTCTTTTGGATAACTATTTGAATATTAGTAATTCAGGGACAGTTACCTCCAAGCCACACACCATTCTGACTTGGAAATATGCTACTGTTCCTTCAGCACCAAATCCTGGAACTCCTTGTCTGGTGGCATTGTGGGTCTTCCTACATCAAATAGACTGCAGTCATTCAAGGCAGCAGCTCACCCCCACTTACTAAAGGGAAATTGGGATTGGGCAATAAATCCTAGTCCATCTTTCCTCAAATCCAGTCTGAGTAGGGCTTCTCTTTCTGGAATAAATTAGTTTTTGGTGGCAGCTACCAAACCATTTTGTGCACCATGATTCAGCTGTTAATTTGTGAAAGCTAGAGGACAAAGGTAGTGACTTACTCTCCTATTATGTAAGATGGAGAATCGATATAATTTTAAAGTATTTCATTCATCTATTTCAAGAACAAGTCAATAGCTTTGTAAATTTTTCAATAATGAGTTTATGTACCAGTACGCTAACATCATAAACAAGTATTGATAGACCCTTTCACATTAAAAGTAAGTAACCTGTAAAGCGATTGTGATCTACTCATGTACTTTTCTATTAAATGCATTAAAATTGTGATGCTTTCCAAAAAAAACCTGATATTTTGCATTTGGAGATTTGTTTCATTTTTCTCCTCATTGCAGGTGAATTGAGAACCAGTATTTCATTTCCCATAGGAAGTGCATGTTTGGCCTCTTTATGTTTGTTCTTTTTGCTCACACACACGCATACTAGGAATTGAATAAAATCTACCATGATCAATATCAAAAGATATTTCTTCATTCAGGCCCAGACTCAACCTTGCATCCAAGATAAATGACCATTGTTCAAATTACTGCATGATCATGTCACTCCTCTCAACTGAATCTTTAGGAGCTCTTTTCTGAATTCTGTAGAAGCTTCTTGCTACTGAAAATGGTGCAAAAGATTACAAAGCAAAATTCATTCAAAAGCTGAGACATGTCATAACCAGTAAATCCCAGAAAACAGTCTCCTCATTTTGGCAGTTTTATGGGTTTGATGCACAGCATTAACTGGATTCCATGATGGAAGGACAGCATTCAACATAGAAATTATTAGAATGTAAGTGATCTTTCAGATTGTTGCCAAACTCCATTTGAGCCACATTGGACAAATCAATAATTTTATTTTTCTGACCCAAAATTGTCAGCCCATCATGATTCAGTTTTTGGGCCTGACTCCTTTATTTGATTTCCCAAAATTCAAGATTACAGTCTTCAAAAACATAACATAAGGTGCCTTTTTAAAAGTAACAAGATGAGAGAATGATGACATTTAATTAGCACATACAGGGCACTATATAGACTACCTCCGGTTTAAACAATGCTTTGCATTGAAATTCAAAGCTCTGTGTGGTCTGAACCTTGTTGTTTGCAGCTTTTATTGGTGAGTGCAAACTGTTAACAATTATTGCCTGTGAATGATGTGTATACGAGCAAGGTGGGGGGGAGGCTTCACTAATACCACCTTCTACTTGATCTCACTGCCATGTGACCTGACATCATGTAGCCTTATGTGCATGGTCAGTATCTCTTATAAGAGTAATTGTATAGTTAACCCATTATGCCATGGATCCTTACCAGCTCTGCAAGCTTCTAAGGTATTTCCTGTCTTCTAATTTCAGCCTATTGAGTATCCCTGAATTTGATTTCTCCATTATTGATGGCCATGCCTGGGGCCTAAGCTCTCAAATTCTGCCTCTAAACCTGTTTGTTTCTCTATCTCTCTTTCCTCCATTCACAAATTCCTTTAAGCATCCTAGTCCTTGCTCTTTAACCAAGATTTTGATCATATGATCTATCAAGTTAAGTAGCTCACTCTTTGATGTTCTGGAGCAGGTGGAACTTGAACCCAGGCCTCCTACATTAGAGGTAGAGAGGCTCCCACTGTGTTACAAGTACCCTCTAAATGGTGCATAAAGCCTCTGTAAAGTGCCTTGTTTTGTTATGTGGAAGGTACCATATAAATAGGAGTAGTTGTTGTGGAAGTTAAATGTTTTTGTTGTGGTTTATCTGTTGCAGCGCTCTGCTTCAGGCCAAATGAAATGTAGGCTGCCATTGGATGAAGAGTCTTCACACCTTGCACCTTCACTTATTGAACAGCAATCCGAGTTGACTGCACACGGATCTGATGACTGCAATCAGGATCTTCTGGCTGAGAATGTAATAGTAAATGGGGAACCAAAGAGCACAAAGTATAAGGTTTGTTTTGTTTTAAATTAACTGAAGTGTGACAACTTGCATTGAGGGATTCTATGAATAATTGGAAATATTGGATTTGTTAGAAAAGAAAGACCAATTTCAATCTGGTTCATACTCTATCATCTTGTTAATCACTTAATGTAATAACCAAGGAAGATCCTGTAATGGAGAGTTTTGGGCAACCTGGTCCAATACTTTAGGTGCACCATTTTTGGCAGCTTGGTGCATGATGTATATTCCTCATGATGATTGGGACCAGAGATGCCCCAAATGTTTTGACAGGGGCTTCACTCCACAATGGCAGGCCAGCAGCTGTGGCTTTGCTCATTTTTAAAGTTTAGAAGTCTTTATAGGGTGCATCTGTTTTTTCCTGGTTCTCCACATACATTGCCATCACCCACTATTCCCAAAGGAATAGTGCTATCAACTCTCACATCCTTAGGTGTGAAATAGCCTTCCTGTCTGCTATTCTTTCATTTGTTAGGGCTTCTGGAACTAACCTCTTAATTCAACCACCTCTAGAAAAATCACGGAAGTTGGCAGGATTGTGATACCGTTAGGGTTGGGACCCACATAATTTTTAAGCAGATGTGAACCTTAAGTCAACTGGTTGCATCACAGGAAAGGTATTTAACTCACATCCCATAAGAGAATTAAAGAAGATAAACAAAACCACAATTTGCATTAGTTTTTGTTTCAATTATATCACTAGAACATTTCTAGATTTCCTGAAGCATTTCAGTTAGTGAGAATTCAAATGCGTAAGCTTGAGTGCTTTCAATACGTTTATTATAATCAATGGCTGAAGAACTAACCTGTTTCCACTTTTGTCTCTTTTAGTCTGAAGAAAGTAATAGCAAATTACTCAAGGAACCTATGAAAGTTAAACCAGTCTCTCTAGAAGAGAATAGTTTCAAAGAACCGATTAACCTTTCTGTGAACGTTGGATGTAAGTTGTCTTCCCTATCTTTGCTATTAGCTCGCAGTACTCCTCCACCATTGTTGAGAAATGATATACATTGCAAAATTTACAGAGTACACGGTACCACAGAATATGATGTGAGACAACCAAATGAGATGAACAGTGTGTTTCCCACGCTTAAAAAAAAAGACATGTAGATATCAAAATTGCATAGTTTTTCAAATACAATATCATGTCTTCAGTTTCTTTTCTCCTTTCTTCTTGAAGGTTTTAGGGTGCAATCAAATGGATGCTATTAATGCTTTTACTTTGCCACTTTATTTATGCACATGGATAGTGTGCGTTGGCAAATTTTTCATTTCATAGGGCAATATGGCCAAGTTTGATTATGTTATTATTTGGTGTTCACACTCATGGTTTTCCAATGGGAGAAAAAACATTGAATAGTGACCAGAAATGGGATCTGTAGGTGGCATTGCTCTTCACACTCCTTCACTCCTCTCTAACTAGAACCAGAGTTATGACCTAACTAGGTTCTTGTAAAAATAAATTTCAAGAATCTCTTGGTCTGTATGGCTTCCTGCCACACTAGATGAAGCAACAATAACCTAATGCACTTGAAGAATATCTCATTTACACCTCACAACAATATGAAAAAGACACCATAATTATCAAGAGAATTGGAAACAGTTTTCCAGTATATTTAAAATGTAGCAAAACTAACCCCGCCAATTTCTAGTAGTTTTACTTGGGCTTGTGGTTATGTAACAAAAGAGAATGCACTGACAATGTTCTACATGGTAGACTGATGAGTAAAGTTAGATCACATCATGCACCTTATTGAGGTTTGTAAAATCATGAGCATAGATAAGATGAATAGCATAGGTGTTTTCTCATGGATGGGGGAGTTCAAAACTAGGGGGCATGTTTTTAAAAAGATTTAAAAAGGATGTGAGAGACAGAATTTTTATATTCAAAGTGGTTCACATGTTGCTTGAACTGCTAGAGGAAGTGGTGGATGCACATACAGTTACAATATTCAGAAGACATTTGATAAGCACATGAATAGGAAAAGTTTGGAGGGATATGAGCCAAACTCAGGCAGGTGGGCTAGTTTGGTTTGGGAACATGGTCAGCATGGACCAGTTGGATTGAAGGGTCTGTTTCGATGCTGTATGGCCTCCTTCTTTAGAGACCGCAATTTCCCTTCCCACGTGGTTAAAGATGCCCTCCAACGCATCTTGTCCACATCCCGCACCTCCGCCCTCAGACCCCACCCCTCCAACCGTAACAAGGACACAACACCCCTGGTGCTCACCTTCCACCCTTCCAATCTTCGCATAAACCAAATCATCCGCCGACATTTCTGCCACCTCCAAATGGACCCCACCACCAGGGATATATTTCCCTCCCCACCCTTTGCACCTTCTGCAAAGACCGTTCCCTCTGTGACTACCTGGTCAGGTCCATTCCCCCCTACAACCCAGCCTTCCGTCCTGGCAGCTTCCCCTGCCACCACAGGAATTGCAAAACCTACGCCCACACCTCTTCCCTCACCTCCATTCAAGGCCCTAAACGAGCCTTCCATATCCATCAAAGTTTTACCTGCACATCCACCAATATCATTTATTGTATCCGTTGCTCCCAATGCGGTCTCCTCTCCATTGGGGAGACTGAATGCCTCCTAGCAGAGCGCTTTAGGGAACATCTCCGAGACACCCGCACCAATCAACCACACCGCCCTGTGGCCCAACATTTCAACTCCCCCTCCCACTCTTCTGAGGACATGGAGGTCCTGGGCCTCCTTCACTGCCACTTCCTCACCACCCGATGCCTAGAGGAAGAACGCCTCATCTTCTGCCTCGGAACACTTCAACCCCAGGGCATCAATGTGGACTTCAACAATTTCCTCATTTCCCCTTCCCCCACCTCACCCTAGTTCCAAACTTCCACTTCAGCACTGTCCCCATGACTTGTCCTACCTGCCTATCTTCTTTTCCACCTATCCACTCCACCCTCCTCCCTGACCTATCACCTTCATCCCCTCCCCCACTCACCTATTGTACTCTGTGCTACTTTCTCCCCACCCCCACCCTCCTCATTTATCTCTCCACCCTTCAGGCACTCTGCCTATATTCCTGATGAAGGGCTTTTGCCCGAAACGTCGATTTTACTGCTCCTTGGATGCTGCCTGAACTGCTGTGCTTTTCCAGCACCACTAATGCAGAATCTGGTTTCCAGCATCTGCAGTCATTGTTTTTACCTCTGACTCTATTACATGACCACTCAAATGAATTGTTGAGCATAATTATCTCCTGCCTGGAGGTGGTGAGAAGGCAAATAATTGGGCAATTTGTTCTTGGGAGGACACTTCTATTCTTCTCATCACCTCAACAATTTGGCAGGAAAGTCCACTAAAGATGCACATATTGTCACGGTCATTTATCTGAACCATCTGGGATGTCCTGGCTAGATTCACTACACCAAATGTTCTCGCTGGAATTAGTCTGAACTACAGATACCATGTATGGCTAGAGATCCACACAATATCCTAGGCAGAAGGTAGGCTGTGCCTGTCTACCTAAACTTATGACTTACATCCCCAAACAGAATGTGCTTATTGCATTGAAACAAATCTTACCAAAAATCAGTTAAATGTTAGTTTTGTTGAGTTTCATGGAGGGTTTCTTTCTGTGAGGTCTAGCGGGCATTCTCAGTATGATTCCAAGCTTGTTAACTAGATACAACACTTTGGCACCCCTCTTGTCTGATATTAGCTGGATTCTCCCACTTGTTGTAGGCAGTTTTCTTCATGACCAGGACACCTCAGGATCCCTAGTGCACTTCACCCCAACCTCCCTCTCCCCACGGCATCTACTCTGAAAGATCCAGAAAGAAAATTACATAAGTTCTCACAATGGATCCCCTGAATCCTGGGCTGCCTGCTGTGATTTCCATGATCGCAAGCTTCCGGTCTTTGATTAACTAGCAGCTTCAAGCAGTGCAAAGCTTCGCTAACAACGCATGTGATTTATTAAGAAGCAGGCCAGTCAGCTTTCAAGTGATTGGTTGGAGCTTGATCTAGTGAGCTTTCTGATAGCAGGGCTTGGGAATCATTGACCCCTGAAGAAACCCATCCCCACACTTAATGCATAGAGCACTAAACCTTGACAGACATAGCAATATGATAGTAATTTAGTAATAATGCTCTTGCTGTTCACTAGGTCCTGCAACTAATGGATCTCATGATTCAAAGATGGATTCACTGGATGGAGCACCACGTGACATGGGAAGCACCAGGTAAAAAAATAATATATGATAAGAAAGTAAACAAAATGTAGTTAATATACAAAACAATTACATACGGGCAAGTAAGTTGAAGAGAAACTACAAGATAAAGCAAGAGGATAGAAAGAGATTAAAGACAGTCATCCTGAAGTGAGATGACAATGATATAAATATGGGAAGAGATAGATGCAATCAAATGAGTGAAAAGGAGAGACAGTTAAACAAGATTTAATGCAAATATGACTCTGATCATTTGGAAAAGAAATGAGTAATTTACACTCCATGAAGAGAAAGAAAGTGTATAAGAAATGAAAGGCGGGAGCCAGTGAGATAGTAGAAGAGATGTGGTAATCTTCTGAGAGGGAGGAGACAAAAACATCTGAATAAGGAGAAAGTTTCTCATCTTCCCTCTTTCCTTTCTAACGTATCATGTTTTCTTGACTTTTTTTTTTACTTTAAACTCAGTGAGAAATAGGAGGTTAGAAGTGTGAAGGGTGACTTAACTGAAGTATATAAGATCCTGAATAGTCTTGGCAAAGTGGACACAGGAAGGATGTTTCATCTTATGGGTCACTCCAGAACCAGTCACTGTTTCAGGGTAGAAATGAGGAGAATTTTATCCTGTTGGAAAGTTGAGACACTTTGGAACTCTGCCTTAGAAGGCAGTAGAGGCAGGGTGAATGAATAGTTTTAAGACAGAGGTGGATAGATTCTGGTTAGGCAGGGAAATCAAGGGTTATTAAGGCTACATGAGATGTGGTAATTGAAACACAAAGATCTGTGATGATCTTCTTGAATAGCAGACTGTGTTTGAGGGGCTAAATGGTCTACCGCTTTTTTAAAATTTGTATTTTGTTATGGGAAAGGTGAACATTTTATGATGTGAATATTCAACTAAGTTTACATATTTGGGGTGTGTGTTGGAGTAGAAAAATAAGGTAATTTAATTATTAACTACCCAATTCTACCTCGGAAATCAAAAAACTTGAGATATTGGTCTCTATTAATTCCATTGTTTGATGAGTGTAAAAGAGTCAGAGGTTAAAGACTAAAACACACTGAATAGATTCTTGCTCCATATTATTAGTATTGAGTATCAGAGTATTTTAGTGTCCTGTCGTGGCGATGTGCAGTTGGGAGTTCAGTTTGGAGTTTATTGCTGTTGAATTACAAATTGCTGAAAATTTGTGCCGCTCTCGTATTAACATCCCAAATCTACCCTCCCAAAGGTTCTCTTAAAGTTGTTGCATTTGCAAATTACTTGCACATCAGGTGAACAACAGAAAGTTAAGCCTAATAATTAACAGTCCAAGTAGCCTTTTACAGACATGATAATTCTTAACGGCTACCAATTATTGAATTTTTGGAACAGAAATGTGCAGAATTGCATATTTTAGTTTAAGGACTGTTTTAGTAGCTGAAAAATTATAAATATTAACTTTATTTTTCTTCTTTTTGTTTTTGCTTTGTTACTTTTCTCTGTTCAAATTTTCCTTTCCTGCTCTTTATTTCTCTTTTACATGATTTATTCCTTAATTGGCTTCCTCTCTCCGTTCTTGCTAGTTTATCATTTATTTGAATTGAATTTGAATTGAATTGAATTGATTGTCACATGCACCGAGGCACAGTGAAAAGCTTTGTTTTGTGAGCAGTACAGACCGATCACATAATTAAGTAAATAATAGGTAAACAGCGCCAAAAACAAAACACACAGGAACAGGTGTGTGTTAAGAGTTTGAGTCCATTCAGTATTCTAACAACAGTAGGGTAGAAACTGTTGCGAAACTGGCTGGTGCATGTGTTCAGGCTTCTGTACCTTCTCCCCAATTGTAGATGTTATAGAAAAACACTGCCAGGCTGGGATGGATCTTTGAAAATGCTGGTGGCCTTTCCTTGACAGCGGGCCTGGTAAATGGATTCTATAAATGGGAAGTTTACCTTTGTGATTGTCTCGGCCGAGTTCACTGCTCTCTGTAACTGTCTCCGATCTTGAATGGTACAGTTGCCATACCAGATACTGATACATCCAGACAGAATGCCCTCAATGGCACATCTATAAACGTTGGCAAGGGTATTCGCCATCATGCTAAATTTCCTTGGGCCTTTGTAACCAGTGTGTCCACACGAAGAGTCCAAGAAAGCTTGTTGTGGATGACCACTCCCAGGAGCTTGACACTCTCCACTCGTTCCACCTCTGTGCTGTTAATGTGTCGGGGGGGGGGGGGGCATGAGTAACATCCCGCCGAAAGTGGTAATGAGTTTCTTGGTTTTGCCGGCATTGAGAGCGAGGTTGTTCTGAGTCTTTCACCTCCCATCTGTAGTCTGTTTCATCGCCATCTGAGATTTGACTGACAATGGTGGTGTCATCAGCCAACTTGTAAATGTCGTTAGTCTGGTACTTGGCGATGCAGTCATGGGTATACGATGAGTACAGTAGGGGACTGAGTACGCACCCCTGTGGGGGCTCCAGTGTTGAGTGTTAGTGAGGATGAAATATTGTCCCCAGTCTTCACTAATTGTGGCCTGTGGCTCAGGAAACTGAGGATCCAGTTGCAGAGAGTGGGGCTTAGTCCGAGATCACTAAGTTTAGTAATCAGTCTCGAGGGGACAATAGGGTTGAAGGCTGAACTGAAGTCAATGAGTAGGATTCTTACGTAACTATTCTTGGTGTCAAGATGTTCTGGGGAAGAGTGAAGGGTAAGTGATATGGCATCTGACATGGATCTGTTGGTCCATGTCAGGCAAATTGAATTGGGTCAAGAGTAGTGGGGAAGCTGGAGTTGATCAGTACCATAACCAGCCTTTCAAAGCACTTCATGACCACTGAAATTAGGGCCACTGGACGGTAGTCATTGAGACATGCTGCATGAGTCTTCGTAGGCACAGGGATGCCTCTTGAAACAGGCAGGGACAGTTGCACGGAGAGGTTGAAGATGTCCGAGAAGACCTCTGCCTATGCAGATCTGCGCATGCTCTGAGTGTATGGCCTGGTACTCCATCTGGTCCTATTGCTTTACTTGGATTTACACGAAGGAAAACAGATCTGACCTCATGCAGTGACTGTTGGGATAAGTTTGTCAGGACTAGGTGTTATCTCTCTGCCGCAATTCTGCTCAAAGCGAGCATGGAAGGCGTTGAGACAATCTGGGAGGTTGCACTGTCTCTTTTTAGAATCTGTGATGTCATTCAGTCCTTGCCATAGTCACTGGGTATCTGTCTGGGTCTCTAGTTTGGATCGGTATTTGTCCTTAGTTGTTTTAATGGCTCTGCGAAGGTCATACTTGGATTCCTTATATTCCTTCTATTTCTCAATCCTTTAATTTTATTGTTTCAGGATATATACCGTACTCATTAAAATTCCGTAAATCCTGTTGTGTTCATGGAATTGATCATATTTTGAGAAAATCTGGTCCAAAAAAATTAAAACTAAATATGAATAAAGATCTCTAACTAATAGAACATTAATGCATTCTGCAACATTCCAATACAACCCAGGTCAGGAAGACAGTTATTAGGTTGTTTCAGAAATAATGTCCAACAGTGGAAAATTGAGCGAGTAAATTCAGGAAATTGAAGACCTTGTAAGTCTAACATCTGATGAAATTAATAATTAATGAGAGAGTAACTGAACACTGAGAGAAATTTGTGCTCTTCAGAGACAGCCAGCATGTGGAGGAAGGTCATTTCGAATTAATTGACTTTGTTGAGTAACAAGTAAAACATTAGAAATGTCTATAGAAAATAGCTTTGTTCAGTATGGGGGTCAATGACACTTGCAGCATTTATTGTACCTCCATAATTTCCTTGCAAGAGTGATGAACTGCCATCTTAACTGCTGCAGTGCATGTGGTGTAGGTAAACAGTATTGTTTAATTCATAAAGATGAAAACACAGTGATATATGTTTTTAAGTCAGAATGATGTGTGACTGGAGGATAACTTGCAGGTATTGCTGTTTCACTGCTCCTGCTGCCATTGGCCTTCTACACGTTGAAGATTTGGAAAATGTTGGTGAAGATACATAAATGGGTTTTGCAGTACATGTCAGTAGTATGAATATTGAAGTTGGTGGATAGAGTGCTAGTAAAGCCACTTGCAATTTTTATCTTTTTGCCATTGAATGATCTAACAGATTGTTCCACAAATGCATTTTTAACAATTGTTTTCATGAAGCAAAAGAAGTAACTGCTGCTGACCAATATGTGTCCAATGTAATGGACCCGCACGATTCCTGCAGTTCATTTGTTAACCATTGAGATCTGACTGTGACCTATCTTTTGATTGGATCATTTGATAACCTATCCTCTCCATATATAAGCTGCCTTGAAGCTCACTAACTACTTGCAACTGAGGCCAGGGCCATATAATTGGTAGAAGCAGGTGATGTGAGGAAGCATGCTCTTGAACTGAAAATTAAGCTTTTGTGTTTTGGTAGCCCATAAAATTGTGTTCCTAAACTGTGGCTATTTATCTGATTTAATTTGATGGGCACAGGACTCAGATTGATGGAGTGAAGGTCCCTTATGTGCGGTTAGAGCGATTACCAATCTGTGCACCATCTCCTGGCCAACTCCCTGTCTTCAAACTGCAGCCGGATGTTGATGAAAGTGAAGGTAGCCTAATGTTTACGGGCAATGAAACCTCTCATACTACAACAAAGGTGAGCAGAAAAATGTCTTCTTTAAAAGGAATTGCGTTTATGTGGTACCTGTCATGATAAATCAAAGTGCTTTACAGCCAATAAATACTACTTGAAATGTGTTCACTGTTCCAGTGTAAGAAATAGGACAGGCAATTTGTGAACAGCAAGGTCCTACATACAGTATTAAGATAATGACCAGATAAACTGTTTTTTGATATTGATTGAAAGGTAAGTATTGGCTAGAAAACCGAATAGCTCCTCTAACATATCATTAAATATTCGAGACACTGAACAGTTAGCAGCATCTGCGGTGAAAGAAGTTGAAGTAACGTCTAAATTCCGTATGACTCTCCTTCAGAACTGAAGAATAACTCTGTTCTTCAATGTAATAAAATCCTTTGTTTGCACCTGAATGAGAGAATGAGGCTTTGGTTTAATGTCAAACATAAAGGCTGCCAACTATGACTGTGTTCCTCAGCACTGCAATGGAGTTTCAGTCCAGGTATTTGCACTTAAGTCCTGAGTTGGGACTTGAACCTACAACTCAGAGTGTGAGGTGGATTAAGTGAGCCAAAACTTGTGATGTAAAGGAAAATAAATGGGCAAAACCTTGCAATATAATTTTAAAAATCAGTCTCAAAAGAATTGTGAGACATTAAAAGTGTTTCTAAACCTATTCTGCCCTCCAGTTGAAAGACAAAGGTTTCAAACCTATTGTGAAAAAAATTGAACCTCTACAATGACCTTGTCATTGGAGTTTTATTATTTCCTTCCTTGACAGTTGAAGTTTTTTATAATATTTCCAGTTATGTAATGATATGTAGTGATTAATGATTGAAACGTTTACTGATGCCACAGTTTTAGTTCCTCTTATATAAGGTCATATCATCTTTCTTTCATGACAGAGCTCAAGTTTTCTTATTTCTATCTGCTCACTCACCTAACATAGGGTGTAATATTGGTATTTCATGGGAGCTTATCCAGATGTTTGCAATGTCTCACATGCATTCCTTCAATCCTTAGAAGGCAAACTGAGTTGATCTTCAATGAGATTGTTAGACTATTCTTGTAGTAAACATGACCAGCACTATCTGCAAGGTCTGTTTAATTTTATACTGCAACTGAAATGATAACATGTTACAGAGACTAACGTTTACTAATTCATGACAAATATTGCTGCATGTTAATTTCATTACTTTGTGTTTATTTAACAGAACATTACACTGGACAACACACTCACTCCTCCAAATTCAAACCCTCCACCCCCACAACAAAGTGAGCTCGATGAAGCACAGATAACTCCTGACTTGTCTCCTGAAGTTGTTGCATCTCTCTCTCCTTTGGATGACAAACCTTCAGAAAAATCTGTTCAAGAATTGTCACCTCAGACAACCTCAGTAGTAGCAGGTGCTACTGACAACAACGAAGATTATTGCGCAGTTTGTTTGAACGGTGGAGAGCTGTTGTGCTGTGATCGATGCCCGAAGGTTTTCCATCTTGCTTGCCATGTGCCTTCCCTGCTCAGCTTCCCAATGTAAATCTAGCTTTTAATTACTGCAATGTTTTTAGGCTGTAGTGCATGTCATATATTATTGTGAGGCTGAGATGACAATTTTGAGAGTCAGAGTTGAAAGAGCCACATTTAATTTTATCCTTAGTTAGAAAAAACATACTTGAAATATATTTTGAAGAAGGGTCACTGGACTCAAAATGATAACTCTGTTTTCTCTCCATAGATGTTGCCAGACCTGCTGAGTTTCTCCAGCAATTTGTTTTTGCATGTTTCAAATCTTCAGCATCCACAGTTCTTTGTTTTACTGCAAAATGTTTGCCAGTGTGAGTGTTCAAATCATGTTTCCCAATCCTGGAGTGGAAGTTCAGCTCTTAAATTGGATCTGGTGATTTCTCTACTTTCAAAGATGCTGACCCCTTTTTTCATGTCTCACTGTTTATCCAACTGAAAATTTCACACACTTCTCCTTAACTACAATGTCTGTATTATTCCCTCCTTTATGAAGCCAGGTGTAAATTACTCAATAAGAATCACTTCCACATCATCTAACTCCTCGAACAAGCTATTTTTTTCGTTTTTTCAAAGATCTTACCTACCGTTAGTTATTTTCTTGGTTTTAAGTTAATCCACCCTTACAACTAAATCCAGATTTGCCCATTGTTTTGGATTTGCTATGTCTAGCAAAACCGTTCTCCTGACCACATTTTACTTTTACACTAATTTCATCCCAATTAATATGAGGTATTGGAAAGTCTTGTAACTGTTGTGTTGTTTCTAGAAATCTGAATTATTTGTCTACATGTTTTACCTTCTACATTTCTCTGATTATTTGGTAGTGGACTGATATACAAAATATACTCCTAACAGCACAATTGCCACTTCTTGATTTCTAATTCAACCCATATGACCTCATTTGATGATTCAAGCATCTCTTTCGCCAAAGTTACAACTTACTTACTCTTTTGTTTTTACTCTATTCCATCTTAAGTGTTGATATTGCCAATCCTTCAAGCCATATTTTAGTGATAGCTAAGATATCGTACTTCTAATTGCCTATCTGGCTACATCTCATTTGCCTTATATTCACTATCTTCCTTGTATTGAAGTACATATCATTAATCACAAAAAAAACTTCTTGTTGTCTAATTTCTAATCTTTGTTTCCTTTGTCTTTCAGACTGACTTACTAATTTTCTGTTTTCCATATCCAACTTTGTTTGTCTCTATTATCAACCAATGAACCTCCCGATCATTATGTATTTGGTGGAGATGTGACACATTCAACTTATGCAGATCCCATGAAACCACCACCACTCCTTGCCAAATTAGTCCCAATCCCTCAGGAATCTGAAGTCCTACCTCCTCTACCTGTTCTTCAGGGAATATACATCTGCATGTTTGCCTATTTCTGTACTCATAAGCCTGTGGCATCAGGGTATTCCAGAAATTGCTACCTTTTCAGGTCTTGCTTTGTAATTTACTTCCTAGCTTCCAAAACTTTGCCTGCAGAACCTCATCCTTCCTTCTACCTATGTCATTGGTACTGTTATAGACCATGACTGTTGGTGATTCACCCTTCCGCTCAATGTTTTGAAGCTGATCATAACGACGCTGAAAGGGTTCAGAAAAGATTTACAAGGATGTTGCCAGGGTTGGAGGATTTAAGCAATAGGGAGAGCTGAATAGGCTGGAGCTGTTTTCCCTGGAGCATTGGAGGTTGAGGGGTGACCTTATAGAAGTTTTTATAAAATCATGAGGGGCATGGATAGGGTAAATGGACAAGGCCTTTTCCCTGGGATAGGGGAGTCCAGATCTAGAGGGTATAGGTTTAGAGTGGCAGCAGAAGATTTAAAAGGGACTTAAGGGACAATTTCTTTTCATGCAGAGGGTGATGCTTGTATGGAATGAACAGCCAGAGGAAGTGGTGGAGGCTGGTACAATTACAACATTTAAAAGGCATCTGGATGGGTATATGAAAGGGAAGAATTTAGAGGGATATGGGCCAAGTGTTAGCAAATGGGATTAGATTAATTTAGGATATCTGGTCAGCATGGATGAAGTGGACCAAAGCATCTGTTTCCGTGCTGTACATCTCTATGACTCTGAGTCTCTAATCTTGATACTGGCATCATGGAGGCTATTTACTATCCTAAGGCCATTGTTGAAACGGTCACTGTTGATATCACATATTGAATCTCTGATCAGTATTGCTTTCCTGACCTTTTCCTCCTCTGAAACTGAACAGCTGAGTTATGTGTGGTACTTTGGTGTACCTCTCAGAACGATTACTGTCACCTGAATTAAGCACGCTGGGTGAAGACACAGATGTACAAAGGGAATACTATCTGGTCTTTCTGGTCTATCTCTCTGACTGCACATCATTTTGTTGAAAGCTGACGAGCTCTACAAACATGCCATTTACATAGTATTCAGCTCTCTTGCACTGTAGACACACCAACTGAAACTTCCTGCCCCTGGGGTTGTTCAGGATATGATAAGTGTCAGAATTTCTATGTGTCATGATGTTCATTCAGCAAGCTATGATGCCTCTACTTATTAGACTGTGACTGGATTTCTTTGTTTAACCTGCTGCCTTAACTCAGAAAAAGCCAATGGTAATACTCGACAACTAGTCACGGACTTGCTGTTCTCTGCAACAATCCTTGATATTTGTGTTGTGTTTCAATTTGTCACCTTTGCTTACTGTCTTGCATTCTGCACTGTGTCCTGTACATACTATCTCTTCTTCTGTTTAAACTCCAGCCAACTTTGTTAAGGTCCACGCTGTACCCTGGACCTTCTCACCAACTTTTATACTCCTTCCATCTCTGCTCAGGTCTGTGCTGACTCAGGTTAGGGATTTCCTCAAGTTGCTTACATTTCTGTTTATCAGTGAGTTGGCACAAAGGAGAATATTTTAATGCTAATACATTTTTAGACATGAAGTCAAAGATAATGGAGGAAGCAGAATTGATACGTTTAAAAGAAAAATGGACTGACAAATGAGATTAGGTGAACAGCTCTTTCAGAGACTTAGCACAGGTGCAATGAAACAAATAGCAACCTTTTATTCTGTAAAATTCTCTAATTCTATGGTGTTTGTGCTGGAAAACATATACAATGACGAAATTCAGAACAACTTTTGCTATATTTTCTGAATGATATGAACCCAACAGTTATACAATATATCCTTCTGTGGTTTGCTAACACCAGCTCAAAAGAAATTCTGACTAATTATGAGTTCACATATTTTCAAATTTTGAGAGCAACATGACCAAGATGACATTAAAGTGTTGTATACCTTATCTTCAGATCAGTGCAACCATATCTATCCTAACTATTCTAGCATTTTTCAGTTTACATGGAAGGTGTTATCAACAATGCTATCCAGCATTACCTTCTCAGCAATAATCTGCACACTGATGCCTGGTTTAGGTTATGCCAGGGCTAATCAGCTCCTGATCTTATACTCTTGACTCACAGAAGAGCTGAATTACAGAGGTGAGGTGAGAATGACAGCCTCTGCTATCGGTTAAGTTTAGCATCAAAGAGTCCTAGCAAAACTGGAGTCAATGGGTAGTGGAGGCAAACCGTCCATTGGTTGGAGTCCTACCTAGTATGTAAGAAGATGGTTGTGGTTGTTGGTGGTCAGTCACCTCAGCTCCAACTTATCCCTGCAGGAGTTTCTCAGGATAGTGACCTGGGCCCAACCTTACCGCCATCATAAGGTCAGAAGTGAGAATGTTCACCGGTGATTACACATTGCTCAGCAACATTCACAATTCCTCAGATACTGTGTTCAAATACATGAAGATCTGGACAATTCTTAAGCATTTTAATCTAAATTTCCTTGTGATATAACTGTGTGTTGCAATTTAACAAAGTAATGAACTTGCCCAACTCCTGTGATACACAACTCAGTGACACAAAAAGAAACAAATTGATTTGATTAAGTGTTGTGCAATTTATATGGATTTCATTGAAATTAATACTCTTTCTAAATGAGGTTGCACCAAAAGTCTAATGTGAGGATTTTAGCTGAGATTTCTTCTGATAGCTAGATTAACGCTACCATAACCATAGAGGGGCTAAGCTCTACCTTCGCTATTCCATAGCATTTATAAAATGTTTTAAAGCAATGTATTTGTCATTTTACTGAATTACAGATCAGGAAATTGTCCCAATATTTTCATAAAGCTGTATTTACATAGGAACCAGAGAAATTGTCTTTCCTTTTCTCCGGGTAAAACTGGGGAATCAACAGCTTTAACAGGACGGCTAGTGGTGTACCTGAGAATAGCTAATTGAATCATAGGATTAGGTCTCTCTGTTCCAGCAGTTATGGCATTTAGCAGGGCTATTCGGAGTTGATCACATTATTGAGTCTGGAGTCTTGGGCATATTGACGAAGGTCTTTAATGAACAAGATGGATTTTTACGACAATCAGAAATGGTTGCTGGGTACATTAGCAACAAAATTTTTTAAATTAATTTTAAATTTCATCATCTGCCATGGTTAGCTTTGAATGCATTGCTCTGTAATATTAATTTGAGACTATGGTTTAATTATCAGCTGATATTGACACTACACCACCACCACCACTCCCCCCCCCCCCCCCCCCCCCCCCCCCCGCCCCCTCCCCCTCCCCCTCCAATTTTATGTTGCTTAATTTAAAATAGTCCACAGCTATGTTAGTTTAAGAAAAGGTTTTTGCAAATGCAGAGTTTTCTGTAACTCCAGCTCACTTAAGTTTAAGAAGTAACATCAGGACTTTTGAATAAGATTCAAGCTCAATCTTGCCCACCTTTCTGTCTCCTCTACACATACATGCCATTTGGGATAGCAAACAGAAATAAATGCCCAACCTTTCTAGCCAGAAGTACTGGACTCAAAGACTTAACGTTTGCAGCACAGAATGAGGCAATTTCACCCATTATGTCCACATTGGCCAACCAAAGTCTGACTACACTAATCCCATTTTTCAGCCCTTGGCTCATAGACAACACATGTGAATGTCTAACTATAGCTTAAATGTTATGAGAGGTTTTGACTCAACCATCTTTCAGGCATGAGTAAAAGACTTCCATTATCCTCAGGATGAAAAGATTTCTCCTCAACTCTCCTCTTAACCTTCCACCTTTTGCCTTCAATCTATACCTGCTGGTTATTGGCCCACCTACTAATGGAAAACTCCTATCCACCTTATTTGTGCCCTTCATAATTTTATACAACTCTGTCTTCCTCATAGCTTGGTAAATCTTTTCTGTACCATTCTGTAATGCAGACACCAAAACTGCATACAGTACTCCAGTTGTGGCCAAAGCAACAGTTTATATAGTTTCAGCTTAACATCCCTGCTCTTGTATTTTTTTGGTCTTGATGAGTTAAGTATCCCATATTGTGGTTAAGAAAGTATAACTATCTGCCTTACTACCTTCAGGGATCTATGGATATGCATACTAAAATTCCCTCTGATCATCAGAATTTTCCAGGATCCTACCATTATACTGCATTCCCTCCTTGCCTTATTAGCATGCCTAAAATATATTACTCACACTTGTCTGGGTTGAATTCTACTTGCCACTTCTCTGTCACTTAACCAATCTGTTGATATCCACCTGCAGTTTATGGCTATACTCACTATTTGTCAGCTTACCAATTTTCATGTCATCCATGAACTTCTTGATCATATGGCCTACATTTTAAGTTCAAGTCATGCATGCACAACGCAAACGACAATGGCCCCAGCATCAAACTCCGTGAAATCACCCTCTGCTTCTGGCCTCTTAGCAAATGTACCACATTACCTTGAATCCCACGAGGTCTTACTTTCTTGACCAATTGGCCATATGATATTTTATACTTTTAAAAAACTTGCTAAAGTCTAAGTAGACCACATTCAAATGCAGGCAAAAGTGAGGAGTGCAGATGCTTCAGATTAGAGTCAAGAGTGTGGTGCTGGAAAAGCACAGCAGGTCTCGCAGCATCCGAGGAGCAGGAGAATTGACGTTTCGGGCAAAGGCCCTTCCTGCTTTTCCAGCACCACGTTCACATTCAATTGCTCATCATAACTCCTGGTTACCTTCTCTGAAAATTTGATCAAATTTATAAAACACAACCTTCCCTTATTAAATTTTGTCTCTGTCCTGCAGATATGTTCCATCCCTCGAAATTCATTCAAAAAACTTCCACACCACTAAGGTTAGGCTGAATGCCCTGTAATTCCCTGGTCTATCCCTTCCTTTTTAATTAACGGGAACATTTCAGCAGTTCTCTTGTCCTCTTACCCCTCACCTGTAGCCAGAGAGGATTTGATAATTTCTGCCATGCCTCCATTAACAGTCTGGAATATGTCTCATTCGAAACTGTGGATTTATTTTACTATTGTCACTATGTAACATGCGATAGGTTCAGAGAGGAACTTCAGACCATACAAGCTTGTACACTGGCAAGTCCCTTTAGCAAACAGGATATACCTAAAAGCCATTGTGACTGATATTTTTTAAAAAATTACTAATGATGATATTTCTCTCTAAATTTTCAGCCCAGTTATTCATGCCTATGTTCAAAATGTTGATTTACAGGGGTGAGTGGTTGTGTACAATGTGTCGGAATGTTGTGATGCCAGAAGTGGAATATGATTGTGAAAACGCTCGACATATAAGTGAAAACAGGGGGATAAGAACATTACAAGGTCTTTCCATTGGTGATCAAAGGGTGAGCAACAACACTTCATTTCAGTACATCTTTAATTAGTTTTTGTACGTAAGGCTTTGAGGTGTCTTTTCATCTGCCTAAAAGAATGCTGCTAATTTGGTCCTCAGATCCTTAAAACACCAGGTGTTTAACTATGTAACTTTTGTTTACTTTCTTTTGCACTAAAGTTTGGGAAGTTATTTGTAATATTTTCTTATTTACTGCATTTCTAATAGCTTTCCCCAAAGTACGCACAATATATTTAATATACCTGTTCAAGGTACTACATATTAAAGATAGAATATGTTGGTAAATAGGGTTGAATGTATGAACAGTGCTTCCATTATGAAACATATGAGCCTGATAACTGTTTTCCTTTTTAATATTCAGTATATTTAATAACTTGTCTGAAGTTTCTAAGTCAAATAGTGATTAGTAATGTGTAAATGCATGTGCCCATTAACTTACTGGCTTTTTTGATTAACTTCCAACTGTGTTGCTCGTAGAAATGTGAAAAGCTGGTACTACACCTTTACTGCCATCCGCTAAGCCTGCCATTCCATGAGCCCGTCAGTCCTTTGGTGAGCATAGCTTGATGTCAGTTGCTATTACATTTTGTGTAGAAGATTGTGTGCAATGTTGGCATCGGCATAGTGATATCGATCTACTTATTCAATTGGAACAACATGTAGGCAATGATCTGATGAAATATAAACAACTGACAGTCGCTATTACATTTTGTGTAAAGGATTGTGTGCAATGTTGGCATGGGCATAGTGATATTGATCTGTTTATCTATTTGGAACAATGTGCAGGCAATGATCTGATGAAATATAAACAATTGACTTTCTGTATTGAAGAGGATCACTGATATGACTGCTGGTTACTGTCTGGATCAACGTGGTGATGCAGCAATTTGAACGAATGGCATTTGCTATTAATTGGATGCATTTTGCTTCCTGTAGTCTAAATATTAGGCTAGTTCCACAGTTGAGTGTATATTATTTAAGGTGTTAAGTGGTATATTATTTATTTATTATTGCACCTGAATCTAAGCTTACATTTTAACTTGTGTAACAGGTGAACTGTAACTGACCTGGAATCAATTAGATTTTGTGCATCTGTGAGTTCATTGATTTTACAAGCTGCTTTGTTTGTGAATAAAATATAAAGAGACAGTTGACGCAGTTTCAAATTAAGCAATAACAATATCACACAGGGGGGTGGAATAAAATGGATGGAATATAGGAAATGAGAGTAGGGCATAGGCCATTTAACTCCTTGATTCTGTTGTGCTATTCAACTAAATCATGGCCATTCACTACCTACCTCAAGAAAGCCAATTTCTCAATTTCAGTACCTTTTAATATATAGAAATCTATTGATCTCTTGTGTCTTGAATGTACTCCATTACTAAGCCTGGACAGCCCTCAAGGGCAGAGAATTCCTAAGATTCAGCCTCTCCATCTTGGTCTCAATGACTTGCCTTTTACCTGAAAGAAAGTTGCCGAATCTGAGACTTTTTTCCCTGAAGCATCGGAGGTTAAACGATGACTGTATAGAGGTTTATAAAATCATGAGGGGCAGAGATAAGATGATTGGCAAAGATCTTTTCCGAGGGTGTGGGAGTTGGAAACACAAGAGCATATTTTTAATGTGAGAGGAGAAGGATTTAAAAGGGGCCGCTTTTTCACACACTGGGTGGTTCATATGTGAAATGAACAGCCAGAGGAAGTGGTAGACAAAGGTACAGTTACAACATATAAAAGACATTTGGACAGGTACATGAAAGAAAAAGTATAGAGAGATATGGGCCATATGCCGGCAAGTGGGACTAGTTTTGTTTTGGAACCTTGATTGACCTGGATGAGATGGACTGAAGGATCTGTGATTCTGTGACTCTATGATTATATCGCTGGTTCTAAACCTCTCAGCCAGGTGAAATGTCCTTCTCACACATAGCCTGTCAGGCACTGAAAGATCTTTTATGCTGCATTGAGATGATGTCTCATTCCTCTAAACTCTAGGGAATTAAGATCCTGTTTCCTCAGTTTCTCCTGGTGGAGAAATTCTGTTATTCCAGGGATCCGTCTGGTGAACTTGCTTTACTTTACCTCAATGGCAATTACATACTTTCTTGAGCAAGGAACCCAGAACACACAGTTGTCCAGGTGTGGTCTCACCAAGGCTTTATACAATTACACCAAGACTTCTTTACTCCTGTATTCAACCCCTCACACAATAAAGGCGAACATATCATTTGCCTTCCTAATTGCTTGTTAACTGCACATTAGCTTTCGATGAATGAACACACTCAAATCCCTTCGGACACCAGGATTTCCCAATCTCATCATTTAAGAAATACTCTGCATCACTCAACCAAAGTGTAAACTTGAACCTCCTAATTTTTTCAAATTATATTCCATCTGCCACAATCTTGTCCATTCACTTAACCTGTCTAAATTCTCATAAAGCCTTTTTGCATTCTCGCTACAACTCACAGATCCACATTCTTTTGTGTGATCAGAAAATTTGGAACTATTATAATTAATCCCCATAACTAATCATTGGATATAAATATATAATGGCTGGGACCCAGGGTGGATTTCTAAAACCAGTACTTGGTAAGAGTCAAAAATAGGGCATAGATGAAGGAAGTGCTAAATTAACAATTTGATATTATATGTGAGAATCTTTGACCCAGAAGCAGTAGGGTATGGCTCTACAACTTTAAAATCTCTGTGTAATTTCCAATAGTTTGTAACAATGGCTTGGTGTCTATTGCTTTCCCCTAGCACAGAAATTAGAAATAAAAGACGTGTGTCTTTCTTAATCTGTTTGAATCATGAGCCCTACAATGTAAGCATGGCATCCAAAGGCAGAGGTTCAGGAGAAATATAGAAGACCGGTAGATAGTGATATCCTTTCATTGAAATCATGATGTGGCATCAAGTAATAACTTTGGTTATTCAAGTAATATAGATCAGGGAGCCTCCAAGTGTAATGATTCATGGTGTTCTTCTCATTATTCAACATTTACTCTGTTAAATTATTCCTCGTGGACAAGGAAAGGGGAAAAAAGTCAAGTCATTATTCTGGCTTTTGATTACAATGAACTAACTGTTAATTAGTAATTCCTTGCTTGTCATTGATAAAATGAAAACAAAATTTGCACATTTAGAATGTTTCTAGTAATATATTTCTTGTTTATAATTTTTGCCAAATATTAATAAGCATTTTCTTTTATTTAGGCACGTCACTACTACCAGATTATCAAAAGGCCAATGGATCTTTCTACAATCAGGGCAAAACTTCAGAAAAAGAATCCCCTTCATTACTACACACCAGAAGAGTTTATTTCTGACGTTCACCTCATGCTTATGAATTGTGCAAAATTTAATTATGTGAGTGAGATTTATATGTCTCTATGCTACTTTCTCCACTCCTCAATGTTTTCTTTACTCTATGATCTGTAGTATTTTATCAACCTGTCTTGATGTCAATTCACCATGTGCTTGATTTATCTGATTGATTTGCCTGCTGTTTGTGAAGTCCTGTCCTCTCTTATAATGGGGTTTCTGAATTTTGATAACAGTTACTCCTTTATTGTGTGTATGCAGCTTATTGTAATGTAACCTTTTCCTTTTGTATCCATGTGCCAGTTTAAAGATATTCTTGTCACAAGGAATATAGTTGCATCATTTCCTAGTTGCACTGAGTTTGAATAATTGCTATCAATAAGCCACCAACATATAAAATTCTGCATTCTGTTACACTAGATAGGTTTTACTTCATTTCGTAGCGAAAAGGATTTTTGTAATGTATGAATTTTTAAGTTATTTTACCAATAAGATCCAGAGGCAAATATACTTTGGTGGTGAACTGGTTGATGTTTGACTTAGCTTACTGGTGGCATCCATCAGTATGATTCTTTTAAGGACGGTCACCATTTCAATTTGCAGCCAACTGAGGCCCCTTGGGCTTGGAGGAGCAAGGAATCAGTGTAGATCCCCAGGGCAGAAATGCACATCAAAAACAGAAATTGCTAGAGGAAGTCGGTAGGCCTGGCAGCATCTATTGAGAGAAAACAGAGTTAACGTTTTGAGTCCAGTCACCCTTCTTTAGAACTGGTAATAGCTTAGGAAAAGGTGGTATTTATGTTGATGACAGGAGGTGACGGGGAGAGGAAGTGAGTAGATAGATGGAGGCAGAACCCAGAGAGAGAGAGAAAGTAAGTTAGGCAGACAAAGGGATAGTAAGCCAGGGAAGGAGAAAAGGCAATAATAAGGACAATGATTAGGCAAAAATGGATTGGATATGCTGAGAGTTACATGTGTTATGATAGGGCCTGGGGTGTGAGGATGGGTAAAGGAATGTGGTGTTCAGATTCTAAAATTATTTGGCTCAATATTGAGTCCTGAAGTCTGCAGGGTCCCCAAGTAAAGGATGAGACGCTGTACTTCCAGCTTGTGCTGATCCTCACAGGAGCATCACAGCAGGCCCATGATGGAAATGTTGGCCAGGGAACACAGTGATGTTTTGAAGTGCAGGCAACCTGAAGCTCAGGGTCTCTTTTAAGAACAGAACATGGATGTTCTGCAAAGCAGTCTTGTCTTCCCAAAATACAGGAAACTACATTTGTGAGCAGTGAACTTCACATCATTGATAATGTTACCTTCAATTACTTTAGTTAAAAAATACATTAGTTGGCTTATCCATCTGTTTTGTAGACTGAATTTGTGTAGAAAGACTGTATTATTTAGATCTATTTAGTTGAAATTGATTGTGTAATACTGATGCCGAACATCTCAATTAATTCATCATATGATTTTGTTTTGTTGTCAACCTAATTTGACTCAGTTGATGGCCTAAAATATTATTTAAAATAGAGGAATTTGAAACTGATCTATTAATGTGTTCCTTTCTGATATTGCATTCTGAATTCCAAATCTTAGATATAATAAATCAAATTTGAATATATAGCAAGGCATCGTATACATGTTATGGATAATGCCGTGTTGAATTTTTTGTGTGCATGTTAAGTTTAGCATTTATTTATTTAATGTGCAATGATTGTTTTAAAATTTAGCCAGATTCTGAGGTGGCCCAAGCTGGAAGAAGCTTAGAAGCATGCTTTGAAAAGAACTTAAAAGAAATTTATCCGGACAAAAGCTTGGCAGGAACAATCCAAGAAGATTCTGACTCTGAAGAAATTGATAATGAAAATGGAATGGTTACTATCAACGGATTTACTTGGCCAACTGAAGAAAAGGAGCATGCGAAGCCAAAGAGAAGACGCAGACATGGTGGAAGTCACAACCATAAGGACAATAGAATCTAAATGGCACTCCTGGCTGAAAGCATAGATATTGTGAAATGGTGATTAATCCTTTTTCTCTCTTTTTTTTCACTTTCAATAAATCCATAGCTGTTTCTTTCATTTTTTTTATAACTTGTTTGTTTGCTATAAAACCTTTGGACCTCTCAGGAATGTGGATATCAACTTCCCTGAAGTAAAACTGTAAATGATTATACCAGTTCCTTTCATAGTTTATTGTACAGAGGTTAAACTGGATGAGATTGGACACAATGAATTATTGACCCATCTTCTGTATGGTAGATTTGTGCAACTTGCCTAAATTTGCATTGTACATGGTGAGGAAACAGCTTTACTGGTGATCGTCTCTGCAAGTTATGGGGAACTGCTCCTGTTAATTTAGCTAGTTAGCTTCCAATATATTTGTGAAATGAAAAGAGTGAAATTATGATTTACTCAAATTTCTTCTGTTATTAAAAACCTATGCTAGAAAAAACTGCATTCAATGTTGAATTTCCATTGGGGCTCTCCTGATTGTCCTCGTTAACTTTGGTGGACAATTTCAAGGGACTGTCTATGAAATAACACAAATATTGACCCCTGAAAAAATTTCACTCTCAGTAGAATGTAGGCTCTCTCTTTTTTTTAAATCAAATGTTTAAGTTGTGATATTCCTGTCAGGATATATTTTGTGTTTTATGGTGGCCTGACGTGCGTTCCTTGAGGAATATAAACTTGTATTTATTTTTCCATATTGATTGTTGCAAGTTAGAACAAGCTACTTTCTCATTCTGAATGTCATGGTGATGGGAATCACTCTTGGTTTGTTTTGGGATGGAGTTTATTTTTCTGTTGACTGTTGAAGGGAAGTTTGTCAACTGCACACTTTTTTTTAAATTCAACTTGTTAATTTGCAGAGATTTTGATTGTAAAGCTTTTAGAAACTTTATTGGTTTACAAATTCTCAATGTTCACAGCAGGATGCTGCCAACAGTGTGTTGTATAACCCTGTTTTTCAACTTTTTGTGTTGATTTGAAAACCAAAACAATGGCAAGGGCATGAGAAGACCTCTTGAGGAGGCACTATTTGTGCAGTTGATTTGGCTATGGCCATGATTAATGATCTCTGGTCTAAATTTGTAGTGTGAGCTATTTTACTTTATAAGAAAAAGAACTGCAGATATGCTGACAGTCTATCATAAGTAACCTTCCAAAATAAGATGAAGAGTACCAGCATAAAGGCCTGTGGCCAATTCTTTAAAATAGAGGCTGCTCTGTAGTCTTAGATTGATGATTGGGAGAACAAAATAACCCTACAGGTCAATACAAAAGTACTGTTATCAAATGTGAGAATTTCTGTTAGAAAACTGGTAAAGTAATGGGATGAAAAATTATGTTGAAATAAATGCAAGAGCAGTACTTATTCTACAGATGTAGTTTAGAAATGTCTTCCTCAGCATTGCTGTTCATGCTGATTGATGCTCGTCTTTCAAAGAAAATTATACATTCAACCATTGTACATGACAGGAGATGCATAAGTTGTGAGCAGGTTATAATTAAATTGTAACAGTACTGTGTTCAATCCATTCCTGTTATTACTAATAAAGCTGGTTAACATAGCTAAATAAAAGTTTTTAAAAAACACCATTATTTACAATTTGTACATATCAAATGCTATTAAAAATATAAGGCCTAGAATTTCAGGAGCATCTTATTTTTGAATACCTGCACCACATTGAGTAATTATGCTGTGATGGAATGATGAGTTTCAAGGCTACTGAAACAAAGTTAAATTCGTCATAGTCTTACTAGACAGTGTGTCTGCTCTTTCATTAGTGAGAGAGGTGACTGCGGGTAGTTTAACCTGAGGGTCACCATGCCTTTAGGCAAAGGAAAATTGTTAGTGGTAACCTCAGCCAGTGTGGAATTGAACTGTTGCTGTCACTGTGCATCACAAGCCAGCTATCCAGCCAACTGAACTAGCCAACCCCATCCCTTTGAAATAGTGCAGCTCTTACTTCATTCTATAGAATTAACATTGCACTGGTCAGCTAGTGAAAACTGGAGAAATGGTAAAAACAAACATCATTGGCACAGCATTAAGTAGATCAGGTCATGGGCCAAGGTAGAGAGATCATGGCTTGGGACTGATGAAGACAAGATTGGGAATAGACAGAGATGAGGACGGGATGGGGTATGTTTGGATTTTCTTCACAGTGAACTTCACTCATCTTACCCAAAGGTTCAGCCAGAGTGTTGCTATGGAGTTGAGATGTCACCCTTATTTCTAAGTGAGATGATTGCAGTCTAAATGAGAATGATGCTGTTAACTGTCTTTAAGGTGGAGAGTGTTAATCAAGGTTCCTGTTCCTCTTCAGTATTTAGTGTCATAGAGTCATACAGCACGGAAACACACTCTTCAGTCTAACCAGTCCATGTTAAACATAATTCCTAACTAAACTAATCCTGTTCCTGTTCCATATCCCTTCAAGCCTCTCCTGTTCATGTATCCATCCAAAAGTCTTTTAAATGTTTAAATATTTTAAAATGCATCCACCACTTCCTGAAGAAGTTCATTCCACATGCACTGTAAATAATTTGCCTCTTTCTTTTTAAATCTCTCTCTCCTCACTTTAAAAATGTGCCCCGTTGTTTTGTAATTCGCAGTGCTGGAATTGTACATAGGTGGAGTTGAGGTGAAGACAGGATTGGCTCGGCTGGGATACCTCATGATGAATAAGCTGCTTCACATTGTGGAGTTAAATTGAGCCACATATTACTAATTATTTAGATAATGCACAGTCACAAAAGAATTCAAAACAGAGATGGAATTTCCGATTAGTTAACTGAAGACATCATCTTGGTAAAAGACAAACAAGAAATATCCTTTACCCACATCTGAAATAGGTATTAATCTACCAATATACTTCTGGTCCCTTCAGTAGCTTTAGTTGCTTCTGTTGTAGTTGTCAGCATCAATATTAGATTGCTTCTGCCTGAGGGGGAAAAGAAATTCTCTAAATACCACTTAAGCAAAAAGTTGAAGGTAAGCTCTTGCAATCCCCTCAATCCAACCACAGCCCAGACCACCCCAAACTAACAGCTGATCTCACCAGCACTGCTCTGGAGGCATATGATGTTCCCACACAATTTCCAACCCCATCCTGTGCAATAGCATTCCCACGCCAATGACTGCAAGGCCTGTCTATACCTTCTCCAATCCCTGCAATAATTTTCCAGGAAATCGGCTGTAGTTGGATCATGAATGCTGTCATCCTGAGTAAAAGGACAGCAGATATGTACTGGAAAGAGTAGGTTTCATACCTTTTGCAAAGCTCAGTGTCATATTGAGCCAGAATCATTTATGCTCCCTGGTGACAGCAGACGCTTTGTCAGGCTGGCTAATTCATGAAGCATTCTGAGTCCATCCTTTCAGCCACCTTTAGCCATCAACGTTCTCATCTGAGTCATCCCCAGCAGAACTCATGCTTGACCTTTGGAAGTTAATGCCTGTGTATTCCACCCAATCATGTGCAGATCCCAACTATATTTTCACCTCTCTCAGGAATTCAATCTAACCAGGATGTAATGGAAGTTGCATGAACAAGGTTGAGGGTGTTTCATTATTCTCAGTATCCTTTGGACTTCAGGCTCCTCATCATTGCTTGACCAGGCAGCTAAATGTATGATGCAGCACATGGGATGAGTACAACTCTAACAGCAGCCTAGAAGCTCGACACCGTTTGGGATGAAGCAACTCACATGATCAAAAACCCATCCACTCCTTTGAACATTTACTTTCTCCATCACTGTCGTACAGTGGAGCAGCCGAGGTATATCTAGAAGATGTATTGCAGCAAATTGTCAAGGCTCATTCAACAGTTCATTGCAAAACACAATGACAATAAGTGATTTAGAGATGTGTCATGAAACTGCAATAGGTTTAGGAGAAAGTGAGGACTGCAGATGCTGGAGACCAGAGTTGAGAAGTGTGACACTGGAAAAACACAGCAGGTCAGACAGCATCTGAGGAGCAGGAGAATCGATGTTTTGAGCATAGGCTCTTCATCAGGTGGGTGGGGGTGAGTCAAGGAGGCTGAGAAATAAATGGGAAGTGGGTGGGGCTGGGGGAAGGTAGCTAGGAGTGTGACAGGTAGATGAAGCTACCAGGTGATGGTGATAGGTCAGAGAAGAGGTTGGAGCGGATAGGTGGGAAGGAAGATGGGCAGGTAGGACGGTTCAAGAGAGTGGTGCTGAGTTGGAGGGTTGGATCTGGGATAAGGTGGGGGAGGGGAGATGGGGAAACTGGTGAAATCAACATTGACCCCGTGTGGTTGGAGGGTCCCAAGGCGGTGACTGTATTTTTTAATAGCATCCTCTACCATTTCTGCTACCTACAGTCAGACCCCACCACCACAGATATATTTTCCTCCTCACCCTCTTCAGCATTCCGCATAGACATTCCTTCTGCAATTCCCTCATTAGGTCCATGTCTCCCATCAACCCACCCTCCACTCCCAGCACCTTCCCTTGCCACCACACTAGGTGCACCCGCACCTCCCCGCTCACCTCCATCCAAGGTTCCAAAGGATCCTTCCACATGCAACAGGGATTTTCCTGCACCTCCAAACACCTCAACTACTGTATCCATTGCTCTCGATGTGGTCTCCTCTACACCAGGGATTTAGGACACCAACTTGCAGAACATTTCAGAGAATATCTCTGGGACACACACACCAATCAACTTCACCGCCCTGTGGCTGAACACTTCAACTCCCCTCCCACTCTTTGTCAAGGATATGCAAGTCCTGGGCCTCCTCCACCACCAAATACTAGCCGCCCAATGCCTGGAGGAAGAACACTTCATCTTCCACCTTGGGACCCTCCAACCACATGGAATCAATGTTGGTTCCACCAGTTTCTTCATTCCTCCTCCTCCCCACCTTATCCCAGATCCATCCTATTGACCTGTCCTACCTGTCCATCTTCCTTCCCACCTATACTCTCCACCCTCTACTCCAACCTATCACCATCATCCCCCACCTTCAACTACATATTGCATCCCAAGCTAGCTACCTTCTGCCCAATCCCACACCCCTCCCATTTATCTCTCAGCATCCTTGACCCCCCCCCCCAACTCACCACCCATACCTTCTTGATGAAGGACTTATGCTTGAATTGTCGACTCTCTTGATCCTTGGATGCTGCCTGACCGGCTGTGCTTTCCACCGCCACACTTATTAACTGCATTAGGTTATGCATGTTGAAAGCCAACGTTCACTGACATGGGCTGTGTGTGGGTGGTGCCAGCAGACATTGGTGATGGGTGTCCAAGATGCAGGGATGGAGGAGAAAGAAATGTGTTGGAGTTGCCAGGTACCAGTTCAGACTTTCACATCTGGAATCCTCACCTTGATGGCTGGGACTTGGTAGGAAGACATATGATTTTGATTTCATGTCGAGAGCCCTTCACTCAACATTTCAAATAATTTTTGCAAATTATTCATCATGGACTATGAATTCTTCCTCATGAATTGTTCCAACTGGGATTGAATGAATAAGCTGATAATCAGGCTCCATTACGTCATAAATTGCACTATTTCTACAACTGTCTTGATTCAATCACCAAAATGGCCAATTGTTTCCCTTTTGTTACTTGTATACAGATTCTCACCAAATTTTTTTAATGAGTCAAAATTTATCTGTTTGATATAAAACAGAACATGTTTCTAAACAAATGGCAAAACTGGTTAACATTTAAACTGTAATCAAGAACCTCTTAATCCCGATATAAAAATTTTAAGACAGTATTAAAGGCATCGTAGACTCTGCAGAAATGATATTTTGGAATAGGGCACGAAAAGAAACACCTTTGCTGGCCAATGGCTTGAAAAAAGAGAACTTGATGAACTCTCACTGTCCACTCAGTTTCTTATTAAATTATTAAATAGATCAATGGTAGATCTTATAATGAAATTTGAGCTTGGATTGAAATCAGGCTGGTTGCAAGACTTTGGTGATCATAGTTCAGCTTCTCCGAATTGACAAGGTAGTCAAAATACAGAGATGTTGAATTATCAGGTTCCCTCCAAAACACCAAACGACCCAGGGAGAGTGTGACTTCCAATTTTCACAGCAAGCTTTGGAGGTTTTATTCCTTCTGACTCTTTGGGTTTTGGGAACTGAAATCAAGACCAGAAAACGTTGTTAGGCAGCCACCTGCACAGGGGCCTTTTTCCAGTGCCAACCTTTCCAGCAATTAGGGGCAGTACACCCTTCCTCTCTCTTAGCTCTCAAAACGCTTTGCTTGCTTGCTCTCCTAAAGCCACCTAACTGTCTGTTTATTAGAGTCATAGAGATGTACAGCCTGGAAACAGCCCCTTCGGTCCAACCCGTCCCTGCCGACCAGATATCCCAACCCAATCTAGTCCCACCTGCCAGCATCTGGCCCATATCCCTCCAAATCCTTCCTATTCATATACCCATCCAGATGCCTCTTAAATGTTGCAATTGTATCAGCCTCCACCACATCCTCTGGCAGCTCATTCCATACATGTACCACCCTCTGCGTGAAAAAGTTACCCCTTAGGTCTCTTTTATATCTTTCTCCTCTCACCCTAAACCTATGCCCTCTAGTTCTGGACTCCCTGACCCCAGGGAAAGGTCTTTGTCTATTTATCCTATCTACGCCCCTCATAATTTTGTAAATCTCTATAAGGTCACCCCTCAGCCTCTGACACTCCAGGGAAAACAGCCCCAGCCTGTTCAGCCTTTCCCTGAAGCTCAGATCCTCCAAACCTGGCAACATCATTGTAAATCTTTTCTGAACCCTTTCAAGTTTCACAACATCTTTTCCATAGGAAGGAGACCAGAATTGCATGCAATATTCCAACAGTGGCCTAACCAATGTCCTGTACAGCTGCAACATGACCTCCTAACTCCTGTACTCAATACTCTGACCAATAAAGGAAAGCATACCAAACGCCTTCTTCACTATCCTATCTACCTGCGACTCCACTTTCAAGGAGCTATGAACCTGTACTCCAAGGTCTCTTTGTTCAGCAAAACTCCCTAGGACCTTATACACTTAATGGTAAGTCCTGCTAAGATTTGCTTTCCCAAAATGCAGCACCTCGCATTTATCTGAATTAAACTCCATCTGCCACTTCTCAGCCCATTGGCCCATCTGGTCCAGATCCTGCTGTAATCTGAGGTAACCCTCTTTGCTGTCCACTACACCTCCAATTTTGGAGTCATCTGCAAACTTACTAACTGTACCTCTTATGCTCGCATCCAAATCATTTATGTAAATGACAAAAAGTAGAGGACCCAGCACCGATCCTTGTGGCACTCCACTGGTCACAGGCCTCCAGTCTGAAAAACAACCCTCCACCACCACCCTCTGTCTTCTAGCTTTGAGCCAGTTCTGTATCCAAATGGCTAGTTCTCCCTGTATTCCATGAGATCTAACCTTGCTAATCAGTGTCCCATGGGGAACCTTGTCGAACGCCTTACTGAAGTCCATATAGATCACATCTACTGGTAGCAGGTTGATCACAGCTCACATTAAACTGTTGACCTCATTTCTAAGAAACCACATGGGTTCCCTTATCCCTTGGTAAATGTTCTGTAATCCAAAACATTTCCAGCAACTTAGTGCCTTTAATGCTTTCACATAGTCCAAAAATAAACTTGTATACTCCAAACAAAGAAAAATAAAATGAATTTAGAAGGTTCGGGTCTGGTTAGATGTTACTTTCTGTGGCATGTGCCATCTAGTTCTGCATGAGTGAAGGAACTTTGTGAGGGAAATGTGTTTTGGTCATATTTAACCAGCTGCCAGTGTGTGCAAACTGACAAATGTGGGTGTGAGGCTTGCAGTTATTGAGGGTGAGACAGGACTATGAATGTGAAGTGAGATACCTTTAACATGTTACCACATGTTGGTGAGTAAGTAAATAGAGAGATGTGAATGGAGCAGTGTGTGAGGCTAATGGTTCATTGGAAGGATATGGCATTTGAAGATGCATTTACTAATCTTAACAATCTTTATGAGGTCATTATATTTCCTCTTGTACCACTTCCAGATTCTGAGATCTATCCTGTTTTCATTATTTATTCCCTTTTCCTCCTGTAATTTCTTTTCACTGTTTTTTGTTTCACTAAAGATTTTTGCCAATATGAAATTGAAGTAGGTAAGGAGAAAAACATTTCTATAATAATGCAAGAAGGTTTACCAATTAAAATAAGGAAATAAGCTCACATATTAAGTGATCACAGAATCCCAACAGTGTGGAAACAGGCCCTTCGGCCCAACAAGTCCACACTGACCTTTCGAAGAGTAACCCACCCAGACCCATTCCGCCACCCTATTATCCTATATTTACCCCTGACTAATGCACCTAACCTACACATCCCTGAACACTGGGCAATTTAGCATGACCAATTCACCTAACCTGCATGTCTTTGGACTGTGGGAGGAAACCCATGTAGACACGGGGAGAAGGTGCTAACCACTGAGCCACTGTGCCACATGAAAAGTCTTGGACAGTACTTGACATTGTGTGGTAGAAATCATAATATCATTTCTGAATACACTAGTTTCAGAAGACCACTGGTGTCATAGTTATAGAGATTTATGGTATTTCAAATGCTTAAGAAAGGACACAGTGGGAACATGAGTGCACAGGAGTAATTGTGTTCATTCTAACAATGTTTTTGTGTTGGACTCTAATCCTGTGGAGTTGGGATGAATCACTTTACCTGTGGAGCTGTGGACTAAATGAAGCATATTCCCAATATCTGCAAGGAATGAACACATCCTTCCTTCTGTGGAGATGTGATGTAGGATAACATTGTCTATTAGGTGCTGCTGAAACCTTTATCCATTGTTTTTGCTTGACTTGACAACTGATATCAAGAAACTGAAGGCACTGGATATGGTACCCTTTGCTAAGCTGTTCCAGTCCAACTTCAGCACTGGCATCTATTTAATAATGTGGAAAATTGCCCAGGTATATTCTACCCACAAAACACAGGATCAATCTAATCTGGCTAATTACTTCACCAACATCCTACTCTTAAACAGCAACAAAGTGTCATTGACGGAGCTATCAAATGGTACTTGCCCGGTAATAATCTGTTCACTGATTCTGAATCGTGTTGTCTCAGGGCCACTCAACTGTTTGAAAGCCTTTCAATGACAGAATCACAGAAGAGGCTATTCTGCCAATCGTGTCTACATCACTTTTATTATCTGGTGCCAATCTGCTGCCTTTTCCCCATATCCTTACAAACCATTTCTCTCCAAATAATCATCCTCATAAATGTGTCAATTGAACCTGTCTCCACCACATTTCCAGGAAATACAGTCCATTTCCGAACAATTTGTTGTGTGAAGAAGTTTTTTTTTCTCAGATCACACTTGCTTCATTTGCACATCACTTTAACTCTTTGCCTTCTCATTCTTTTATCGTCTAACAGGGAGCAGCTTTTCCATATCTATTCTGACCAGTCACTCATGTTTTTGAAAACCTTTATCAAATTCCCTCTCAGACTTTCTCTCTCTAAGGGGAGGAGTCCCAACTTTTTCAATCCATCTTCATAATTGAAGTTTCACATTTATGGAACCATTCTTGTGAATCACATTTGCACTCTCTCCAATACATTCACATCTCTCCTGTAATGTGACACCCATAACTGTATACAATACGCCAGCTGAGGTCTAACAGCATCTTGTAGACATTCAAACTCAGTTCCAGATTCTTGTATTTTATGCCCCTATCAGTAACGTTGAGGATCAACTAGATCGATGGACTGAAAAATGGCAGACTGAGTTCAAATTGGATGAATGAGAGGTGTTGCAGTTTGGTACAAGGGTGCGACTTATACATTTAATGGTAGGACCTTGGGTCATGTTATAGAATAGAGGGCCATGGGATTCAGGTGCATAATTCTTTTAAGTTTGCGTCACTTATCGACAGGGTGGTTAAAAATGATATTTAGCGAGCTTGCCTTCATTGCTCAGTGCTTTGAATATAGGAGAAGTTGTGTTCAGATTGTACAGGACTTTGGTGAGTCCTCTCCTGTGTCCAGAACTGTGTCCAGTTCTGGTTGCCCAGTTATAGGAAAGATATTATGGAAAGAGTTCATAGGAGATTTACCAGGATATTGTTGAGTATGGAAGGTTTGAGTTGTAAAGAAAGGCTAGATAGTCTAGGACTTTTCTTATTGGGGCTTAGGAGGTTGAGGTTTATAGTGGTTAAGTGCCTTTTCCCTAGGATGGGGGAATCTCAAGAGTCGGGGGTGTATTTTTAAGGTGAGAAGAGAGAGATTAAAAAAAACATGAATGGCAAATTTTTTAGAGAGAGGGTGGTACGCATGTGGAATGAACTTCCTGAGGAAGTGGTGGATACAGGCACAATAACAACATTTAAAAGACATTTGTGTAAGTACATGAATAGGAAAGGTGTGGGGAGATATGGGCCAGGGGCAGGCAGGTGAGACCCGTTTATATTGGGATTATGTTTGGCAAGGACTGATTGGACTGAAGGGCCTGTTGCTGCACTGTGTGACTCAATGACACTGTCTACGTTTTTAACTGTTCTCTCTACCAAGGTCCTACCCTCATTTACACATTTCTACAGTGATAGAAATTAGTTGAGATATTTGATAGATTTGTTATTAATTCACTTTTAGCTTCAAAATGAAACCTTATAACTCTTGGATCCATCTGAATAGTGTGCATTTCTAAGAGGTCAGAATAGTTCTTCTCAGACTTTTGTCTCCAGCCAGCTCTCCAGGTGAATGTAAGGCATTGGCTGTTTTAATGGCTTTACTCCTCCTTCTGCTGACCAAACTGGGTAAACATTCTGAACTGTTTACCAAGTTTTCATTTATCTCATATTTAACACTTAAGTTCTCACCCTAAAAGATACATTCTAAACCATGTGACCAACATAATTATGGCAATTAGTATCTGTCCTTCAACTGCCCGGGTTCTGAAATTCTGTCCATAAACCTGTTACTCTACTTCCCTGTCCTCCTTTATGCTGCTTCTTTAACCTCTATGACCTATCGTTTGGTTGCCTGTCCTAATGTCTCTTTGAGGTCCCATGTCAATTTTGTTTGATAATTGCTCCTATGAAATCCTATGGGAAATTTTCCCACATTAAAGAGGCTGTACAGTTCTAAGATTTTGTTGTTGGGTCGGGACACATCTGGGACTGCGGGAAGAAGAATCCAGACAGCTTTTAATGTTCTGAGTTTATGGCAAAAGTGCGAAAGTTGCTTACTGCATTCTAGTGACAGGGATAGGGTTCCTCAGTTACATGTGGATATATCCTGGTTTCATTTTATTCAGAAATTACAGCATGTTCTATATTATCTCTGCAAGTTATTGCGAAACAAATATTAAGCTAAGTTAACCCGTCTACAGTTAGGCATCAAGTAGATGTGTTTCTGAAGGTGCTAGTATTGAAGGATGTGGTGAGAAGGTGGGGGTAGAGATGTATTGAAACATTTAGGTTTTTAACAAACTTGTTTAACTCGCCTTGATGTATTCCTGAAATGTCTTGCAATATTTTTTAAGTCTCCAATGGTCAGATAGAAAAATATTTATTAAGATTACAATTTTTTTATTCATTAAAGGTATGTGAGCTTTGCTGGCTCGGCCAGCCTTTATCACCTGACCTTAGTTACCTTTGGGAAGG
Source organism: Chiloscyllium punctatum (assembly GCF_047496795.1). Taxonomy (NCBI): domain Eukaryota; kingdom Metazoa; phylum Chordata; class Chondrichthyes; order Orectolobiformes; family Hemiscylliidae; genus Chiloscyllium; species Chiloscyllium punctatum. Next base: position 53,038,941 of record NC_092760.1, read on the forward strand.
TGATGTTGAGCTGCCTTCATGCAGTCCATGGGCTGGCGGTAGACCCACAATCCTGTTAGGGAGGAAGTTTCAGGATTTTGTCTCAGTATCACTGAAGGAACGGTGGTATATTTTCAAGTCAGGATGGCGTGCAGCTTTCGAGGAGAACATGCAAGTGGGGTTCACATGCATCTGTTGCCCATGTTTTTCTGGGTGGAAGAGGAGATTGAAGATCCTTACTGCATTTGTGCAGTGCAACATGTAGGTGGGGTGCCCCACTCTTAAGTGCCTCAAAATGATTTGCAATATTCGTTCCATGTCATGCGTATGGCCTGCGGTCAAACTATTTCAAATTAAAATGACAGAAAATACAAAGAAATAAACTTTGCTCCACATGTGATGTTCTGCCATGAGGTGCCTCAATGTAATTGCAGTACTCTGAATGATCACAACGCACAGGCTTGTGCCAGGATCAAACCTGACGCATTCTACAATTTGCGTACCCTTTGCACACTATGGCTGTAACCCTTCTGAGTTCTGTGGAAGAATAATTCTGGATTTGAAGTATTAACTCTGTTTCTCTCTCCACAGATGCTGCCAGGCCTGCTGAGTTTCTCCAGGACTTCCTGTTTTTATTTCAGATTTCCAGCATTTGTAGTACTTTGCTTTAATTTTAAGCTATGTATTAGTGCTTGTTTGGTTCTGGTGATGAGGCATTCTGCTAAATAACAGCCTGCTCAGCGAGTTAACTGGCTGGATCCACCTCCTCCTTTTCCCCGCAGTGCCCAGTCTTAATGAAGGCCTTAAACCTCTGAGTTTTAAAAAAGCGTCAGACTGGATTCTTTCTGTACAGATGCTGCCAGCCTGCATAATTTCTGCAGTACTTCCAGGATTTATTTCTAAATCTCCAACATTTGCTTTGATTTCCTCTAACCCTGTGCAGTATTGAACATCCCACTCCTACTGCTCACAGCCTCAACTCTCTGGTTGGTTTCTTCCTCTCATCTTCAGGGAAGAGGACCTGTCTCCTCACCCCTTCAGAGACTGGGCCACGTCTTGCTTTCATCAACACTTCTTTCCGAAGTCCCTCTAAGTAAACATTTTTCAATTAATAATGAAATTCCAAAATCCATCCACTCTCCCCGATTGGTCAGGCAAGCTGAAGCCAGAATGACAATGCTACCACTCTGTTAAAGGGTCTTCAAGAGAAAAATATTTCAGATGGCTGCAAATCGGAAATAAAACTCAAAAAAAAATAAAGAACGCTAATACTTAATGCCACTGTGGAGAGATACAGAGTTAACATTTTGGGTCTGGGTTAAACAGCCTTGGCAAAACCCACCATCGATTCCAATAGTTTCCTCAGCCTCAATATTCCTACCATTTCCAGGATTAAATCGAGAAAGTACCACTCTATGGAGAGTGATGTTGTGGAGCCCATATGGACAGGAAATGTGCCATCAAGGCTAAAGAAGATGGGAGATTTTGGTTTCCCAGTTTGGCTGAGAGGTTAGAGGTAAGTCCACCACAGCATATTCACAGAGCCTCTCATCCGCCTGAGGCCAGTTCATATGGAATGCATTTTGCATTCTGTAAATATTCATTAATATGGAACAGCTTTTCATAAAGTTTTACCCCTGGAATGTGATTAGAGATGATTAGAGATGTTGAAAGGCTGGTGTTCAGGTACAGAGAGCTGTTAGGAGAGAAGGGAGGGTGGACGTAGCAGGGGAGGGAAAGCAGGGTGCACTGAGGGATGGTGCTCAGCGGTAGTACCTAGTGTTCTGAATATTGAAGGTATGGGTGGGTGGTTCAAGGCTGAATTAAAAGTAAGACAAACGGCTCAAAGCACAGAATCATTGCTATAAATAATGGGGTCCTGAGGATCAAATTGATGTTGGCAGAGGGAACAGTCATAGCCAAAGGGGGAAGTTGTACTTGGTCAGGTTGAGTATTACAAAGTCTCATGGGGTAAGTGATGGGAGCAGGTAAGCACAGTGAGGATGGTAACAGAGGCTTCAGGGTCAGAGTGAGCATTGTGATGGTCATGGGTATAGGCAGGAGAGGGAACCTTGGAGGGAAATGGTAATGAGACCAGAAACAGAGGGGAGATTCAAAAGTTACAAGGGAGTAGAAAGATTATGTTGGCTGGTTCAGGGGTGATGGAGAGGTGACGGGAGGAGGATAGAATGTACAGGAATGAGTTTGACATATAGTTTGTGCCATGATTTTTCCATTCATTAGCCCAACTGAAGTTGTTAAAGGAGTTCAGGATACACACAACTGACAATTTAAGAGACTGAAGAGACTTTCTAATAATGAGGTAAATGTATAGGAACAAACCTATTCTAGCAGTCATGTCTGTCCTTTGCAGTACAATTACAGTTATAACAGTGGGTCTCATTTATCTGATATTTTATCATTTCAGGAGTAGTGGGTGTGAACAAGGAGAGGTCTCTCTGTTTAGACACAGAAGCTTCAAGGCTAACCATTGGCAGCGCCAGAGTGGGAGGCTGGTCTGGATGCAGACATCCAAAGTAGGCATCAGTGAAGATGGCGAAAGTGAGGCCTGCTGATGCTGGAGGTTAGAGTCGAGAGTGTGGTGCTGGAAAAGCACAGCAGGTCAGGCAGCATCCGAGGAGGAGGAAAACCAATTATTTCGGGCAAGAGCACTTCAGAGATGACTGATGCCTTATTCCTTTGTGTCAATGATTGTATTGACTTCACCATTGATGGAGACAGGCAGTTACAAAGCCAGCTACATTTAATGTTACTACTAAGTTTCTAAGGTGTGATTGATTGCTCTTATGTGACTATAAAGCTCCCTGGCAACAACTAGCAACATTTATAAATCATAAAATGTTTCACTCCATGAACACACGTAACTGATGTGTGGCATAGGTAGAAGATGGTAGCTTTTTCTGCTTTGCTCCTGGCTGGCCTAGTCCTGCTGTCTCTGTCAGATCAAGCTCCTGCCAATATTCTCCATCACCTTCGCCTCAGTAGCTGTACAGAGCCTCAGGTCTGGAACTTCTCCTGTGTGTCTATCTTCCCTGGTATGATGGGTCTGCTTGTCTGGCATGGCAAACAAAGGCATAAATAATGTCTAATTCTTTTTATTTACATACACTTACATCATACATACTGACCTCTCATTCACACATTACAGCTAAATGTAAACAAAAGTCAATCTACCAAATGCTTTGGACCTCAATTATCACATGATCACACTTCTGGTGTAGCTATCAACTCACATCCATACATTATTGACAAGGCAAGAGAGCCCTACTGAAGATGCAACACTGGCACCTGCCCTTATATACTAGAGCAGGTTGTTGACCTGTTACCGACATTGGAGTCACATTCACTGGTTACTCACATCCTCAGCCACTCTGCCCAGCCTGCTTTGGCTTGCTTGGAGAGCTGTCATTTGCAATGTTCAGGAAAGAGCATTGTGACAAAAAAGGACAGCTATCAATATGATAACCAATAGTGTCATCACCAGTGACATCAGGACAATGTAAGAAGGACTTCTCTTAAGAAGGTCATGTAGAAGTCACTCCCTGTCCTGTATATAATGTATACAATTCCATAAACAGTTCTGGCTTATAAGACCTGTTCCATGTCCGATTCTGAGCATACCTGCAATAAACAGTTCCTGCCTTTCCTTGTCAATGTGTGGAGTATCATCACTGAACCCATGGGGTGGATTATTTCATTGTCACTCATCTCTCTAGAGAAGAGGGCACTCTTGAGCAGTGGAGTGTCCAGGCAGTGATTACAGCGCCCCTGTTTGAACAGAAGGCTCCTTAATAGATTGCCCATAGACACAGCATTGCCAGGTGAGCGAAAATGTTCACCAATGAAAAGCTTCTCTTGCTGTTCAGTTGGTCGTTAGTATTTTAATTATGATTACATGCAAAAGGGAAAAAGAAAGTGGAAGTGGTATATAGTTCCAAATCCAACATTGGGAAAGACTTGTTCTCAAAATTCCAACGTTGGAAGTGAATTAAAGTTGTGAAATCTTGAGCGGTGACCAACTCCTGATGCAGAAACACTGCTACCTGTTGATTTGTTAAATTCTATTATTGTTTCTGGAGATTACATATATTTTCAATTACATTGAAACTTCTTAACTAGGAATTAAGATAATTAATGGACAAAAAGGGGATAAAAGCATTTGTGGTTTGAACTTGGCAAAGGTATTAGTCATTGTTAACCAATATCCAATGGCTTTAACACACGTGGAACAGTCATGCCCATACGCAGAAGGTTCAACTATCTCCCTCTGGTGGTGACTTGTCTCATTGCAGTGTAATGCTGGTTTGCCAATATTCTTCTAAAAATATAATTCTCAATGCTTTGTCTTTCTGATTTACATATTGATTTACAAGATTTAAAGTTATATGTGTGTGATCAGTCATCAAAACTTGCCTCCTTTCTAAGACTAAGGGCCAGCTGACATAGAAGAGTCACCATACTCGAAACATTAACTGTTTTCTCTCTACAGATGCTGCCAGACCTGCTGAGTTTCTCCAGCAATTTTTTTTCAGATCTCCAGCATTCACACTTCTTTGTTTTATTGTAAAAATCTGCGTATTCATTCAATCAACCAATTGGCCTGAAACTTAATCAACTATATTCAACAAATAGATAGTCATTTGTCTTGAAAAACATAAGAATTTTGCCTGACAATTCTCTATTAATTTAAACACATAAACAGCCTTATCCAGGGAAAATTCTCCTCTTAAAAATTAAATTCTAGAATGATGACTAGACATAAAAATGTCAGACCAAATAATGTGGCATGTGCAGAACTGCTGAAAGATTGTTCACTGCATTTTATTCATTAGAAATGCACTTCCTGCAATAGTGAAGTGTGATACTTATTAACAATCAGAACACCCATGGTGAGTGGTCTCAATAGTGCAATGCATTATTCTGTGACTAAAATATTCAACTTGGGCTATTCCTTTACTCCAATTGCAGTCAGTGGTGCAAAGTCAGTGTGGATGAGTGGTTGTCTCAACTGAAGACTTAAAACTTTAAGGTTTTGTAGCTTTTCAGCTTTGGGTGAGAAAAAAACAACTTGTTAAGAACAGTACTAGAAAAATGATTTCTTTTTTTCTTTTTTTATGACTCCAAACTTGCTTATTTGGATAGAATGAATATAGACATTGAGGTGTAAAAGGACTTGGTAAATTACTTATGGTCTTATGAGTTAAAACCAAGTGTTAATAATGTGAAAAAAACCATCTAGTGAAATTCAGTGGGAGATAAAATTGCTTCTGAACAAATGTAGGTACTAGTTGATAGTGTTATATATATAGTAGAGACACTGGAACTTGCATTATCTCAACATATTGCTAAGGTACTCTGTAGGATTGTTTCAATATGGACTTGACTGTTCTGTGATTGAGATCATTATTAAATACCTCATCTGATCCCAGCCCCCAACTCACCACCTGCTTTTCCCAGAAGAATTCACATCCGATCAGATATCCCAGAATTCATTGGCATCCCTTGTACCCATGTGAATTTTAAAGATGGTGCACAAGCTTGACTTCTTCTTCCTGGACCAGCAGTGGAGTCACCACAACAGATTATGCCAGCCTGGTCTGAGGCTGGTCTGAGATTGACACCTGGGTTAGTTCAGTCAGTGGGAAGAAGGTCAATGATTTTCCTCACTCCACAAGCATTAGTGCCACCATCTTCATTCCAACAACTTGCCTTCACTCTATCTCTGTAACTGCACCCACCTCCCACCAAGGGTCATGCTCTATCACACTCTCACTAATGTCTGCAACATCTTCCCTCACTTGCTCTCACCCACTCTAAACCTGACACCAAGCCTGCATGTTCTCTGCTGCCCAATCTTTCACTCTGGAAGCCTCCCCACTTGCACCAAAGGTAACATTTGTCCCACCCCCATTATGTATAAAGACTGAAGATTGGTGGTAGGCTGCCCAATATTCAGCTCCTTACCTTTTGTACAGAGGGCATCTAGACTCTGACTGCCCCAAGTAGTTGACTGACCATTTTCAATCCCATGAACAGATATTGGAGGCTGTCCTTGACTTATCATGCTGGGATCCTCTGCCTGAAGGCTGTCCCCCCTGGTTTGACTGAGGAATGCTGATTACCACGACAAAGTGGCAAGGTGAGACAAAAGTAATATAAGCCTGGTATCTCTGGCTAAGGAGCAAAGTGCAAAACTGCAAGACAACTGAATGCAAGACAGAGATGTGGTTAGCATCACTGCAAGATCAGAATGAATATGATCTAGGACTGGAGATGCAGTCTGGTCCAGTCCATGAACTGGGGGTGTGTCCCAGAGTTCACAGTGTCTTTACTGCAGCATTATAATGATAACTCTTGTGTAACCCAAGTGAAGTGTTGAATTTCAGAAGCTCTTGCTTGTGATTCGGAGATATGTCATGGGGGTTGTTAGAGACTGGTATATTTGTATGTAAATGCAATATGTGGGATGTACATGGTCAGTGCCATTAAGTGTGTGTTCTGAGATATTGGTATCCAATGTGGAAATCATTTGGAGCAAGAGATGAGCTAAAGTCACCCGGTAGCTATTCTGGTTTCCAAGTTGAGATTTCTTGACATCTGGCTTGTTTAGGTTGTTTGATGAAATAGGAAGTTGAGACACGTTGAGCCATTAAACAAGACATTCAACAAACAATAACTTCCCTTAATTGATAACTCACTGCTGCCGAGCGAGATCCTAACCACAGATCTAGTGAGAAATATGAAAAATGGTGCTAGTTGCTCCAAAATCAAGACGGCTCTCCCCGGACCCCTCATCTGATTCTGCCACACGCCTTACTGTAGCCCACAGCATTCAGACACCCATAAGATTCTCCCTGATCACAACACAGCGTTGGTGATGATATCATAATTTTCATTATTCACATCCTCATGATGCTTCAGAAGTATGAAACTACAAGATATCATCAGCACAGCTTTCAGTACACGCAGTCTTAAACAGGATGTCTAAATAGGTTACTTACTGCAATAGGCTATGTTCTGCGGTAAACAGTTTCCTGAAAGAACTTGGTTAAGATATTATTGGCTCCATATATTTAAAATGTTCAAGTTAGTCACAGCCCCGAGGTCTGATAGTCCCAGGTGAGAACTCGAGACTTGACTGCTACAACTGACCTTAGCACCTCGGTTTGAACAAATGGGGCTTGTCAGAGTGGATGCGGTTAAATTAATTAGTTTCCCATGTCACAAAGCCACTTTGTTGAAATCCAAAGATAAATTGAGTTTTTCACCAATGGAAGTGTTCACTTTTTTATGCCTCTCTGTCCAATATTTTATTTCATTTTCCATCTGTTGACTGTGACCCCACACATTTCATCTCCTAACTATGTTAGCTTTGGTCCTTTCACTATCCTGCCCTCCAACAGTTAAAGTGTGTTTCTTCACTGTGTCTTCAACCCAGAATGTCAACACTCTCATTGCTCACCAAACACATATGTTCACTTCCGATAGAGGTGTCCCAATGTAATGTGGACCAGAAACATTTTACTGTTTTCTATTTCTTTGTGAACATTAGTCCAATTGCAACACTGACCAAGACTGACAGACTTCAGCAATAACCAGAGATCAAATCTCACTCTGTTATATGACACATGGACAGCAAGACACGGTGCTCCTAATGGTAGTTACATGATTCAGTTCTATCACCCTTAAAAATATATGCAATATTTGATTGTTCCTAACTTTTGTGGGATGGTCCATGTACTCATTGATGTAATATTTTAAATAACTTATGTCAGTGCTTTAGTCTTCATTGAACATTCAAATTCCTTTCAGCTTTTTCCAGTTCATTCTTCATTTTATCATGTTTAATCTCAAATTGAACACATAGATTGTTCTTAAAATACATTTGTCAGGCTCATTTCATCTACCACTCTTCAGAGTTAATTTTGCACTGCTGCTTAGCAAATCTACTGCTCTCTTCTGACTATCTTTCAACTTTTGGATGACACATTGATATTACTGGCAGGACAAGTCATCTTTAAAAGTATTACAAACTAAATTTAACAGTTCAGAACTTGAAGGGACATAGTTGAAGTGATTGTGAATGGATGTGATTTATTTTCAGTTTCTAATGTCTAAATTTTATCCTTCCATTGAATGTGAGTGCCATAGGCAAAGTCCAACATTTGTTGCTCATCCTTTTCTAAAAGCCACTGCAATGTACAAACTTTCTGAAACAATATGTTCTTAAAAGGAAAGATGACATTCCAGGTTAAAGTGACATTCAAAACATCAAATCAGAGGTCAACATGCTTACAATAAAATGTCCCATAAAAGCAAAAGATAGAAAAATCAACAGAAAGCAACATACTGAACTCAAGAGAGTGAAATTTTTGTTGACCTAATGAGCATGCCCAGTTCAAGTTTGGCTTAGCCTTATCAGTTTGTTCACTGATATGCCACATCTATGTTTGGAAACTGAATAAATTGTTGTAGAACTATACTCTTATCTGTGTTTTACAAATTCCAGTCCATATCCACTCTTCTGAAAACAGATAATTGTTTTGTGCTTGTGACAATTTTCTTGCCTCATCCTTGTCTGAAGCTTTTGGCTCCTGTTGGACAATGTTTCCATAAATAGCTGTCACGCACTGATGATTAAACAAAATGGCAATTTTCATGCATGATGTTTGAGTGACAAATTATTCTGCAATGAAACATGTCACAACAAAGTCTGAGTGTCTCCTCCTTCACCAGCATCTACATTCCAAAAGAGTTCATATTTCTTAACATTTCTCTGATCAGTATTATGAAACTTAATGCATTTTGCCCCTCCCTAGTTCAAGGATCTGAGATAATTTGTAGTTTTTTACTACCCAGAAATCCATTGAGTTTCTAATCAGTATAATTCAGTTACATATATCCCCTTACCTAATGAATTAAAACCATCCTTTGCCTAATGAAATTGCAGTGTGAGCTGATTTAGGATCTGCCTCAGACTAATCCAAATCCAAAAGACAGCCAAATGCTTTTGCTAATCCTACCTACTTAACTTTGTAACTAAGATGTATAATTATAATATGACAATTAACTGTCATCTCAGAATTATTTTTCTCTCTTCAGAGAAACCTGCCCCAACATCAAGAAGAGAGAGGACAGTACCGTGTGAAGTGAAATGCTTCATCTGCCCCCAGGACATATGAGAACCTTGCAGCAAAATTGTCTAGGACTTGTCAATACAGACTTGACAAAAGGCAAAGTTATGTGATATCTATTACAGAATTTGAAAGTCTATTTAAAAATCTGAACAGCAGTCCTTGGATTTTCAATTGCTAACCTTGACAGCTTGTTTGCAAGTTGAAGTGATGAGGAAGGGATTTTGTAGAAAATCTTTGCTGTGTGATATTTAGTTGAAGAATTCTAAAATTAACTGCTAAACTTCTGGGCACTATTTTTCTGAACAGTTTATGTAAGTCAAATATTATTGCATTTGTTACAGTCTATCGTAATTTCCTTCTTTATGACAATTTGTGTTCAAAATAAAAATATGTTTCAGACTTAATTTAGATTAATCTTGCTAACAGACATCTGAGGTGTTTTGTTACACTTTCAACACCAAAGCTCAATAACTTATTCATCTCTAAAGATTCCAACCTTTCAAACAAATTACTGCCACATTTTCGGTTTCCAAACAAATACTGAACATGCCTGTTACCTTTCCACTCTTTAGTTTCTCCATTTCTTCCCCTGCCCACTCCCATTCATTCAAACCATACTAGATCCAACTCGAGTTCCTGCATGGTCAATATATAACTATGAAAGATGTAGCAATGACAGTGCTTTGTGCTCCAAACCCAGTACAAGGGTAATTGCATCTTTCACACATTGCCCTTACATGTCATTTAAACTTCTTTGAAGGCAGGCTTCAGAAACACCTTGAAAAGTATATTCAGGTACCTTACGTTAACTTCTTGCCAAGCTGACATTATTGTTACATTTAAGATCAGCCTCATTTATTTTAATTAATATAACTTGGCTTTGCATTAATATTGCAAAAACAACCAAACATACAAGTCTGTCAAACATCAGTGTATCACCTTACTACAGACAGATAAGCTGCTCCTGATGAAGGGCGTTTGCCTGAAACATCGATTTTCCTGCTGCTTGGATGCTGCCTGACCCGCTGTGCTTTTCCAGCACCACTCTAATCTTGACTCTACAGACAGATAACTCCTGGCTACCTTCCTGTACTCATTCCTCTTGTGAGTCTGGCTAACACTTGTTCACACAGCTTTCTGTCTCTAAAATGTTGAATAATTGTGTATTTCTCCTTGCTTTTTTAAAGTCAAGTAGTATTTGCAATCAAATGGAGAGGACTGCCAGACCAGCAGAGATTTCACAACACAAAAGGGTGTAGGTGTTTACTAACTGCTGGAATGTATTGGCAGACTCTACATTGTTTCCAGTCTTTGAGGAACAATTTAAACGTCTAGCTCATTATTCTCAGTGTTTTGAACAAAAAAAAATCTATTAATGCACTCTTTCTAAAGCTTATGCCCTAAATGCAACTATTTTCCTAAATTGTTTCAGCTTTGACTATCCAGCTTTTCAAATATTGTGAGGTAAAACAAAGAAACTAACCTAACTTCCTTCCTCTGACTTTACTGTTCCTCCCTACTCCCCACATTTTGTGGCAGCATGTCTGAAAAAGACAGCTTTACCTGCTGTTCGAAAATCTTTTTGACAACTCCATCTTTTCTCTTTGCTGGACCTTGAAAAATATTTTCTACAAAACATTTGATTGCTCCTTCAACTGTGGCTTGAGGCCCAGATGTTGTTTTTTTTTTATTTTTCTTTCTTTCCAGTTCAAAAGATTGGCTTCCTTCAATTGAAAATACTGCAGCAACAACTCCATCCCTACCCCTACTCCCCTACCCCATGCCCCTGCCCTGCTCCTCCCGTCCTGCACCAGACTGCTCCAAGCAGGGGAACTGTACCTTCAGCAGTCCAATTGTTAGCTCCATACTGCACCTGGTCGCAGTGGCAGAACTATATCTGTGTTCTGCATCATGTCCAGGAGTTGTCCAATGGTGTCATGAGCCACGGTCACAGTGGACAGCCCTTGTCTGCCTCTAACTAGCCTTATAAGGTGCCTGGATCCTCAAAAGCACCAGGTTCATGACAGTACTCTGGAATGTAGGAGCCAGGGCAGTAGGCACACATCTCCAGGAGGTGTTAATGGAAATCACAGATCACCTATACAGAAATGGAGTGGAGCCCCTTGTTGGGGATACAGCCCTCTCAGTTCATGGCACCCTGTACATGGGTGAGGTCTGCTATCTTACTAATTCCTGCTGCCTGGGCTGCAGTACTGACCTCCACATGGAGTAATCAAAATTTATAAACTCTGTGTTCTATGATCCTGCCCCACTGGATACCTGACAAAGGAATAGCACTCTGAAAGCTTGTTCTTTGAAATAAACCTGTTGGACTATTACCTGGTGTTGTGTGATTTTTAACTTTGTCCACCCCGTCCAAAGCCAGCACCTCCACACCATTGTACAGTGTCTGTTTTTCCGTTTTACAGTGTTATTTTATTTCTGTGTTACAAAACTGTTTTTTTCTCTGTTACAGCCTTTGTTTTCTGTGTTGCAATGTGATTCTTTCCATGTTACAATGCTTTACAGTGCTGCCTTTTCTGTACAGAGGGGCTATTCTGTGTTAAGGAGTCTTTTTTTCTGTTAGTATTTTTTTCTGGTTTTCTATATTACAGTTTTGTTGATCTGTGTTACAGCGTATTTTTTCTGTGTTACAGAGCTTAGTTTCCTTTTATACAGCATTTGTTTATCGATGGTATTTTCTGTGTTACTGTGTTGATTTTGTGCAGTGTTAGTGTACATGTTACAGTGTTTTTTTTATGTTTTTTTGTGCGAAAGTGTTTTTCAGGAAAACAGTGTTCTATTGCCTATGGCATGCTGTTGTACTTTCTGTGTTACAGTATTTGCAGTCTTGTTTGTTGTGATACAGTGTGTTTATTTCAGTTGTGTTTCTGCTTTACATTGTGTGTGTGAGACAATGTTGCATGTGTTGCGATTTTGTTTTTCTGTAGTACAGTATTGTTTCTTTCTGAGAAACAGTGTCATTTTCTGCTGTTTGTTTTTTCTCTGTGTTACAGGCATGGATGTGTTACAGTCTTGTTTTTCTGTATTACAATGTTGTTTTAATCTGTGTTACAATATGCTTCTTCTGTGTTACAGTGTTGTTTTCCTGTGTTTTGTCAATGTTACAGTGTTTTGTTTTCCCTGCATAACATTGTTACTTTTTGGTGTTCCTTTTTTTGTTTTTCTATGTTAAGGTATTGTCTGTTCTGTGTTACAGCTTTGTTTTTCAGTGGTACCGTATAGTTTGTTTCTGTGTTACTGTGTCATTTTCTATTGCAGTGTGTTTTGTTCAATGTTACAGTGTTGTGCATGTTAGCGTGTTGTTTTTCCTGGGTATATCTAGGTACACTGCTGTTTGTTGTGTTGCAGTTTCATTTGTCTGTGTTGCTCTTCTCTGTTACAATTATTGTGTCTGTTACAGTATTGCATATGTTACAGATTGTTTTTTTCTATGTTGCAGTATTGTTAGTTAGTCGTAGTGTCATTCTTGCTTGTCTTGCTTTTCAGTGACTCAATTTTGCTTTTTATTGTGGCACAGTTGTTGTTTTACTGTGTGACATTGAGTTTGCTAATCTCAAGTATTTGTTTTTTCCATTACACTGTATTAGTTTCTTTTCTGTGGTGTACGATTTGTTTCTGTGTTGCATGTTGCTCTTTTGTGGTACAGTGTTGTCATTTTCAGTGCTTGTGTTGTGTTTGCATGTTACAATGCTGTTTTTTTCGGTCTTAGAAACTTTTTCTTTCAGTGGTGCAGAATTATTTCTTTCCATTTTAAGGTGTTGCTTTTTTGTGTCACACTCTTGTTCTTTTGTTGTTCAGTGCTTTTTGTTTGACCGCAGTATTTAACCTACAGCCTGACATCTCGATCACCTTCCCCTCTCAGTCTCCTCTGCTCCGAGGAAAACAACCCCAATCTGTCCAATCTCTCTGTATGTTACAGCACGTATGTATTACAGTGCTGTTTTTCTGTGGTACAATGCTCTTTGCTGAGTTAGTGTGTTTCTTCTGTGTTACAGTGTTGTTTTCATGTATTATAGTGTGTCTTGTCTATGTTACAGTGTGCATTTTTCCATCACAATGGTTTTTTCTGAGTTACAGAATTTGCTCTTCTCTCATTTAATGTTGATTTTTGTCAGTATAGTCTTCTGTGGTACTGTGTTGTTTCTTCAGTGCTACAGAGTTAGTTTTCCATGGTATGGTGAATGGAATGTTAGTTGAATACTGAACTGAATATTGAATATCCTTTATTGTCGCAGGGTTTTTAAAGAGTTTTTCAGTTCTGAAGAAGAGGTATATTGGATTCAAAACATTAACTCTGTTTCTCTCCAAAGGATGCTCCCAAACCTGTTGTGTTTCTGCAGTACAGATGTACAGGAGTATGGTGAAAGGTTTTACAACGGCTGCCTTTAATGGCACCATCTTAGGTAGTACCTAGGTACAAATCTTAGATACAAAGAGGATTAAAAGGGATACAATAACATTATTTACAGTGTCTAAGAATAAGTTAGAAATTATTTAGTTATAACATGTGAGAAGGATTTACATTACAGTCCAATAAAGAATTCAAAGCAGCAGTAGCTCAGCACATGATGCCAGGCCCAACTCCAGTAACTGTCCTGCATCACTCCATCCTCCAGTCAGCTCCTCACTGGCCTCAAAGCAACAAGCTAAATCGCACTGTTCCGGGATATAGGGGTCTGAGTGACATGGGCTATGGCAGGAGCATCTTGCACCATACTTCGACAAGTAATGTGCCGAATTTCTCACTAGGCAGTGATGAGTTGCCAATGAAGGAGAATATTGTTAGTTAAATATTTTGTTGATGGCCCAGCTCGTCTCATTAATATAAAAGCGAATACTGAAATAAACATGGAAAATATTGGAGAAACACAACATCCTTTGGAGACAGAAACAAAGTTAATGCTTTGAATCCAATATACCTCTTCTTCAGAACTGAAAAGCTCTTCAAAAACCTTGACACAGCATGAACTTAGCCAGCAAACAATACTCATTCCACTGTGAACAACACTGTTACGTAGAAAAAATATGATGCAACGGAAAAAGACAGGACAGTAACACAGAAAGATTATACTATAGCGCACATAACAACCACAGAAAGAAATAATACTGTACATAGAAAAACAAGACTGCAACACAGAACAAAACACAACATATAACACCTACTAACACTGTAACACTGAAACAAAACACTGTATTATGGAAAAACAAGGCTGTAACATAAAAACAACAGCACTGTAACAACACCGATAGAAATCAACAAGTACAACAGGATTGAAAAACAGCATTAAAAAGAAACACATAAAAGCAACTCTGTACCACCGAAAATAATAACTGCATCTTACATTATCCCTCACTCTCTCTCCCTCCCACACTACTTATCCTGCATGGCCTCTATGCTGTCTTTGACTACCTCAGAACACCTCATGCCATTTGCATTAGGACTAACAACCTGTTTGCTACTTTCAACTTACATTATCCCTCCATGGCTTTCATTATCAGAGAAGACAGCCCATAACAGGGAAGAGAGAGCTGGATGAGTGGAGGTGTGCTGAGGCTCCTCACCTCATAACTGGAGAGAATCCTGGCCCTTGCTGGAGTGGGCAGGGACTACTCTGGTGGGGATGCCAAGATACACGTGGCCCACCAACTGAGTAAATACCACTCTTCATTCACACAACTCTCACTGTAAACCTACTGTCAATGTCATTCATTACACATCACCTCCAAAACAAACATTTAATCATGATTAAATGTAATTCATTATTTATTCTTCAGAAGTAGTATTGCTTTCATTATAATAACATGGAACAGTCATATTTTTGTGGTTTTTCTGGCAAACGCCTCTTGAGGCATCACTTACACATGCCTCGGATTTTAAGGAAAGGATTTTTGTTTTGAAATGACATAAACGGCGGCATGGTGGCTCAGTGGTTAGCACTGCAGCCTCACAGCATCAGGGTCCAAGGTTCAATCCCAGCCTTGGGTGACTGTCTGTGTGGAGTTTGCACATTCTCCCCGGGTCTGCGTGGGTTTCTTTCAGGTGCTCCGGTTTCCTCCAACAGTCCAAAGTTGTGCAGGTCAGGTGAATTGGCCCTGCTAAATTGCCCATAGTGTTAGGTGCATTAGTCAAGGGGAAATTGGTCTGGGTGGGTCACTCTTCGGAGATTCAGTGTGGACTGGTTGTGCTGAAGGGCCCGTTTCCACACTGTAGGGAATCTAATCTAATCAAACCCTCATGAACAGTATAGTAAGCAGTATAGCAGTGTATAAAAGGAGAATGACCCATGACTGTGCTTTTCTGTGGAATGAGCAGGGCTTCTGTCACCATTACAAAATTGTGGACAGCTCCAGGAACATAAAGTATCAGATCCAATGTGTCAACAAATGCATATTTGACTCATGTATGAGTTTACTTAATGTTTACTATAAAACAAATTTTGTAATCTTAAAGTTTTGTTATCCAATAAGATTTTGAGATACTTGATAAATTTGTGAGAATCAAACCACCATGTTGAGGGAAGGCACCAATGTAGTAGTATCGTCACAGAACTAGTAATCCAGAGACTCAGGTAATGCTCTGGGGACTGGGTTTGAATCCCAACACAGCAGATGGTGAAATTCAAATTCCTAAACATTGAAATTAAAAGTTGAATGATGACCACATAACCATTCCACCCAGTGCTGGCCAAGGCATGGAAATGATGACAAACCCTACTGTATCTGCAAACTTATCCTTACATTCAGGGGCCAGTGCAAATTTGGAAGAACTATCTCACAGACTAGTGAAGCAACAGCTTAATCTACACAGCAGTCCCTCGGCTGGTGGATCAGTACTTTACCAAGTTGGAGGAAGCACTGAGGGTGCCAAAAGTACAGAATGTACTTTGGGTGGGTGTTTTTATGTCCCAGCACCGAAAGTGGCTCTTCAGCACCACAATGATCTGGTTGGTCAAGTCCAAAGGGCATTGCTATGAGACTACAAGGAATCAACAAGAGGAAAAATACTAGAGCTCATCCTGACCATGAGATGTGTCAGTCTATGACAGTAGGAGTGACCATCGCACGGTCCTTCACTCTGTTTTATAGCACTACCACAATACTAAATGGAACAAATTTCAAACAGATCTAGTAAGTCAAGACTAGGAATCCCTGGGATACTGCATGCCATCAGAAGTAGAATCCACAACTGATGAGCCAGCTCCACCATTACCTTCAAACCAAGAGATCAACCCTGATTCAATTAATTCATCAGGGCATGATGGGAGCAGCACCAGGCAAACCTAAAGATGGGGTGTCAACCAGGTGAAACTACAATGCAGAACCATGTGCATTGGAAAAGGCATCAGCAATAGGTGGTAGATCATGATGGACCACACACTTGGTCATATGTTACCTTGGTGTCATGGACAGTGTGTTGCAGATAGGATGTAATTGGGCAAATATCCACACTGCCTGGTAGATTCTAGTGTTAGAGCTGCAATGGAGTGACTTGGCAAGAGGTTTGGTTAGTTGTGGAGTTCAAGTCTTAAGAATACCAAACCATAGCTTAGAGGTTGCCAGGACCCTCAGACTTTGTTACGTCCAGTTTGATCTCTGTTTCTCTTTGTGGGTAATGCAAACTGAGGGAAAATTGGCTTTGAATGCAGGGATCTTAGGAGGAGGCAGAGATTGATTATCCACTGGGCACTAATGGCTGAAGAAGGTTGCAAATAATTCAGTCTTGTACATACTCCGGAATGCAACATCCTTAATCTTTTGCACTTTTAATGGATGACAAGGGGTATTACTGTATCCTCACACTTCACATGTTTCAATAGACAATAGACAATAGACAATAGACAATAGATGCAGGAGTAGGCCATTCTGCCCTTCGAGCCTGCACCGCCATTCAATATGATCATGGCTGATCATTCCTAATCAGTATCCTGTTCCAGCCTTATCTCCATACCCCTTGACTCCACTATCTTTAAGAGCTCTATCCAATTCTTTCTTAAATGAATCCAGAGACTGGGCCTCCACTGCCCTCTGGGGCAGAGCATTCCACACAGCCACCACTCTCTGGGTGAAGTAGTTTCTCCTCATCTCTGTCCTAAATGGTCTACCCCGTATTTTTAAGTTGTGTCCTCTGGTTCGGTACTCCCCCATCAACGGAAATATGTTCCCTCCTGCCAGAGTGTCCAGTCCTTTCATAATCCTATACGTTTCAATCAGATCCCCTCTCAGTCTCCTAAACTCAAGGGTATACAAGCCCAGTCGCTTCAGTCTTTCCGTGTAAGGCAATCCTGCCATTCCAGGAATTGACCTCGTGAACCTACGCTGCACTCCCTCAGTGCTATGCTATGCCTATGGGAAGGTACCCTTATATAGCCTATCAAGAACATAGGAACGGGACTAGTCCATTCAGCCCATCAAGTCTACCTCACCGTTGAACATGCTGAAACACTTCAATGTCTTTCCCTCACCCCATCCTCATAACCCTTTACCCCACTGGTAGCATAATAGACTATAATTTGCAAATTTCTGTATCTAACTGTGCATGTAAGTACTCTGGAAATTGATATCTTATGTAATCCATAATAACATGGTGTAAGCTTAAATTTTATGGTCTGATCTACTTACTTGGTGGGACTTGTTTTACATGAATATTGAAGGGTGGTTTAGCATGATTTATTTTCGTTAAAACATAAGATCGATACACATGCAACTTTACAACACTAGTCTTTCCCTCTCAGCCTCATTCCTGATGAGGGGCTTTTGCCCGAAACATTGATTTTCCTGCTCCTCGGATGCTGCCTGACCTGTTGTGCTTTTCCAGCACCACAGTCTCGACTCTGCAGCATCTGCAGTCCTTTTTCCCTCAAATATCTCAAATAACCTTATAGTTATTAAATGTCTATGCTCACACACTATTTTAAATCTGCTTTGGGAGTGCAGAATGTTAAAAAGTGTCTCCCACCCCATTTACAGCCAGTCGGACTGGAGTTGAGATCGTTCTTCCTGCTTCTTGGTCCTGATGTTCTTTGGAGTATTGTGAGACCTCTGTGATTTGAGTGGCTTTTTTAAACTAAGTTAAACTTAATTAAAAATCACACAACACCAACAGGTTGTGTTGGTCCAACAGGTTTATTTGGAAATACTAGCTTTCAGAGCACTGCTCCTTCATCAGGTGGTTGTGGAGCAGGATCATAAAACACAGAATTTATAGCAAAAGATTACAGTGCCATAGAGCTGTTAAGTCTTTCATCTTTTAGAATGGGTTGCAAGTTTCAGTTCATTAATACATAGAACTTCTTTTAAGTCACATTCTCCAGAAAACGTAAGGTTTCATAAAAAAGGTGACGTCTCAGCCCAGACAATCCATTAAAGGTGTGAATCATAGAATCCCTATAGTGTGGAAACAGACCCTTCGGCCCAACAAGTCCACACTGGCCTTCTGAAGAGTAACCCACCCAGACCCATTTCCCCCTACCCTATTATCCTATATTTACCCCTAACTAATGCACCTAACCTACACACCCCTGAACACTATGGGCAATTTAGCATGGCCAATTCACCTAATCTGCACATCTTTAGATTGCGGGAGGAAACCGGAGCATCCGGAGGAAACCCATACAGACACACGGGAGAATGTGCAAACTCAACACAGACAGTTGCCCAAGGGTGGAATTAAACATGGGTCAGTGGTGCTGTGAGGCAACAATGCTAGCCATTGAGCCACCATGCTGCCCCATGGAGAGGTTAGAGTCTATCAGTATCCCAATCCTGAGTCAGACTGGTTCTATTTCCAAAGTAGGAGTTATGAAATATTAGATAGATTGTCTGCATTCACTGCCTGCAGATTTTTAAAAACTAGTTATCTGGGTCATTTCCAAGCACAGTGGCTCAGCAGTAGTTTTATGTAGCAATGTAATTGGCATAATTTAAATAGGATTTCTTTCTCAGGAAGGGTGTTACAAAAGACAGCATTGGATATTGTAGTTTCCCCAGTTGGTTGAGCTGACCCTAGGAACCATGCTGTCTCAAAAACAGTTCTACTGAAACTCCAATCTATTGTTCCACCCAAAATCTTGCAGCATTGTCTCATCAACAACCCATTCAATAATTGATCAAGGTGAATGGTTGGCATATCTGTCTGGTTTGATTCAATTTTAAAAATCACACAACACCAGGTTAGAGTCCAACAGGTCTATTTGGGAGCACTCGCTTTCAAAGCGCTGCTCCTTCATCAGGTAGCTGCGGGGCAGGATCATAAGACACAGAATTTATAGCAATAGATCACAGTGTCATGTAACTGAAGTGAGAAATTGAACAAACCTAGATCGCTGTTAAGTCTTTCATCTTTTAGAATGGGCTGCAGGTTTTCATTCATTAATATGTAAATCCCAGATTTATTTTAAGTCACATTCTCAAGATAATTTAAGGTTAAAAAAGGGTGGCATCTCAGCTCAGACAATGCATAAAAATTGTGAGGTTAAATTCTGTCTGTATCTCAATCTAGAGTCAGACTGGTTCTATTTAAAAAGTAAAAATGTATAAAATGTTCCATGGATTGATTGCCTGCAGACTGTGTGCCTTTTAGCAAAATAAAATGTATCTTGATTAACTTTGACAGTGAATACTGCAAGCTTCCTGGCTTAATATCTCAGTTCCAATGTCTCATTAACACCTATTCAATATAATCAAAGTAATTAGTTTGCATATCTGTCTGTCCAGTCTGATCCAATTCCCAGCATACAGTTCAGTTGGCCAGTTTTTCCAGCAAGCCATTCAGTTGGCCAATGTTGCCTTCAGCGTCCCAAACAGCTGTTATTTTATATGAAAGGGACATTCCACTACCTACAGTAGTGAGCAATATTAGCCTCACTTGTATCATCACCTAATCTAAAATGATCTAATTTGCCCAGTATATATAGAAGATTAATGCGTGCCTGTTAGTTTATCTTCAAAAGCGTTCCTATCCACTGTACGTACGAATTTGAATGCCTGTTTTTGCATCATATTACATACGGCTGTGCAGCTGAAAGGTTTCCTCATGGTTGTGCATGTGTGCGTGCGTAGCTTTCTTGCAGTGTGTGCTATTTCACAGTTGACTCTAGGCTAATCCAGACTTCATCCTTTCTGTTCTTGTAATAATCAGAAAGGGTTGAACTTGGGGTCACCACAATGACAGCCAGCCCTCTCTGGGAGCTGCAGGCTGTCCCCTCCCAGCTAGCCCCAGATCCCCTCAGTGAGGTTTGGGAACTGGAGAGTGGGCTGGGAAACTGGGGCATCGGCAGGGGGTCGCCAAACAACACTAAAATCGCACTTTTAGCAAGTCAGGAGTTGGCAAGTCAGGTATTTCAAGATTGGAATGACTGCGCTCTTACTTTCCTGGGAGCAAAGAATTTGACTTCCTGTCAATAATTGCTCTCTATTAAATATTAGGGAGACGTGAGAGGAGCTAGCAGCTTTGGGATGGGAATGTTTCTCTGCTGTTTTATAAAAAGAATTTAACTATGTTCGGTCGGAATTCGTTAGACTGTGAAACACCTTAACCCGATATCCTGGAGCATTCGGTCGATATTTTAAAAAGGGCTGAACTTTTTCGGTTGGAAAGGCGAACTAAAAAAAAACAACCAAATGAGGATCCACTCTAAACATTGAAGAAAAGCAGTTTGTACCGCAGAAAGTGTGTTGTTATTTAGTAATATGCCTGAATCCGCAATGATTGTCACTCCTGCACCCCCCCCATCCCCAACCAACTTTGAAGATTACCAGTTAGTGATCATCACTCCCTTCTGTCCACTTTCTGAGCTCTTCTTGTGAGGCTTTTAACGAAGAGATTCATCGGAGAGTATGAATCAAACTCTAGTGAGTAAACGGTTCTTAACTCTACCAGAGAAAAAAGAAATCTGATTTTTAGGCTCAACACTGATAATGTAAAATCTTAAAACATTGTGGTTGCACATCCAAACATGACCCAAACACATCCAAACTAGATAAGGTAGTAATGATGTTTCTTACGGTTTACTTTTTGTCTAATGTCCATTTCTTAATTTCACAATTTACTGTAAAGTATTATAACTGGGATTTATTTTGTAACTTACTACAAAAAGGGACTGCAAGTGTGAACTTTCTATTAGGAAAACACAGAAGCAACTGGACTTCCTTTTCAGTCCCCTCCACTTAGGAAATCTGTGGTATCCTTTCCTAGAAAGAAGTTTAGAGACAAAACTAAAACGTTAATCTTTGGGTCTGCATTGTTTGTTATTACTCTTTACCCTTCAGGAAGTTACAGTTATAAAATTGTAATGATTGTCAAAAAAATATTTGATTCAATTGTTCGGCAGCTTGTGAGAAACAAGCACTGAATTATGCGGTATATGGATGATGAAAATGAAATCAAGTGGTCTGGCCGAGTCCATAACATCCCTTTGTGGTTTTTCATTGCATTTTGAATCAGTTTATATTTTGCCTCAGTTTCTTAACTTGGTAGATAAGCTTTCGTTTATCTTCAAGCTCAGGAAATAAATCTGTTTTAAAAGTCCTCAGTTTCTGCAAAGTTGAGAAATACTGTCGTGACAAAGCAGATTTTCACAGGAAGTTTAATCCAATAGTTTTCTAGCAGGTGGTGAACACTGTTCACATTGCAGTGTTGCTGAGAAGCCTAGTCTTGATATCAACAAAAATAATTTTGCAAATTTTCTTCATATTTTCTTGAACATACAAGATGCTCGATTTAAGAACACTGCTTCGATTTTTTTAAACAAAAAATCTTTATGAAGTAGTGTTACAGAACAGGATGATGTGATAACTAATTCACAACCAGGAATGAATGGCTGACTGCCTGGATATATCAGATTGTGCCACTTGCTATAAGAACAAAAACAATGCTTGCAATCAGACTTCTCTTCTTGGTTACATGAAAATAAGAAAATAAGTGGAAAAGTATCATATGTCTCAGCAAAGGCATACCATTATTTCAACTATCCCTGTCACAAAGCTGAGCCTTTTTTTTCTAAAAGCTGTTCCTTTTCTCAAGGATATTGTGTCTTTAGATTTTTGCAGAGGGGTCGTAGAACAGACTGAGCTCCGAATCGGCAAGTTTGGTACAGAGATGAAAGGGTTTATCGAGAGGCGTTTTGTTTATGAGACTTTAGGCCAAAGCTTTCACGTTTTAGAAGTAACCTGTATAATTGAAAGGGGAGTGGTCAGTCCTGGAAGCTGAATTCTCGATGTTAGTCAGTTCAAGTGAGCTGTGTTGGAACAGGCTGCTAGACCTTCTCTCCTTCTGCCCTTCTAACTTCAACCTGTAAGCCTCTGTTTCATTTTTACTGTGTTTAAGGGGTTTGGTTATTGGGACTGTTGCATGTATTTTTTTGGAACAGCATAATTAAGTCCAGTTTGGATAGACTGGGTTCTGTGGGTATTTTACATTCTGTACATTGTGTTTCATTCTGTAATTTTGTGAATAAAATTTTGTCTGTTTTAAAACCTGGTAGTCAACCTAGTTAACTTACTCCAGGTAATTTTCACTGTACACTTACTGAAACAAATTACAAAGTTATGATCTGAGCTGCCTGCTTAAGAATGTTTTGAGTGGTCTGGCCTAGTCCATAACATCCCTTTGTGGTTTTTCATTGCATTTTGCATCAGCTTATATTTGCCTCAGTTTCTTAACTTGGTAGATTACTCCAAACACTAGGCCAAGTTAGATAAATCTCTGCAACAGGGAATTCTCTGTTGCAGCAAGGGTCCTTTGATGAGAAGCTGAGTGAACTTTCATGATGAGAATTAAAGTTAGAGCTCATTGGAGAAAAGTAGCAGTGGTGAAATGGATACAAAATTGCCTAAATGCCACCAAAGTATTTCTCTCAAAGGTTCATGAATTAGTAGAACTCACTCGCCCAGAATGCAGTGAATGTTGGGACATTGGGTAAATTTAAGAAGGTAGATAGCTTTTTAATTTGTAATAAGTTAAAGGCTATGGAAGTGAAATTGAGGTAAAGATGAGATCATCCATGTTCAAATTAAAAGGCTCCAGGTGTTAAATTGCCTACTCCTGCACATAGTTCTGATTGTATTTATCTTCTTAAACTAAGTTAATAGTTGTTTTTCAGACTGGAGCGGGAGTACAAGTTCCCCAGGAGTCAATGTAAAGATGCCTCCTCTACTTGACGTACTAATGATCTAAACCTCAGTATATGAGGGAAAATTGTAAATTAACAATGATACAATATTTGCAAGTATCATGATTCACATTGAGGATAGTGTAGAAGCTTAAAAGAACTTAAACAGGTTAGTGGAGTGTGGTCGAGTGGCAGATTAAATTTAATCAAAGAAATGTAAAGTGATTCATTTAAATGGGAAGAATACAAAGAGACAGTATAAAATAAAAGGTACAATTTGAAGGGGGTGTAGAAACCAAGGTACCTGTTTGCATATGTTCATAAATCATTGAAGGTTGCACAAGGAAAGAGTAAATAATAGAATGCACATCATCCTGGGCTTTATTAGTGAGACCATACAGTACAAAAGCAGGAAAGTTGCATTTAAATTGTAAAGAGCACTAATTCAATATCAACTGAAGCATTGCATCTGGTATGTGTCACACTTTAGGAATGATAGGGAGGCATAGAAGAGATTCAGCAGAGATGCTCAAAAATTACTTCAGAGATGTTAGATAGAAAGATTGGGAAAGTTGGGAGTGCTGTCCTTGAAGAAGGGAACATTAAGGGAAACCTAATAGAGGCATTCATAAGAACAGATAAATAGGAGCAGAAGCAGACCATTCAGCTCCTCTACCATTTAAAAAGATTATAGCTGATTTGCCCCAGGTGTCAACTTCTCATTCATGCCAGCTCCACATAATCTTCAACTTCCCGATATTTCATACTTTGATTCACCTTATTTTTAAATACATTCAGTGATCGACATACCACAACTGTCTGGGGAGAAAATTCCAGACATTCACTGCCCTTTAGAAGACGTAATTCCTCCATATTTCAGTCTTAAATTAGTTTCTCCTCATTCTAGAAATATGTTCCCTAATTCAGGGTCCCCCTATTAGTGAAAGCTTAACTTTAATGAATAAGGTGTGACTTGTTTAGCCGTTCTCGATAAGTCAACCCTTCATTCCAAGAATGATCTTAGCAAAATGCTTTTGAACTATCACCAACGCCGATATATCTTTTATTAAATAAGGGACAAAAACCATACACTGTACTCTTGGTGAGGCCAAACCAACATCCTTTTTCTTTGTAACAAGACATGCCTATTTTTGAACTACAACTCCTTAGAATTGAAGGCCAAAATTCCATTTGTCTTCTGCGTTACTTGCTGCACCTGCCTGATAACTTTGTGAGTTTTGTGCACAAGAACACCCAGATCTGTCTGTGCTGCACTTGTTTGAAGTCTGTCTCTATTTAAATAATAGTCTGCTTGTTGATTCATCCCACCAAAATGTATGACACATACTATTCCTATAATAAACTCCCACATACTACGGCTGCAACATATCACCTGCCTGGCAATCTCTATTCTATTTAATTAGTTTAGATGTTAAATATTTTAAAAGTGAATTTCTTAATGATACTCTTCATTTCATGTTTTAAAACACTTGGCCAATCAAAAGAGACAATGAAGAAGTATTCACCAATCACATTGTTGGTCACCCTGTTGCTGAATTTCATCTCTAACAACCATTTTTATTCCAGATCTACTGTTCTCTTTTTGAAGCTGATGTTCCTGTGTTTTCTCAAACTATTTGAAAAGTTGCTGATGTTCCTCTCTCTCTCTCTCGCTGTGCTGTTTGTGAAGGTCTTGTTTCCATTTTCTATGAGTTATTTCGGAAGCTTTTCAGGGATGCGTCAACCAGCTCGTTTTCATGTAGTAGTGCAAGAAATCACTCCAATCCATCTAGCAATGTATCTGAATGTGTGAACCAGAGTCTTCATCTTGGCAACCCCCCCGCCCCAAACACACACACACTCACCTCCCATGGGCATGCTAGCTTCTCCCTATTTACTCTGTCCAGACCCCTCATAATTTTGAATGGTTGAAGCATATAAGATCCTGAAAGGCTTTGACCAGGTGAATGTGGAAAGGAGAGAGTTTTTTTTTCTCTCTCTCTCAGAGGGTTGTGTGACTTTGGAATCCTTTACCTCAGATGGAGGTGGAGGTAGGATCTTTGATCACTTTTAAGGCAGAGGCATTAGGCAGGGATGTCAAGAGCTTTGGAGCAAGTAGGAGGAGCACAGATGGCAATATGGAAGTTGAAACACAGAGAGTGAGCAAAGGACATGGTACCTCTACTGCCCAGATTGTACACCAATCAGCATATAAAAGCTGGCAGGCAAGGGAAGGTAGGCAAGTTTCTTGGCCTATTACAGACCTCAACACTAATATCCTGGGCCACCAGAAGGGACATTGACTAATTGACTACTTAGAGAGCTTTAAGTTGTAATGAAGTTTGGTAAAGTGAAAGATACTTGCCTTCAGTTACTTAGAACAGAACATATTTGGAAGTAGGAAATGTTTAAAGCCTACAAATTTATGTAAGCATATAAATAATATTCACTTTGATCATATTTTTATTTTAAATGTTTGCAGCTTTCCTGTATAAAAAAATACTTTTAATAGGTGGTCAACAGCTGAATTTAGAGATATTTGAACCATTTTCCTAGGTGAGCCAATACATTTAAAAAATACATTAGTTAATCATTAATATTTTATTGATTTAAAGACTTTTTACATTTACTTTTCTTGAGCTTATGATTATATACATTCGACAGTTTAAATATTTTATGTCCTTTCCATCAATGACGGCTTTTGTTTACTGGGAAAGACTCCAAATTACTTGCTGTCTGGTATCTTGGCCAACTTTAATTCATAATGTGTGTGTCTTGACCCCATTGGCAGGCTGAAGGCTTGCTAGTGCAGAGAGACCATATCACAACTTATCCTTATCCTACCCAACTATTTTATTCATGGTTCATGCAGGAGTCAATGGGGAGAGATCAGAAATGGGCATCCTCATTGCTTTCTCGTCAGAGACTTTTGGGCCAATTGCTGACTGATTATGACCACCCTAGTTGAAATAGATTGGCATGGGCCAGAGACTGCATCACAACCTTCCTGTGTTTCACAGTTCAGCCACTGGTGAAAAAAACTCACTTGTTTATTGGAAACCTCTACCAGTGCTTGAAGTGAACAATAGTTTGTCATGGTATGATCTTAATCAAAAGTACTGCTCACCTACATTGTCCCCTTTTCACGTTTTCCATCTTTTATGTCCCTTTTCCCATGTTTCCTACTTTTTGAAATTATGAGAATAATATTCAAAATTGGTGCTGACTTCAGAGCTGTACCTGATATGCCTTATTTTGAATTATATGCCTGATTTTATCTCTGTTAAAGTGAAAGAATCTCCTAAGGCAGATGTGTGGAGGAGACGGGGCTATTATCTACTGACTAGAAAGTCAGCAAGTGGTCTGTGCTCCCTCCTTTTCAGAAAGGGCTGCAACTTGTTCTACTCAGCTATTTGATAGACCAATGGTGAGTCTGCCCCTGGAATCAATGCCCAAGGGGTAGAATTGATGCTTATTGAGGCAGCAGCTCTATTATACAGCAGTGACTGCAGTCAGAACAACAATAGCTAGGATTAGGAATAGATCCCAGATCAAAGGTGAGTGATAGCAAAATGGAATTTGCTGGGGCTGGGGGGAAATGCAGGAGGCTGGGAGAGCACAGCAAGCCAGGCAGCATCAGGAGGTGGAGAAGTCAATGTTTCAGGTGTAACCCTTCTTTAGGACTTAGGGTGGGTGTAAGGGGAGTTGTGATAGAGGGGCGTGTGGGGGAGGGTTTTGGGCGGGGAGAGGGACAGGGTGGTGAGGTAGGGATAGGTGAACACAGGTAGAGGTTGGTCAATGGGAGGAATAAATCCGGTTGGTGACTGGAGGGAAGGGTTGGTCAGAGGAATGGAAGGGAGAGGGATGGGCTGGGAAGGGAGTCAGAGGAATGGGAAGGGAGGTTATTTGAAATTGGGGAACTCAATGTTGAGTCCTCTGGGCTGAAGGCTGCCAGAAGGGTGATGTGGTGTTGTTCTTCTAGTTTGTGGTTTGATTTTGCTGTGGCAATGGAGGAGGCCGAGGATGGTCATGTTGGAAAGGGAGTGGGAAGGGAAATTAAAATGGGCAGTGACTGGGAGATCCAGTCTGCCCCCTCAGACCTGGCTGAGATGCTCGGCGAAATGTGTTCTGAGTTTATGTTTGGTCTCACTGATGTAGAGAAGATCGGGAGCATCGGATATGGTAAACTATGTTGGAGGAAAGGCAGGTGAACCTCTGTCTCATCTGGAAGGACTGTTTGGGGTCCAGGATGGAGGTGAGGGGGTGGTATGCCGGCAGGTTTTGCATCTTTTCGGTTGCAGGGGAAGATACCTGGGGATTCAGGGGGGTGGTGGGGAAAGTGACGCAAACCAAGGACTGGTGAAGGGAATGGTCCTTGTGGAAGGTGGAGAGGGGTGGGGAGGGGAAAATGTTCTTGGTGGTGGTGTCAAGTTGGAATTGGCAAACATGTTTAAGGATGATGTGTTGGATGTGGGACTGGTGGGGTGAGGGTAGGGGTCTCTCCTTCCTGATGCCTGGTGTCTCATCTGTGCCTTTAAGCAAGGGACAACCTCTCCCCAACCCCACCCCCCATGCTTAACTCCCTTCAGGATCCACTAGCTACTCAACAGAGGTTTGCTTGTCATCTACTCCACACAGTAGAGTCTATGCCCACTGTTGGATTATTCCTGGTGGCATTGTGATAAAGTGGAATTAATTGCCCACTGGTGTTCAATTGATGGTAATTCATGGACTTAATCGGGATGGAGGTGGGAGTGTAATGGGGTCTCCGTCTTCCACACTCCAACCTGATTAACTAGCACCCTATCACCAACCTCACCATGGGACAGGGCTCAAGATCCCTTGTTTCTGAGAATATAAATCTTTCTCTTTCAAATTATTAATGGGAATCTTTCGAGTTAAATGTAGAAAAGTGCTCGATTGCATTATTCCGGTACTTGTGCTGTACAAATTTTGAAGTTGAATGTTGAAGAATAAAATACCAGAGAGGGTTTATTAAATATTGTACTTCTGTAGTTCTCTTAAAAGAAGGCATTTCTCAGCTGACCTCAGTTAGGAGTTGCACTGCTACAATTTACTTTAGTATCCCTGAGACTGGGTGGAGGAATAAGGCAGGCTCCTACTCTTCATCTCTATCCAGTGATATTCGGGAAGTGAATGTGTGGATACGAAGTGAGTACAGGATCCTTTTCAATGTTCCTGTGACATAAAGCTCATCTAAGTTTGACACTAATTAACAGTTCATTGGCAATGCCACTTTTTGCAACACTGGGACGTCTGCTGCTGAAAATAAGAATTACCAGAGTCATCATGGAGTGGTAGAGAGAGCTTTTTTCAACATTTAGCCCAGCAAAGCCAGATCTGTGAGGATTTGTTACCTGCAATGTGAAGCCTTCCAGTGGCCAATATGGATATCCTTCACTTTAAACATGAAACTCATGCTATTTTTAATATCAGAAAGTTAAAGGTTTTACATGAGGTTTTTTTTCCATATTATTGGATCATCACTATTTTTATTGACAAGATGTTACTGTGTTTATGTGTAAGGTGTTGAAGCCACTGTGAATGGTGTTCTTGTTGATAAAGACATTAGTTTTTGTTTTAACATTAGTTTTTGATTTGTGATGTTTTGGGGCAGTATTATGGGGCACTAGCAATTTCAACAATGCCATCCTGTAATGGCAACAATGTACTGGTGAAAGTCCCAATAGTTCCAAAGGACCATTGGCTGTTCTTTCATTAGAGAGAGAGAGAGAGAGAGACCCTGGTGGTGGTTTAGCCTGGGGATCACCGTTCCTTAGACAAGGGTGACGTTGAGAAGGCAAGATCCTCATGATGACCTCAGCCAGTGTAGTAGTTGAACCTGTGCTGTTGGCATCATGCAGCATCACCAACCAGCTGCCCAGCCAACTGAGCAGTAATGTGGAAACAGGTCCAGAGCTCCCTGCAGACTGTCTGCTTATTTTCTAGGGAGTTTCCTTTTACAATGTGTGAGCTAGTGCTTCCAAATATAACCTGGTGTTGTGTGATTTTTATCTTTGTCCACTCCAGTCCATCACTGGCTCCTCCAAATCATGCCTGCTGGTGACGGCTTACTTGAGAACTAAACAGAATTGTCAAGAGATTGCTGAAATTACAGTGTTCTTTTTGTGTTCCAACTGGATAGAATTGTACTTCCAAGTGACAGTTTGAGATCACTGCCTCATCTGCAATGAGTGATACTGAATATCATGTGTTGTATTCCAAATGGAATCCCTTCATTACAAAAAGAGGCTATAGAGTCTGCACTGACCCTCTGAAGAACATCCCACCCAGACCCATTCCCCTAGCCTAACCCCATATTTACAGTGGCTAATCCACTTAGCCTGTATGTCCTGGACACCATGGGCAATTTAGCATGGCCAGTCCACCTAACCTGTCTATCTTTGGACGATGGGAGGAAACTGAAGCACCTGGAGGAAACCCACACAGACAAGGAAAACATACAAACTCCACACAGTCACCCAAGGCTGGGATCAAACCTGGATCCTTGATGCTTTAAGGCAGCAGTGCTAACCACTGAGCCACTGTGCTATCCCCATCGTTTATAGTTTATTTTAATAGGTGGAAAAAGAGAATGAGGTAGTATTTGAAACACTGCTGTTGTCTTGATAAACCAAGTAAATACAGAGATCAATGAGATAGTTGGAAAAGATTTCCTTGAACAAGAAGGATTTGCTGTAACTCGAGGTTTCACTGGTGGCATCAGTTAACTGATATCACAGAATCTGTTGGTGGATGAATCTCTCTGTAACATGCACCACTGTCTCTCTTCCCCTGTTTCTTTCTCTTCAACTACACCAGCCCACCTAACTCCCTCTACTGCTGTTCCTTACTTCTGAAAATTACATTAAACAGTCCTGCGTGGTAATGGTACAGGAAACCACTGGTGTTCACTGGCTACTGGTAGCTCAAACAGTGACTTCTATCCTATGCTAAATGTTTGACTTGTATGAGGGTAATGTGGGAATGCTAATACAATCCCGGCAGCACTCTGTCAGGCCACTGCATCTGAGAATCTCTCTATTACCAAGTGATCGTAACTTTGTCTTATAATATGGGATCAAGTCATTCAAAAAGGTTACTGCCACATGACACTTGACTACTGTGCTTTTGAGTCAAGATGTTTATTTTCTTAAGTTTCTCAGATGAGAATGCTTTTTTTTGTATGTTTTCATTTATTAGAATAATAACAAAACTTCCCAGTTGAATAGTTGCTGCATGTTTTTCATTTTAGCTTTGTTAATTTGAACTTATGCACCAGGAGTACATGTCACAGTGTAATATGAAATTAGTCTTTCTCTTTCACCAGACAAATGGGAATCAGTCTCCCATGATTGAACCACTGGAGTGGGTCAACAGTTTCATTGTGGTTTATATTATCAGTGATCGAGCTTCTTTCCAGACTGCTGAAATTGTTCATCGGATGAAAGAAGCATGAGTGGAACAGTGCAAAAGGTAACACATGCCTTGTGGAAATGTTGTAGCATTAGCTAATGCAGCTTTGAATAATTTCGTAGAGTATATTGGAGATGTATTTAAAGCAGGATCCTTCAGTTGATTTTGCATGGCCCTACATATGCAGTAGGTGTTGATATGTGTATGGTGCCTGTGTGGGTGGGAATTATTTGGATTCATCTAATTATAGGTGTTTGTGAGGATCATAGGAACGGAATGGGAGCACATTGCAGCTAAGGAATGATGAGGATGTGGAGGTGTGGGACTAGGGTACGTCCAGATTTTTTAGATTAGATTAGATTACATTACAGTGTGGAAACAGGCCCTTCGGCCCAACAAGTCCACACCGACCCGCCAAAGGGTAACCCACCCATACCCCTACATTTACCCCTTACCTAACACTACGGGCAATTTAGCATGACCAATTCACTTGGCCTGCACATCTTTGGACTGTGGGAGGAAACTGGAGCACCCGGAGGAAACCCACGCAGACACGGGGAGAACGTGCAAACTCCACACAGTCAGTCGCCTGAGGCGGGAATTGAACCCGGGTCTCTGGCGCTGTGAGGCAGCAGTGCTAACCACTGTGCCACCGTGCCGCCCAGGATTTGCTTGTTGGACCAGATGAGTCTGTGAAACATTCCTGGCTCGTCAGAACTAACAACAGTGCTTTAAAGGCAGTTACTTCAATTAAAGCCCTTCTTAGCACCTTTTAAATGCATAGTTTGTAAATGTCTAAGAAATCCAAGGCAAGCAGCTGAAAATGGAAAACCTGTTAAAATGAAACCCACAGCCATTTTAAAAACTTTCAGCAAGTGACCCATATCCTGAGAGTGAACATCCCACTCCTTATTCACCTTTGTTGAAATCGGAAAGGGCTGATTTCAAGCAATCGTGGTTGTGTTTGAGGTTTAAGATATTTTAACTTTCCACTTAACCCAGAAGCTGAAAATAACACCATAGTACGCTAAAGCAAGGTTTATGCTAAACCTTTATAAAACACAACTTCGGTGTCAGCTAGAGTATTGTATTCAACTCTAGGTGGGCACCACTCTTTTGGGAGGATGCCAAAGCGTAACAGAGGATACAGAGGGGATTTACATATGGAATCTGGGAAGAAAGATCCAGTCAAATGATGAGATTATGGAAACTTAGTTGTTCTTCTTTCAGTCAAGAAGATTATGAGATTTTTTTTGAAATGTTCAAAATCTCGCAGGATTTTAATAAAGTAAGCAAATAGTCACTGTTCTAGTGGTAGAAAAGCTGGTAAACAGAAGATGCTCATTTAAGATAACTGCCAAAAGAGCAAGAAGCGGTGCAGGAGGGAAACAATTATACAGTGAATTGCTTTAATCTGAAAGATTAAAAGTCACATGACACCAGGTTATAGTCCAACAAGTTTATTTGAAATCACAAGTTTTCGGAGAGTTGTTCCTTTGTCAGGTGAAATGACGAAAGGGCAGCGCTCTAAAGTTTGTGATTTCAAATAAACCTGTTGAACTATAACCTACTGTCATGTGACCTTTGACCTGATCCATCCCAGTCCAACACCAGCACCTTCACATCATGATCTGAGAGGAGGATGCAAGTGGATGCCAAGTAACGTTTAAAAGGGAAATGGGTAATACTTAAATGCAAAAAAATCTTGGGAAGCTGTGAATAAAGAAAAGAGGACTGGGATTAATTTGGCACCTGTTTCAAAGAACTGATATAGGCATGATGAGCTGAATGGGCTCTTTCTGTGCTATATGATCCTATTGCTCTGTGATTTTAAATCTGCACTGATAAAGAATCAGCACTAGAATCACATCCCCTGCATTTGAAATTCTATTAAGGCCACTGTCAGTTTTCCCTCTCATTTGATGAACCACACAACGACCTGAAAATTCTCCTGTCCAATGTTACTAAACTCACCAGATGCTGCCTTCCCAATACAGCTAGAAGTCAAAGCTAGCAATTGCCTGGCTGCTGGCTGGAAAACCCAGTAAAGATAATTCAAGTGTAATTAATTCAAGATAGTTTTAACTGCAGGGCATTATTGAGCAAGAAAATCTCCAGCCTGCCCAGCCTTGATTTCTCATCATCTCACCCAATTGTGGGCTGGGACTATCCACTCAGTTATTACAGTGGAATTTTCTACTGCTCAATGCATTTGTAACAGTGTCACCACTTGCCCTGCCACATATAAGACTTGTGTACATTTGTCTCTGGAATGTTCAGTTCTGGCACCCACTTTACAATTATACAATTTAGATTAAATTGCCTTTTCTGTGGTCTGATCAAAATAAATGACTTCACACTAAGCGATGCTAAATTTTGCGCACCATATTTCTGCCCATTTTATCAGTTTACATTCTCCTAAAATCTGGTACTATCCACTTCATTGTTTACTACATTTCAGACTTTTGACTTTTACAGATATTGAAACGACACTCTGTAAATTCTTACTCATATTAATAGGTGTGAAGTAGAGTGTGTTCTCATCACTACCCCGGCACCATTGTTGGATTTTGTCTCCTGTCTGAAAGATGACTGTTCACCATTTCTCTGTTTTCTGTTCCTTAGCCAATTTTGTATCCATGGGGCAAATGCAGGCAAGTGGGACTACTTTAGTTTGGGAAACTTAGTCGGCATAGATGAGTTGAACTGAAGGGTCTGTTTCCGAACTGTATGAGTCTATGACTCTATGACAATGCCTGCTCCATTAATCTCATGGCCTTTAATTTTAGTTACAAGGCTACCATATGGTACTTTACCAAATGCCTTTCAAAAGCCTACATTTGCAGCAGCATAATGATGTATTGTCATCACCCACACTCTGTGTTAGTTCATCAAAAATTTCAGCACGTTTTTGAAACAGAATTTGCTTTTAATAAATCCATGATGATTTTGATTTTTTAACCCATGTTTTTGCAAGTGCCAGTTAATTTTTTTCTGGATTACCAAAACTAAAGGTTTCTTCATCTACAGCAGGCTAATAGACTTGTAATTACTCAGTTTACTTCTGTCTTGTCTATATGGATGGGGGGCAGTTTGGGACTGGGGGTGGTGAGGTTGGTGGGGGGTGTAGCATTTGCAATCCTCAAGGCTTCTGGCACCATTCTTATATTGAAGGGAAATTAGTAAGTTGTGGTCAGACACATCACAGTTCCAGTCCTTACTTTTCTCTGTGGCCTGGGTGCACATGCCAGATGACTTTTCTGAGTCCTGCTAGCCAATTGAATATCTGCTCTTTAACTCTTTGAATCCAATAACCTTTTCGTTTATTGTAACATTGACAGCGCTCACTTCTCTAGTGAGGTGCAATTTAAAGTGCTGATTTGGTACCTCAAAATATCCTGCGTCTCCATAAAAATATCTTTTTGTTATCCTCACTGTTCTTAGACTAACTTTTTTATTTTATGACTGTAAAATACTTTTGGATTTCCTTTTCTGTTACCCTGTAATCTTTTACTCATACTCTTTTAAAACTCTCATCCAAGGCTCAGTTGGTAGTAGTCTTGCCTCTAGGGCTTGGCACTCTAGTGCAGTAAAGAAGATGCATTGCACTGTCAGATGTTCCCTCACTCTGATAAGATACTAAACCAAAGCCCCCATCTGCCTAGCCTCCAATTCAGTATTTATCCCTCAACCAACATCACGAAAACAGATTATCTAGTCGTTATTATATTGATGTTTGTGTAACTTAGCTGCTGCATTTCCTGCTTTACAACAGTGACTACATTACATTTCAGAAAATATTCATCGGTTGTAAAGCACTTTGAGACATCTGGTAGTCATGAAAAGCATTATTTAAATACAAATCTTTCTTTCTTTGCCACTGTGAATTTTCTTTTTCAAGTCTCCTTTCTAGGTTCATATTCAGCTGCTTTTTTAATGTATGTTGCCTCCAACAGGGAATATTTACCTGATGTGGCAATGCTTATGTTATCCCTCATAACATAAGCAACTAGGATGTGGGTAACCTGGTATTGAAAAATTCAACAGATGTTTATTGCAGTTCAGTAATACATACAAAGATTACATTCATATGGATGTCTAGGCTAATGTTTGTCTGTTCGGTTATAATGAGTAGCATGCTTCCACCAGTGTGCCATGCTTTAAGTGGACGCAGTTAAGATGGAGTCTGAGATCAGGCCACATGCTATGATACTGTGATGATATGATGAGCATATCTCTTAAAGATGTACAAAAGGTACTGAATACACAGTAGTTTTTTTTAACTGAACTACATAACTAGAATTTATCATAAACTTCCTTTTTCTGTTGTTCTTTTTAATTTCTATATCTTTAGTCACTCAAAGTTTTAGCTTTGGAAGCTTTTCCTTTCCTTCTTGTGGGAAAGTGTCCAGTCCATAACTGAACCTTCTCTGTACTGAAATGCTTGAAGTTCCCATTATCATTATTATCAGGTTCATGCATTTCTCTGCAATGTGTCTGTAAATTTGCTGCATCACCTCCTTCACGTTATTTGTGAAGTGTAATATCTCCTCTATTGTTCCTTAATTTTAACAGAATAGACTCTTTTTGGACTCAAAAGTACATCCTTTTCTATTATGGCAATCCTTTTCTAACCTGATCAATACTGGCACCCTCACTTGTTCATTATTTTCTGTCTTTTCCTCAATATCTTCTATCTAGGAATGTGAAGTGTCCATTCATAGAGACATAGTCGTACAACATGGAAACAAACCCTTTAATCTAATTCATCCATGTCAACCAGGTTTCCTATAATAAACTAGTCCCATTTCTTAGAGTCATAGAGTTGTACCTCATGGAATCAGACCATTCGGTCCAACTCTTCCATGCCTAAATTAATCTAGTCCCATTTGCCAGCATTTTGCCCATTCTTCTGTAATCCCTTCCTATTCATGTATCCATTCAGATGTCTTTTAAATGCTGCAATTGTACCAGCCTCTACCATTCCCTCTGGCAGCTTATTCCACACACGCACCACCCTCTTTGTGAAAAAGTGCCTCTTAGGTCCCTTTTAAATCTTTTCCCTCTCACCTTAAACCGATGCCCTCTCTTTCTGGACTCCCTCACCCCAAGGAAAAGACCAATTTATCCTGTCCATGCCCCTCATGATTTTACAAACCTCAAAAAGGTCACCCCTCAGCCTCCAATGTCTGCATTTGGCCCATATCTCTCTAAATCTTTCCTCTCCATGGAGCTGTCCTAATATCTTTTAACTGTTGTTATTGGACCTGTGTCTACTATTTCCTCTGGCAGTTCATTCTATGTATGAACCTCTCTCTGTCTGAAAAGGTTGCTCCTCAGATCCCTGTCAAATTTTTCTCCTCTCATCTTAAAATTATGTTCTCCAGTTTTTTACCCGAGGGAAAAGACTTTTGCTATTTATCTTATCTATGACTTGTTATGATTTTGTAAATTTCTATAAGGTCACCTCTCAACCTCTGACACTCCAAGGAAAAACATTCCAGCCTATCCATTCTCTCCCTATAACTCAAGCCCTCCAGTCCCAGTAACATTCTGGTAAATATTTCCTGCACCCTCTCCACTTAAATAATATCTTTCCTGTAGCCAGGCGACTAGAACTGTA
Organism: Chiloscyllium punctatum; assembly: GCF_047496795.1. Lineage (NCBI taxonomy): Eukaryota > Metazoa > Chordata > Chondrichthyes > Orectolobiformes > Hemiscylliidae > Chiloscyllium > Chiloscyllium punctatum. The sequence continues at coordinate 53,075,270 of NC_092760.1, forward strand.
CGCAGTACTCCAAAGGTGGCCTCACCAACGTCCTGTACAACCTCAACATGATGTCTCAACTCCTCTGCTCAATGGTCTGAGCAAAGAATGCAAGCATGCTAAACACCTTCTCTACCACCCTGCCAACCTGTGTCGCAACCTTCAAGGAACTGTGTAGCTGAACCCCTAGGTCTCTCTGTTCAACAACAGTCTCAGGGCCCCACCATTAATTATGTCAGTCCTGCCCTAGTTTGTCTCCCCAAACTTGGGGCAGCACAGTCGCTCAGTGAGTAGCACTGCCGCCTCACAGCACCAGAGACCCAGGCTCGATTCTAGCCTCGGGCAACGGACTGTATGGAGTTTGCACATTCTGTCCATGTTTGCCTGGGTTTTCTCCGAGTGCTTTGGTTTCCTCCCAAAATCCAAAGGTGTGCAGGTTAGGTGAATTAGCCATGCTAAATAGCCCATAGTGTTCAGGAGTGTGTAGGTTAGGTGCATTGGTCAGCTGTAAATATAGGGTAATAGGGCAGGGGAATAGGTCTGGGTGGGATACTCTTCAGAGGGTCAGTGTAGACTTGTTGGGCTGAAGAGCTTGTTTCCACACTGTAGGGATTCTATGATTCAAATTGCAACACCTTGCATTTATCTAAATTAAAGTCCATCTGTCATTCCTTGGCTCATTAGCCCAGTTGCTCAAGATCCCTTTGTCAACTTAGATCACCTTCTTCACCATCTACTATACCACCAATTTTGGTGTTATTTGCAAACTTATGAACCACGCTTCCTATATTCACATCCAAATCATTTATATAAATCACAAATGAGAGTGAACGCAGTATCAATACCTGCAGAACATCGTTGGTCATTGGCCTCCAGTGTGAAAAACAACCTTCTACCAACACCCTCTGTCTCCTACCATCAAGCCAAATTTGTATCCAGTTGGCAAGCTGTCACTGAATCCCATGTGATCTAACTTTACTAACCAGTATACCATGCAGAACCTTGTCAAAGGCCTTGCTGAAATCCATGTAGACAATGTCTACCATTCTGCCCTCATCTATCTTCAGAAAACCCAATCAAGTTTGTGGGACACAATTTCCCATGCACAAAGCCATGCTGGCTAATTTCTAATAAGTTCTTGTCTCTCCAATTGCATGTAAATCCTGTTTCTCAAAATAACCTCCAACAACTTAGCTACCACCGATGTCAGACTCACTGATCTATAGTTCCTTGGCTTTTCCTTACTACCTTTCTTAAATAAAGGCACAACCGTAGCCACACTCCAGTCTTCTGGCACCTCACCTGTGACTGTAGATGATACAAATATCTCTGCTAGGCGCTCTGCAATTTTTTTTCCTAGCTTCCCACAATGTCATGGGATGTACTTGATCAGGTCCTGGAGACTTTATCTATCATTATCCTTCTTAAAATTTTCAGCACCTCCTCTCCTATAATGTGGACCATTCTCAAGACATCAATATTTATTTCCCCAAATTCCCTAGCTTCCATGGCTCTCTTCACAATAAATACTGATGCAACATATTAATTTAGTATCTCTCTCATCTCTCCCACCTTTGTTATTGCCACTATAACATTACATTGTGTGGCTCAGAAATCTTATTTACCACAGAAATCTTATTTATAACCATGAAACATAAATCCACCTTAGTCTGTCTCATGCTCCCCTGTCTGTTTCCTATTTCTGAGTTACTTTATTTTAATTCTGTTTGGCTGTCCCAGTCCTTTATATATCTTATATCCCAAATTTAATACTTCGTTGTGGTGCTTTTGCCCCAGTCAAACTGGGTTAAACACCAAACTCACTATTGTTTGTCTCCCTGTTTGAGCATTAGTCCCAGACCTGTTGAGATGAACCTTCCCTTTTGATATAGGTCTATCCTGCCCCAGAACTGGTGTCAATGCTCCTATGTAATCATACTTTAACCTGCCTTCTCTTATTGCTCCTATGCTCACTCATGAATGGCACTGGGATTAATCAGTACACTCCTTACTTGAAGGTCCTGCTTTGTAACTTCTTCCTGGCTCTTGAAAAGACATGGGATGGGTAGCAGTGGAACACAAGCACAGTCCTGCAGAGGTGAATTAAAGAGAAGTATAAAATTAGCCTAAATTAGATGTGCATGTTCAAGGTAAATGACAGTGTTTTAACCAATCCTTCAGCTGTGACTATCACCTAGTGCTGGATTTTCTGATATCTATTATGTAGTAGCTGAAGAATTTACATCTTTTTAATTTTCTGGCTTTCTTTCTTGACACCAAAGCATGCTGATGGGGAAATTAGTGCTATGAAGATCAACCAGTTCATTCCCATGCTATATGTGTGAGATCATGGACAATGACTTGTCAGTGGACTATGTGACTGAAGGGCATCACAGCAAGACTAATTTGATCCTCTGGCTTTTGCAGTCAGATGTTTTTCAAAAGGAGTTTCTGGATAGCAGTCAGCAATAGGAAAAGTAGCTAATTTATTTTCCTGCTTAATGTACAGGTCAAATTGGAGCACGTCATTGAGCAGACCAATCTGAAATTATTTCCTTGCTTATAGACTAGGGAGTAGCTAATTTTAGAACTTCATTCAATCATTATTCCTGAAGTTTTTCTTTAGGGAAGCCTCAGTTCCCTGCTATGTGGACTTGAAGCTAAATCTCTAGAATTGCAGAACTGTAACTGAGATTAATCTTGCATTAAAAGCAATGCCAATTACAAGATAAATATTTTTCCAATACTGTAGTGACATAGAGGTTGTGATTAGCCTCGTTGATAATAAACAGGGCCTGTATCATACCAGGGAGGTCCATGAGGAAGACGGCCACCTGTTTACCATAAGTGGCAAAGTGCCAGTTCCATGAAATATCAGCAGCAGAACATTACCAGGGGATATTCAGTCTGTACCTGAAACTAATTCACGCTGTTGGAGACAGCCTGAAGAACAAGACAGACAAGAGGAGATACAGTGGGACCAAGTCAATGGCCAAGTTTATTAAAATGTATTTGGAAAGAGAAGAAAATGTGTTTGAATGAGCATATTATCTGTGGTCAGGGGTTATAATTATGGGATTGGTTCCTTTGGTTATTTGCTTCTGTCATTTTTACACTATTTAATAAGAGTTTCAATTAAATTTGGTGTATAAAGCATCTCTACTGTGTCTGTACATGAAGTTATTAATAGTGTCATGTGACAGGTTTTCATCTTTGTTACATTGAATATTGATCTATATCAAAATGGCAGATATTAATGTGGAGCTGTTTAGAATTGAAGTTCTCACTACAAACAGAATGAATAATTTGCACCTGTAATTTAGAGTGAAATTGTACTATTTAGCTCCATGTTTATCTCAACTGGAACAGAAATCAAATCACATGCTGTTGGTATTATTCTGAACCTTACACAAGTTGAGCTAACTGGTCTCCTGCTGTGCATCAGAATAAACTAACTATCATAACATATAGCTTGGCTTGATTACACAATATTTAGCTATCCATTTCTGTGCATCAAAAACTTAACTTGTAGCTAAAGAAAGTGAATGGTTGTAAGCAGTTTAGAAATCAAATTGCCTTTCTAAAAATGAATAGATCCTTGAAGGCATTTTGATAGTCCAATGATAAAATACGTTAATGAAATGATTACACTGAAACTTGTATGTTGTATTACACGTTGCAGAGGAATCATATTATTTTGTTGATTTTTCCCTTATAATGCCTGAGTATTTACACATGAACTAATATCATTGCTGTTGTTCTAAGGAAAACATTGAGCACTAACAGCCAAAGATCATATTTATGTCATTCTGAATGTGTAGAATTTAGCTTTCTTGGATTAGTAGCAGAAGCACTTTTTCTGACACCTCATGTGGTGTGAGCTGCACACAATTACTGCTTTACTTTTCTTGAGTAGATTGAACCTTAAACAGGAAGAGTGGTGAGTCTTTAAAGTAATCAAAGATCTATTGCTATTACAGTATCATTTTTTGAGTTGTACAGTGTAACTATTCATTGGGAAGTTGTCATATATTCCCATGTCATGCTGATCATTGTTTATCCACAAACATTGGAACTCTAAATATTTTACATGTCTCCTGCTGTGACATTGCTCAGATTTTACTGAGTTAATGCCAGTATTGTTTTACCCACTACTACAGATAGACCACAGATATTTAGTGGCATTATACTTTTTAAGAATATAAAAGACTGTTACTTTTATGTGAAGAGGATCAGCTACACTTATACAGTAAATAACCTCTTTGTATTGCTATCAGCATAATAACTAAAATACTACAAATCATCTATAATACAATGACTGTATTGTTCAAATATATTGTATCGGATAATAAATCTAGTTTCATTTGAGGAAAATTGATTTATTCAATTCAATGAATGCAACAGAACCATTCATGAGGTGAAATGACAATGAGAAAATGTTGAGGCTATCAAGGTCAGAAGACCAGGAGATATGGGAGTCCAAGGGCTGCTGAAAAACAGGAAATGGCAGGTCATCATAGAATCCCTAAAGTGTGGAAACAGGTCAACTGGCCCAACTAGTCCACACTGACCCTCCGAAGAGTAACTCGCACAGACCCATTTCCCTATCCTATTACACTACATTTACCCCTGACAAATGGACCTAAGCTACACATCCCTGAACACTAAGTGCAATTTAGCATGGTCAGTTCACCTAACCTGCACATCTTTGGATTGTGGGAGGAGCACCTGGAGGAAACCCACACAGACATGGCGAGAATGTGCAAATTCCACACAAAGAGTCACCTGAGGTGGGAATTGAATTTAGGTCCTGAGTCTGTGAGGTAGCATGCAAACTATTAAGCCACCATGCAGCCCATCTGCAAGGATGGTTTTCATCTGAGAGATGATGATCCCACTGTTCCACATAAATATTCCGCTATAAATATCATAAAGTAACAGGCAATAAATCACATTTGGAATAGTATGTAGAATGAGTAGTATTTCCAATGACAGTGTTCCCAAGCAATCCAGCCACCTGCATGGCAAATATTTTCAGCTGTAAAGTTCCTCCTCTTTCTAACTCTTCCCATTCCTCTATTCGCATGTCTCCCACCCAGCCTCTGAACGTTACAAAAACAGAAATTGTTGGAAAAACTCAACAGGTCTGGCAGCATCTGTAGAGTGAAAACTTAGTTAACATTTCAAAAAGAGACCAGACTCGAAACCTAAACTCCTGTTTTCTCCCCTCAGATGCTGTCAGACCTGCTGGGTTTCTTCAGAAATTTCTGTTTTAGTTTCAGACTTACAACATCTGCAGTTCTTTGGTTTATTTTAGCCAAATATATTTTTGCTATAAATTCTGTGTCTTACAATCGTATACTGTACAAGGCTTAACAGACAATCAATTTTTCAATGTATAATTTCAGTTACATCACACTGTAAATTTTTGCTATAAATTCTGTGTTACGATTGAGCCCTCCACAATCACCTGATGAAGGAGCGTCACTCCGAAAGCTAGTGTGCTTCCAATTAAACCTGTTGGATTATAACCTGGTGTTGTGTGATTTTTAACTTAATACTGTACAACCACCTGATGAAGCTAGTGCTTCCAATTAAACCTGTTGGATTATAACCTGGTGTTAAATAATCCTATGAATAGTTTTACAATTTAACCATCACTTAACTGTTAGTTTAATTCTACATCTTGCTAGTCTTTCTAACCAAAGGAAAAAGACCAATGATTATGAGTAAAGAAATTAAAAAAGAATATTGCTTAGATATCCATATTATGAACAGCTTAAGTATGAAAGCCAAATTTAGGTTTCCTTACCTAGTAACTTCTGGTTTTAAATGGAAGAGTTTTGCATTGATTTACAATTTTGATTACATGGTTTCAGCACAACTACAATGATACAAGTTTTGTGGTATATTTTGGTGATAAGAGGAGGTTTGCTGAAGAGGAAACTGAGCACAGTTTCACAAGGTTGCATCTAGCACTGTATTTGAATTCGCAGTAAATGGCTGGCATTTTATGACACCCATATTGTATCATTGCCATTCTTTTTGCATCTTTTCCTGGGTTGTGTGTGTAGTGTACATACCATGACTATAGCTTCTAATTGCTAGATATTTTAAACTGTTATTTTCAGCAGAAGGTGACCTTGGTGGCAAACAGGGCAATCCTTCTCACATACATCAACGATAGTGCTGCCTCCACTTTATCATTCATCAAGCAAAGAAAGAGGGATTTCAGATCCTACCCCTGTTCTATCACTTCACCAAAAGCCTTTTTTTCCTTCCTTCATGAGGTTTGCAACTATAATTTTTATGCTCTTCATATTAACCACTTCAAATTACATGATGACGTTTTCTTTAAACAATTGCTCTCGGCCTCGTCTGCATTTGCAGCATTAAGAAGATCTTCCTTACTGAGCAGGCATCCTGCAACAGATTCTATACTGGAAGCTCATGCTGTGGTCAACTGTTTGTGAACAGATGGTTACAAAGGCAGAAATACCTTCAGCCTGAGAAGCATGTGTAGAAAACTTTTCTCACCAGTATCGATAACATAGTTTGTATCTCAAACAAAACCTGGAAACCTTTATTGTCTACATATCAGGTGGTTGTACAGTTTCTCAAATTAAAAAAAAGTCTTTGCATTGCATATTCTACTCAAATCATAGCTGGGCTTTTTGAAGATAGTGCTGTGTGGGTTTTGGAGATTTGCAGATGTACGCTGCATAGCATAAGCTGTCTATTTTGTACCTGCCTTGTCAAAAGACAGTGAATATTGTGGTACATTGCGGTACCAACCACTTCTTGTGCAAGAATCTAAAGATGTATCTAGTTCGCGTCATAGAGGATAAATTACTGAGTCTCAATGGGAAGAGGTACTGATCTAAACGACAAGGAAACATTCATTGCGCGATAGCAATTGGTTCAAGTTATGCCGACTAGGTATAATTACAAAGATTATCAATAACCAGAGATGACAAATCTATTCTCATCAGACCTCATACTTAACTGACTTCCCCTTCTCCACCCGAAGTATGTGATACATCATCAGAACCATTACCTGACATAAGATCTTCCTGCAAGCTTTTCCTCCTCATTAACATTGATACACTCAAGTATATAACTAACTTTACATTTACTGTGACACCATTTTCTCAACTGTCTGATTTCACAAATTCGGGCAATTTGGAGGTTTCCAAAATGTGGTTACTTTGGACTTGGATCACTGGTGGATGTTTGATTTAAAGACTGTTGAGCTTGATTCAGATATTCTGTGAATTATTTCCCTGCTCAAGGATCTTTTACCTCTGGAATGTCCTTTGCAGAGGATGCCATTCCTTATAGATCTAGGATTTGATTCATTATATTATTTGGAAGATTCTTAATTTTCTGATTCCTTATTCTTCTCTGCTAACTGAGGTTATTGTCTCATGTCATGTAGGGGATCTTTAATCTCACAAATTCTATTGGGAACTGGCCTCAAAAGATAATATGGGTAACTACTGCCCTAAAGACACTGCACATCATTTGGCGCTGAGCCGTTGCTATGCTCAGGACTGGCAGCTGGTTGGACATTGAATTGATCAACCAAACGAGGACCAGCGCTGACCAGCCAAACACAGAGATGTTGAAAAGAAAGAGAATACAAAGAGAGAGTTGGTCTTGACTGGGTTTTGGAGCAGCATGCAGTTTTCAGCTTTGAAAGCTTCTGGACAGTTGGTGCTTTTGTGTTTTGCTCTGTCTGTCTCTGTCTCGGACTCTGTCTCTCTGTCTGTCTGTCTCTCTTTCTCTGTTATTTCATTCCAGTTATTGATTTGTTGAATGTTTTGTAAAGAGAATCCCAGTCTGTAAAAAGTTGGTGAATAATTCTGGAAGTCTTCTAAGGCTTTTTACATTAACCAGCAACTTTGGAATTCAAACAAGGTATAAAGTCCTTGTACCTAGAATACAACCCATTCTCCAAAGATTTCATAAAGACCTGGTATTTATCATTGAAGGAGTTTTTCAACTGAAAAAATTACATTTCTTTATTTTAAGATACCCATTAACTATATCTATCTGTCTTCGGTGTTCGAGTGGGGGCTTATGATCAATGAAGATTGAACTTAGATCATAGGTATTAATTAGATTTCCTTGTAGTTTATCTGCATTCTGCTGAAGTCATATTCTTAAAAATAAATTGTTAATATTTGTTTCAGTTTTAAACTTGGCATCTAAGGTCCATTATTTGTAAAGTCTGATTAGGAATAATTTCACTTTGCTGCAAATCCAGTGGTAATGAGGCTGATTTGATATGGCTTGTTAATCACTGACCCTTTTTCTATTCATTCATGGGACATGCATGTCAATGGTTGGCCACATTTATTGCTCATCCCTGGCTGGTCCTGAGAAGGTGGTTGTGAGGTGCCTTCTTGAACTGCTGCAGTTCTTGTGCTGAATATTGATAATAAGATGAAGGATTGAAATATTGCGCTGGAAATTGTGTTGGCTCATCATCCTGTAACAAAATCAATTAATTTAACAGACTGCTTTATTAGGAATGGAAAACATTTCTACCAGTATTTTTACTTCTGTGACTTCCTTTGTGTTGACAGTATGATACAATCCTCTTATTGCCAACATACGTAATCTCAATAGAATCTTTCTTCTTTTTTGCTCTCTGCTATGACAGTAGGCAACCCAATTAACCTTTTTATCAGTTTCTCCTTTACCAGTTGTTTGTCAACACTTTGTTTCTGAATCAATTATTCTCTTGGAACTAGTTGACCTCCTGCTACTGTAAAGGTATTAAGACATGAAGCAGGCTTAGAAGCGAGACGTTAGTTGTGAAACACATTCATATTTCCAACTCTCTTATTCTCTGTTGCAGTGTGACTTGCAGGCATACCTTTGCATATGAGAGTTATTCCACTTATGCTGTGTCACTTAACTTCTATTGGCTATAACCTCCATTTCTTCAGCAATGGTTTTTGATCTGATAGGGCAATGAAACTTGCAGCTATACAAAGCATGAAATTAATGGGATGTCCATCAACACAGACCAGTTCCACTGGGTTTGCCTCTAGTATATTTTACTCTAACATGTTGAACTCCTTTTGTGTAACTCTCACCACTTTTGCTGCTACGAAACTGTCTTATCCTTGCATGTCTTCTGGAAGTGACCAGAGTTTTACAGATGTCGCATCCATTTGACATAGCTAGGCATTGCTTGTTGGCTTCTTAGTTCAACAGTGTTAACTCTAACTCTTGATATTTGCTGTTTAGCCAATTGTTTGTGTTACTGTGTCACACATGCCTTTAGAGTATTCATAACTTGTAAAGTGGATAGTTTCTGTTGCTGTCATGTAGTAAGGTTGTCCATCTCCACTCAGATTTTTCTGTTTGTTTTCATGGTTTCTGCTTCCAGCACAATTGGAACAGCTTTCTAGACCTGACAAAGATTCATCAATAATTCCAACAGAACTTCGGTCTCTTATGGGTTTTGATTTAAAAATCTTGTTGTCACAGTCTCAACTATTTTGTAGAAGTTATTAATAAAATTCTCCATGGATGCCCCAGATGCTGGATTCTTCTGTTATATTTTGCTTTTCAAGCATTTTATTTGTTCTCAGATTAAAGTAATTGTCAAATGCTATTAAAACATCTTAAAAATATCAGTCTTCTTTTATAGTTTGGTGATTTGTAACATCATTAGCTGTAGGAACTATTGAATACGATATGTATTTACTTGTTCAGCTTGAGATTTAGTGATTAATTTTGTAGAAATTTAAAATTTTTAAAATTTTGTATTCAAGTTGTCCAATCCACTGTTCTGTTTGCTCATCTCTGATATTAAATTTTGATGACAAGATTATTTTTCCTGCCATTACTTTTTAATGTTCCATTATCCTCAAAGATTTAATGATTGTGTAATAGGTTAAAGTTTGTAATCTTACATAAATTAACTTTATTTTAATTCTCCTGTCTTAAACTTTCTTCAAACTCAAACTGTTAACAAAGCATTGTTGCAGTACTTTCTTCACAAACATTAAAACTCTGGTCTGGTGCATTAGAAATTTCTTGTGCTACCTTTGGTATTATGGCAATTCTGTAGTGTTTTATGTCTTTTAAATTTTAAATTTAGTTGAATAGAATACTGTATTTTTGGACTGCTTACTAGGAATTTTGCACTTTTCTTCCAATCTAAGTAGTGGCTTTCTGCTTCTATACGGCTTCCATTTTAGCACGGGCAAAATGGTCTTTTTCCTAGCTTTCACAGTCTGAAACACAATACAGGTCCACTTGCATCATTTTTGAAAAAGGCTTCTGTGGCTGTGAGCTTAACTGGTCTCCTTTGGGATTTCATTCTGGACAGCTCTTCTCCTCCCAAACACAGTATGATATCATCAGATAGACCACAGTGTAACACAGGGCGGAGGTAGGTAGTGCAGATGCTAGAGATTAGAGTCAAGATTAGAATGGTGCTGGAAAAGCACAGCAGATCAGACAGCATCCGAGGAGCAGGAAAATCGACGTTTCAGGACCGAAGGGTCTGTTTCCGTGTTGTACATCTCTATGACTCTATAATTAATGCTTGGTAACTGCTTAAAAAGTACGACAAAACTAGGATATTTTGGTGCAGCTAACAAAATCACATTTTCCAGAAAATCTCATGTTTCAAAATGTGCAAAACAACAAACTTTGTTTTAATTGGCACTCACGATAAATCAGCCAAAATTATAAACTTCAAATACTGCTATAGTTTGGTGTATTATTCTAATTATTAAAGCTCTCAATTTATATAGCTCAGTATAAATATACTTGTTGTTCAATCGAATGGCCACATGTAATATAATCACTTTCTCCTCAAATACTGTGATCACAATGTCCATGTGGGTAATTGAGAGTGCAAGTGAAAAGGTTCTCTGCCGGTAAGTTTTATTTCAGGAAAAGTTGTATTATTATTGAAATCATTTATATTGTAAGTAAAGCATAATAGTGATGTGGATACCCAGAATTGTGTTTCCATTAGTTGGTGTGTGTTTTTGCATTGATTATGTGGACCTCTTGATTTTCGGAATATTGGATCGACCAACACACTCCTGGTCCCATAGGTGCCAGTACATAAAAAATGTTGTATTACAAGGAGATTCATTAGCATTGTCAGGTCTTGTAGACCTCAGCATTCAAAAATTTTCCAATCCAGATTAAATTGTTGTGGCTGAGATAATATAGCAGGGCAAATTTACACTTACACCTCTGCTCATAAGAATTTCAGCTGTATATTGTGTTGAAACTTCATATCGCAATAGCTTAACTTAACCCTTCTTGTTAGAAATTAGATGTTCTCTGATGGCTTGAAGTAATGAAGCAATAATTGCCTTCTGTCGTTCCATAGTTTGAGCAGTTTAAATAAAGCATTAATCACTAATAACAGAACTGAATCATATTTTAGTTAATAGGGTGATTGAACATTCAATTGGACTGTCAGCTTTATTTTGAAGTATCAATGCAACACTAGCTGTAGACAATCTCGTTTCAAGTTTCAAAATAACAGTCATGCACTCCATTGGCTCTTGTAGACTTTTGGATATTCAAATATCAGCACTAGAGATCCTATGGGATGATTTGAAGAAGAACAGGACAGTGCTCCTAGTACTCTGGTCAGCATTCATCCAACAACCAATGTGAATAACAGATGACCTGTTCATTTACCTCATTGCTATTTGTAAGATCTGGTTGTCCATATTTGGCACAGTAGTTCCCCGCATTGTGACAGGGGTCTGCATGTCAGAGTTTCCAAACATCCTCATCACATTATTCTGACTTAATGTAGAGTTTGAACCAATGGAACCCCAAAGGACATGTAAAGAGGCTAACTCATGAAGTTCGGGCAGTTTCAGATGCAGCTTGTTGCTTTAGAACAAATCCATTGCGGCTCACAATGTAGAATGTTTGAGTCTTTACCTTTTACCTCTGCTTATTGTGACAGATTAAGGTTATGCAGCATTACCTCCAGTGAAAATCAGAATATAAAGAGTTCCATAAATAATAAGGTGGATTTTACGAATACCGTAACATTGTTCATGGGACTTACCCAGCAAGGTCCCATTCTCTCCCCAAAGATTTTAATTTCAACCCTGTCTTTGATCAAAGCAAGCAAGATCCTTCTTTGAATATGCAGATTCTGTTCTGGTGCTATTTTAACCAGAGGGTCTGCCTGACTAGACCACTATAGACTTCCAATCAGGCCAGGCTTGGAGAGGGCACTTCAATCCAGAAGAGATACAGAAAGTAATTTTGCTTTTTGCCTTTCCCTATGGGGCCTGGAAATTTTGTGTCAGTTTCAGATGAGAGGTTCACTGGGCCTCTGCAAATAAGATCTGGGAACTAAAACATCCTCAGCTTTTTGCTGTCAAGGTTGGATCCCTTAACTCCTTGTGATCAGTGAGTTTGTCTTCCTGAATTAAAATTGAGACTGCTGTTTTGTAGTGGTCACAGCACCATCTCTTGGGGGAGTTAAGAATGGCAGGCATTTCAAAACGTAATTTTTTTATTTGTCCATTAACTTGTGTGGGCGTTGTTTGCTATGCTAATACTCATTTTCCTCTAACTGCCTTTGGGAAGTAGATTAGATTCCCTACAGTGTAGAAACAGGCCCTTCGGCCCAACCAGTCCACACTGACCCTCCAAAGTGTAACCCACCCAGACCCATTTCCCTCTGACTAATGAACCTAACATTGGACAATTTAGCATAGCCAATTCACCTGACCTGCACATCTTTGGAATGTAGGAGGAAACCAGAGCACCCGGAGGAAACCCATGCAGACACAGGGAGAACGTGCAAACTCCACACAGACAGTTGCCCAAGGCTGGAATCAAACTTGAGACCCTAGTGCTGTGAGGCAGCAGTGCTAACCACTGAGCCACCGTGCCACCCCAGTGAGAAACTGCCTTCTTTAAATGCTGCAGTCCATCTGATCCAGGTAAACCACAACCCTCCAGGATTGTAAACCCAGATTATTCATCCTATCCCTGCCTGCCAAGATCCCACAAACCCACCCTCTTCCTCCTTCCTTCCCAAACTAAATCCTGAATTACTTGTGTGGCCACTACAGAGCTCCTCGCTGCTTAGACTGCTCACTACCTGGCCCAGCAGGTTGACCCAAGGGACAGAAGTCCTTCTCTCAGCTTATAAATGCCACCTCCAATATGGCAGTTGTCTTTTTATAGATGATTTGCCTATCACAGACAATTCTACTACAGGGAGGAAGAGTGAGCAATATACTCACCATTCCCCTCATCCTGTAAAGTTCATCCCATGCTGTTGTGATCCACGTTCTGTTTTTACCAATTCTTCTGAAGGCTGTTTAAACGACAAACACAATATTGGTGGTTTGTTGGCCGTTTCTGAAATGCTACTGAGTCTCTGGCATCAGATATTGGTCATGATGTTCCAACACATGGTTCAGGTGAATACTGGCAATGATTTTCCTAGTGATGGGTAGGAGGGCAATTCCTCTGTCATTGTCACAAGGTTGTCACAAATTACTTTTAGGTTGTACTGGTGGACAATGGAGGCAGAAATTCTTCTATATTCTTGCAGGAATGCTCCTTACTCTCACATACACTGAAAGAGAGTTTCTTAACCAAGCATTGCCCACCAATTTTGCAGACCTAAGGTTTGAAAGTATCCAAATTGAAAGAAAAAAAACATGCAGTGTGGCAAAACTTAGTAGTAAAACAGACACTTGGGCAAGTTTTCAAATCCAGCAAAAGGTAACCAAAAAAAAACATAAAGAAGAAGAAATTAATTTTGAGGGTGAACTAAAAGATAAGAGCTTCTTTACCGGTATAGAAAGGAACAGAGGGACCAAAATGAACATACACCTCCAAGTACAAGACTGGTAATTATAATGGGAAACAAGGAAATGACAGAAGAATTGAAAACATTTTTTTACATTTGTCTTCACATCAATAATATTCCAAAACTACTAAATAGTCAAGGGATAAAATGGGCAGAGGAAATAAATACCATAACTATCACTACAGAAACCATACTAGAGAAACTAATAGTGTTAAAGACTGTTAAAGCCCAAGGACCTGATTAGATGCATTGTAGGAACAAGCAGAGTCAGTATTGCTGCACAAACGGGAAATCATGCCTGACAAATTTGTTAGAATTGTTTGAGGAGGTAACAAGCAGGACATATAAAGGGAAAGCAATGGATGTAACCCACTTGACTTTCCAGAAGGCATCTGATAAGGTACCACATATTAGGCAACTTAATACGATAAGAGCCCATAATACTGGAGGTAGTATTTATATTTAGGTAGACAACTGGCTAAATAATAGAAGACAGAGAAGTGGAGTAAGGGGGCATTTTCAGGATTGGAACATGTAACTAGTGGAGCTCCACAAGGACCTGTGCTGGGACAAGTAGTTACAATATATATATCAATGACTTGGAAGGGATGATGCAAAAATAGGTAGGAAGGCAAGTAATGCATTTTACACAAAGAGTATGTGTCTGTAGAGAGTAAGCAAAAACTTGGCAGATGGAGCATAATGTGGGAAAATGTGAGGTTATGCACATTAGAAGAATGAATAGAGGAACTGAATATAATTTAATGGTGAACAATGAAGGAAGTTACAATACAGAGGGACTTGGGAGTCCTCATGCATCAATTGTAAAAAAACTAGCATACAATTTCAAGAGGTAATATGGAAGACAAATGGAATGCTGGCCTTTATTTCAAAGGGACTGGAGTATAAAAATAGAGAAGTCTTGCTAAAACTGTAATTTAATAAGGACCAGTATGAAATACTCATTAACTATTTGGGTCACCTTTCTTCCTAAGTTCCATTTCACTTTCAATAAATCTCTTTTAACAGATTTATAAAAATACTCTGCTGTTGTCTTTAATGTTTTTGAAACAACCCCCTTGTCCTCATCCTAGTTATCGCAACCTGCACTCAATATCTTTTCTTCTCTTCAGATTTTTAAAAAGTTTTTTTTTCACTATTATTCTTATTGTCCTCATGGGTCCTTACTTTAAGCTTAATTGGTTTCTAACCCCTTAACAGAAAGTGAAGAAATAAAATTTGTGGAAAGGGAAAAAACCTTCTATATTTAGAATACTTAAATTTGACTAATTGAAAAATAAATTATCATTGCTCCATTCACAGCTAATTAAGATTTTTACATTAGTTAGCAAGGCTCATTATATTTTATATAGAATTTATCTTCAGGTGTTAGAAATTTGATCTGGAGCTGTGACAATGAGTATAGCATATCATTTCTTGTGGAAATGTTGATTTGTTTTTCAAATACTGTGATTAAATCTACATTAAAGTAAAATTTAAACAAAAGGATGATAATACTTGGGATACATATTTATAAACTTAATCCTTATGAAGATAGCTGTTTAGAATTGGAATTGTTTGTTGCAAAGTCAGTGCTAATTTTCGAGACATTCAGGTTAACATTTTTGGACAGTGGTTGAATTATGTGATTATTGTTGGGTAATTATCAATAATAACAAGAATTGAATTCAAATATGAGAGGTTGAACCTTATGTGGAATCCAATTACCAATTATCTGAGCACTCATAAAATAAAAGTAATAAAAATGAAACTAAGATCAAAACATTATGAATATTGGTACAAATACAGATTTAAGGTAACACTTGCGATAACCTGTACAATTTCTAACATTGATTGCAAACTTCAGAAGCAAGCGGGGCATCTTGTCAGGATCTTTTCTTTAAATCTAAGCAACTAAAAATAAGGTATTGTTATTATTTGGATACTTTAGTTCCTGCTTTGTTTTTAATTCTACTTAGGTGCAGCCCACATTGTCGAGCAATTTAAGATAATTTGCCATATTAAAAGTACAACGCAAATACAAATTTCTGTTTTGTTTTCAATATCTTTGCTTTAAATGGTAATTGTTAGTACCAATGGTCTGGGATGGGTTCCTTTTGCTAACTTTGTGGGGGTCTTAACATGTACAATTGAGCTAAAGCAATCTGAATTAAGGACTACATGACATTTGTTCAAATCTCGGTGATAGCTTCAGTAACGTCTCCAAACAACTTCCCCTTGGTGATGCAATTTGTACATGCTGTTTTAAAGTAAACAGAGGAATTATTGAACAAACTGTTATGTTTATTTGTTTCCCTAGAATTACTGAACACAAGGTGGAATGTTTTCTGTTGATTTGCAGATAGCCTGGCTAGTGATTTGCTTCTACAATTTGGCTATTTGCTAACAAGTGAATAATGCTTGTGTCATCATTAATATATAAATATACATATAGAAAACTAAACTTTTAGTTCATATTTTCTTATTAGATAAGGCTGAGATAATGTTCTAAAATATTTTGAAAAGGAGTCCAGTATTTAAAATTGTTATAAGTTGACAATGCCAAAAGTATAATGTAATTTTGATAGATTTGTGTTATTTTCTTTTTACCAATTCTGCCAACTCAAACAGAATCATTAACTCTTCTCAGGCAGCTCCGTGTTACTAGTAGCCAGTTAAATCAAAAACATTAAATACAACGTGTATTTATTTAACATTTTGTTTTCCCTTTATCTGTTGAAAGGTTCAGCCTCTAGCAATGAGGTACTGGTCTCCATAGTTCAGGAACACAATCTTTCTCAAGTAAATCAACACGGGAGCTAATTGTCCAGCTGTTACTACGCAAAACGTGATCATATAGCTACTGTTAAGTTGTGCTTTAAAACATTAATCAGTATCATTTGAAAACTTTGTATTTAATTATCAAAGAAATTGTGTGAAACAGCCTGTGAAATGTACTTTCTAACACCACACAATGCTGGATAGAGAGAATGATTCAATGTGGAAGATAAAAGACAGAACACATCTTTGCCTGAATTCCTGGCTATGAGGAAGGATATTGCCCATTATCCAGCCCAGCTCCTTACAATATCTGGCAATTAATGCACCCCCAAAACATAGGCACCTCTAGTAGGAAGTCGGAATAACAAGGAACAGACAAATGACTTCATTCAAGTTTATTCAATGCTGCTGAATCATTGGAATATTTATATTATAAATTGATTGTTTTGAAACTTCTATTTATAGTATTAGATATACAATGACTCCTACATTCTTTTCATCAACTTGGAGCAGTTTTACTGAGAATATCAAATTCTATTGTGTCTTTCCTGCTGTGAATGAAGGCATTCTGAATCATCGACCTCTGCACACAAATCGTATCCATGGTGTTAAAACTGAGGAACTGTTGAAAAATACTAAGTTAAAGACATTTACAAACATTCTTCCAAACTAGTGTTGGATTCTATTTCAACTGGCAATGCCAGAAAGAGTACACTATTTTAATAAGGAATCCAGCTGCATCATTCCAAATAAAGTGAGACTTATGGGACATTACATGGTTTATGCTACCTAATTATCCCTTTCTAAAATTTTATTATCGCACATATTTTACAGTGCGAAATACAATAAAATACATGGAAAAGCTTGTATTCATCACCATGATATGGCACCATTTTGATAGTTTTAAGAATAAGAGGAAAAGGAAAAGATATAGCTTAAATTGGAATACCAATATTTATTTGGTTGCCTCTGCTTTTTTTAAAATTCAAGTAATCTGCATCTCATGGCCCTGCTCACGTAAACATTTTGGTTTTCAGTGTGACAACTTTCCATTGAGCCACTGCATAACCTGGCTGCTCAATTCTTGGGTAAGTTATGGCTTTCTTCAGTATTTTGTATTTTATCTGGCATTCGGTCTGATAAAAGACATTTATCCTTTTGTACAAGATCAAAACCGAAGCCTCAATATTAGACTTCAGCTCGGTGCTACTTCTGATAAGCAATTAAAAAGGAAGTCTGGAATGCTAAAAGAACAAAAAAATGCAGGCAAGGAATTTGTCTTGATTGGGGATGAACAATCCTTTAGAGGATCCCTCCTTGTCACAAAATGAAAAAGGAATGTTCGTCTTTATTATAGTAACTCTCCAGGTACCATTACTCTAATTATGCATATTAAAACAGAAAAATCTTTGGTGCTAAGAGATGGTTCTTTGTAACCTGAATATTTTTTCTCCAAATCTTAACTCCCCTTCTTCTACCAAATGCCTCTTGCAAATTTGGTGGAGTGCATGATCCAGTGTAAATACAATGTTTAGGAAACTGCTATCACACTTTTTGGGCTGTAAAACTTCTGTGTCTCAGTGTATTTTACCTTTGTTTTTCCCTTTCCTTCCAAGGTCTAGAGTATTCTTATTCTGTCAAAGTATTGTAGATTAATGTGTACTGATAAGAACAATCAAAGTATATGTGTATCCAGCATTTTTGATAAAAGTGCTTTACAAAAGATAAAATGATGCTAATTTCTAATAGACGAGTTGGTAGCTGAGTAAAAGCTTGGTTGAAAATCTAGAACAAAATGCATTTATAAGCAAAAGGGAGGCCAACCTTCTTAGCTGCTCGCAGAACTTTCAAAGCCTTGAGTTGATTAATATCTCAGAACGTAACAGTGTAAGAGTGTAGAACAAAAGCATAATCTAAGTCTTTGTGCCTTAGGTATTTATTGATTGATTGTTCCAATTTTACTGTTCCAACTTTCTTTATTAGGAACGATTTTCCAACGTCGTTCAGTTGATGAAACACTCATCTTGGGAACAGAGTCATAGAATCATAGAAATGTACAGCATGGAAACAGACCCTTTGGTCCAACCCGTCCATGCCGGCCAGATATCCCAACCCAATCTAGTCCCACCTGCCAGCACCCGGCCCATATCCCTCCAAACCCTTCCTATTCATATACCCATCCAAATGCCTCTTAAATGTTGCAATTGTACCAGCCTCCACCACTTCCTCTGGCAGCTCATTCCATTGTTTTACTGCCAGCATTTTGCTGTCCCCCAAGCTTTTTCTTGTGTATTTATTTCTTGTATTTGACTGTGTTGTTTATTTAGCATTCACTGTTTTAGCTTTCCAATTCTTTGTTTAGAGTCATAGTCATAGAGTCATAGAGATGTACAGCATGGAAACAGACCCTTCGGTCCAACCTGTCCATGCCGACCAGATATCCCAACCCAATCTAACCTGCCAGCACCTGGCCCATATCCCTCCAAACCCTTCCTATTCATTGCAGCTCTTTAACCTGTGTCAGTTTGAGTTCCTAGGCTGAAATTCCACTGCAGTTATTAGAGACCTCTGCAACGTTAGATGAATGTACAAAATTTCACTGCACAAGGGAGCTCTCTTATTGCCCTGATAAAATTTTGCCCTTAAACAATTCATTTCATTGCTGTTGACATGGTTTTACCTTGCAATAGCCGCTGGATTATAAAGGTACTTAATTGCATAAAGCAAATCGAGACCATATAATGATGATTCAACTTTATTGAACTTATTGATGTATTTCTGCAGAGTTTTTAGTTTAAAAAAGAAAGCCTTTAATGCTGCTTGGTGTTCAGCCTGCAGTAGTGAAAATAGGTAAGCTTTCTCCTTCCTCAGCCATTTTTGTCTTGCTTTGGTTGTCTCCAAAAAATTTGAATTCCTTTGAATTATAAACCATTCCTCACATACAGGCAGATGTCTCAAACCACTTGGTTATAAAGAAAGGAAAATATTTAAAGTGGGGAGTCATGAAATAAAGAGAATACAAGATGTGGAACTGAACTAAAAAGAGTTTTGAGGAGATTTTGGACAATGTAGTAGGAGATGACGATTCTGTGAGCATTATGTGAAGACCTGATCTGAAATGAGTTGAATTGTATCTGGAGGCTTTGATGCAGGAAGGAGTTGTTGAAGTAGAAGCCATATTGAATGGTGCAACAAGACTCTAGGACCAAATGGCCCAGTACAGCTTCTATTACTTAAGTACTTTTGTAGTAGAGCATTGGAAAATTTAGGTGTAAGCATAGTTGTTCTTGGAGGAACCTGAGTTCAAGCTTGATTTTATGCCAAGTTTTGAACTTCCTTACTCAGCTTGATGTTACATTCTGATTCATTAATGCCAGGTCCTTGAAGGTGCTGACAGGCGTTGAAGAGATTGACTTCCATTTTGCTAACAAAGACATTTTGGCTTATGTACCCTCAGGAAAAAAACTCAATGAATTGTCAAGACAGAGGAGAAGAATAATGTTGAACTGCCACCAAGTAAAGCAGAAACAGTTAGAAAAGACATTTCTTGTTCTGTCCTCTCCTTGTAGTGGAAATGTTTGATTTTGTAATGAACGGCAGCCCAAGTAGACTTTATCTTTAAGGTATTTCCCCAAATTATTGTCATCATTTGGTGAATTGCAAATTCAGTATTAAGCTGTCAAGGAATAGTCCTCAGCCATAATTGTGTTTTTCAAAAAAAAATCAATTATCTGTTGCACTGACTTCACCCTTTTGGATTAAAATAATTGCAAACTAAATAACCTTTTAATAAATCTATAGCAAGGCTTATATTTTATCAATCTACCTTGGTTGAGCCTCAGGGCATATAAGATTCCCAAAGGAAGCAAGCTCATTATGTTGGCCTATTCTAAGTATTTTAGCTGTATTCATTTTCTTAGCAGATTCAATGAACAAATCAATTAGCCTCTCTGTATTCAGGTAATCATAGATATCAATTGGAAAAATCCACAAAGGTACTGAAGCCACCCAGGCTGAGTTTTTGTTCTTATAATTAACTAGAAAATTTCATCTATATTGGAGTTGCAGGTAGATAGGATAGTGTAGAAGGCCTTTTTTATGCTTTCCTCTACTGGACAGAGCATTGAGTATTAGAATTGGGAGGTCATGTTGCAGCTATACAGGACATTGGTTAGGCCACCTTTGGAACATTGCATACAATTCTGGCTCCCTCCTATTGGAAGGATGTTGTGAAACTTGAAAGGGTTCGGAAAAAGATTTTTTTTAGATTAGATTACGTTACAGTGTGGAAACAGGCCCTTCAGCCCAACAAGTCCACACTGACCCACAACCCACCCATACCCCTACATTTACCCCTTACCTAACATTACGGGCAATTTAGCATGGCCAATTCACCTGACCTGCACATCTTTGGACTGTGGGAGGAAACCGGAGCACCCGGAGGAAACCCACGCAGACACGGGGAGAATGTGCAAACTCCACACAGTCAGTCGCCTGAGGCGGGAATTGAACCCGGATCTCTGGTGCTGTGAGGCAGCAAGGATGTTGCCAGGATTGGATGATTTGAGCTATAGGGAAAGGCTGTATAGACTGGGGCTGTTTTTCCTAGAGTGTTGGAGGCTGAGCAGTGACCTTATAAGAGGTTTATAAAATCGTGAGCGGCATGGATAGGATAAATAGACAATGTCTTTTCCCTGTGGCGGGGTAGTCCAGAACTAGAGGGCATAGGTTTAGGGTGAAAGGGGAAACATTAAAAAGGGACCTAACAGGCAACTTTTCATGCAGAGGGTGGTGTGTGCATGGAATGAGTTGCCAGAGGAAGTGGTGGAGGCTGATACAATTACAACATTTAAAATGCATCTGGATGGGTATATGAATAGGAAGGGTTTAGAGAGATATGGGCTAAGTGCTGGCAAATGGGACTACTTTACATTAGGATAGCTGGTCAGCATGGACAACTTGGACCGAAGGGTCTGTTTCCATGCTGTACATCTCTATGACTCTACAGTAATCCCAATGTCATAGGCAGAGAACCCTAGAGTACAAATATGCCACATATTGGAAATGCATGATATACCCAACAAGTCCAGCAACTGTAGGGTGGTCAGTTTAATCTGGATGGAGGTGAAGCTTGTAGAAATGATGATTTGCGACAGAAGTAACAGTTTCCTGGGAAAGTGTCAGTTAAATAAGAGAAGCCAGCACAGGTTTATAAAGACAATTCATATTTAACAAACTAAGTTTTTTGATGCTTTCACAATGTAGCTTGATGAAGGTAGTGGTGTTCATGTGATACACAAGGATGACCAAAGGCATTTGTTGGTAAACTTATAGCTACTGGAATAAAATAGCTGTATTGACTTGGATAGAAAATTGACTGATGGATAAGAAACAAAGAGCAGCTATTAGTGGAAGAATGGACGATTTCTAGTGGTGTTCCTCAGGGATCTACTCGGTGACCCTTGATTTTCCTGACTAATAATCTGGATCTTGGTGTGCAGAGCGCAAATTGAAAACTTGTGATGTGTAACTTGAAAATATTGTAACCTCTAAGCACATTAGTCTAGAACTTCAAAAGATGTGGACAAATTGATGGAATTGGCAGAATATGCTGTATTATGACATAAATTCCTAACCAGACAGGCCTGTATCTTTAAGGCAGTTACAAGACATCAGACATAATGTTCCGCAATGAAGATATCCATCTCATCTTCAATTGCTTCTTCTGTGTAATGGGGTCAATGTAGTGAATTAAGTATGTATAATGTACAGTAACATCAGTAAGCGTAGCACCCAGATTGCGCGTGTAAGCCTGTAATATTGTAGCACCTCCCTCCAAAGTTCATATTTTACTAATATCACAACTGCATGCAGCAGCTTCCTCCAGTTGCTTTCACCTCCCCCCACTCCTGCCAAACTCCAGACTACCAACGTGGCTGGCCTCTGTGCTGCCTACTCATGCACTTGGGTCATCTCACCACTGTTACCACACCTGAAGCAGCACTAAAAGCAGTGTCATCCACTTTCACCGCATTCATCCCTCCCATTGTCTCATTCCAGGGGAAGACATCCCACAATAGGGCAGAGAGCCTGGATGGGCGGTAGAATGCCCCACTTCATCTCCTCACTTCCACTACAAAGAGAAATTCTCAGTCTTAGTGGGAGAGGATTGTGAATGCTCATGTGGTGATGCAGAGACCTCCATGTCCTGACAATCAAATAAGGTCTGTTGCCAAGTGTTGTGCTGATCCCCCTTTACTGCTATTGTGGATGTCTGCTTAACATGCACAAACCACCACCACTGATTCACAGCCTGTGGAAGCTGCATAGACCCCACCCTGAAGAAAGCAGCCCCTCTGGACATCATTTCATCCTCCACCTTCCTCCATAAAACCAAAACTCCAAGACCAATGAGTTCCACTATAGGACAGGCTCCTGCCATCGCAGCTGCATCCTGGAACTGCACCTCGATGTAATTGGAGGTAAAGGGACAAAAAGTGCTTCTGGGGGCACATAGGCGATACTTCCTTGTAAATATATTCTCACATTTGTAAATTTATGTTCACTCCTCATCTTCAACTCCGTAAGCGAATGTCATTTTAGCTGCAACTACAATAATGAACGTAGAGAGGATAACCATCTGTAGTGTTCTAACTATGTCTGAGTGACAGCTATCCTTTCCTTAGCTAAAATCAGCAGTAAACTTTGTCAGGCTTCATTCGCTTGTAATGGTAACTTCTAATAAACAACCTGAATTTCATAAAAAGATCAAACTGTGAAGCTGTGCTTTTGGTTGGGATTAAACAGGGAATGGTGGCCTTAGCAGCATGAAAACATTTACAATCAATGAAAGATTACTTCACTCAATTCAGTTCCATTGAATTAAGAATCCTTCCTGCAGTGCATTGGTCAAAACTGCTCTGCTGTGGGAATGTAGAAGGTGATGTTCAGCCTAAAGAACATCCTCATGTTTTTATTCAGCACAATGCCATGGCTCTCACAGTCCACATTGTTAATCCCAAAGGTTTGGTGCATCCTGCAGTTGTTTGGAGCAAAGATTTTGGGGATCAAGCTGCACCTTCTCTCTGGACATAACAGTATAAAGCCTCAGGCAAGAGCTGTATGGAAACCTGATGTCAAAGGGCCAGCCCAAGGCTGAAAGTAACATGGCATCTTGGGCTCCACCCTCTGGACTGAATATAGCATGGCTCCCCTTCCCTCATCTGCATGGCATTCTGTGGTAAGTGAGTGACTGTAGCTCTTTCGTATCTTTGTTGTAGCATGAGGGTATCTATGGCTGTATGCCCCTCAGTCGGGGGCAGCCTCACAACCTTTGGAGATTGATACTCATCCTGAACTTCTAGTCACGTGTTCCTTGCCCATTTGTATAACACCCATGAGGATATCACATCTTCTGGTCCTAGATCTACTGGGGACAGTTCTAACGTCCCTATATGGGCAATATCAAAAATAAAGCAGTTGCTCAGTAATGGGATCATTCAGCAATACACACATGTGTCATTTGGATAATGTCCTCAAAACATTGGAACATGGGGGCCCCTGACAGGTCAGTGGGATACCATGATGCAAAAATTGCACAGTTTTGCAATGAGATGTGTGTTGCTCAAGACTTTTGTCACACATACTGTCGAGACAGTAAAGGCCTGTCTCCCCACCACCAACTCTCACAGTGCCAAAGAAAGGCAACATTGCAGATTGGATAATGGCGTGAACATGTTATGGTCCAAGCTGTGTAATGTAGTGAGAAGTTCCTGCACCTTATGTAGGCTTTAGAATGTTGGAAGGTGATTGCAACTTTGGCAATGAGAATGAATCTTCCAAGGCACCAAGCCATTGCTTGTGCCTCACAGCCATTACTGGGACTGACATATAATGTTGAATGTGAGGGACAAAGAGGGTGGCACTGGAAAAGCACAGCAGGTCAGGCAGCATCTGAGGAGCAGGAGAGTCGATGTTTCAGGCATAAGCCCATCGTCGGGAATGTGGAGGGGGAAGAGGGCTGAGAGATAGATAGGGGGTAGGGATGGGGGAAGGTAGGTGGGAAGACGATAGGTTGATGCAGGTGGGGTGTAATTGTGATAGGTCAGTGGGGAGGGTGGAGTGGATTGGTTGGAGGGAAGATGGACCCACATTCTACTTTCACATTCCTGATGAAGGGCTTATGCCTGAAAGGTAGACTCCCTTGCCCCTCGGATGCTGCCTGACCTGCTGTGTTTTTCCAGCGCCATGCTTTTCGACTGACTTTCCAGCATCTGCAGTCTTCTCTTTCTCCTTGTAATATTGACTGGTGTGGTTAAGAGAGCTTGGAGCCAGGATTCTTAGTCAATATAATACACCCACAGGTAATGTATAAGTGACTATTTAATGCTACCAGCCTTTGAAGGATTCACATAGCATAAAAGTGGAGCCCCCTTTGTCAAAGTAAAAAAACACTTACTACGTTCACTACTTCAGATAATGGCAATGATTTTTATTTCCAATTGTGCATTTGTAATTTGAAACACAAAGTCATATTTCATGGAGTGAATCATAGGCTCAGTCTAGACGAACTCCAAATCCTAAACCTCCATGTTCCTTTCTACTTGTCAACACCATTGGCTTTGATCTTCATGTTCTCACCTATTTATTTAACTGCTCATCACTTCACTTCAACCAGGCACACAATGTAGTAATGCCAAACATAGTCAGAACTGATTCCCATCAAAGCCAGAGTGGTGGTGGCTATCAATGTTCCTTACTCCTATGGGAAAATTGTGCAATTTTTGTTTTTTTGGGGATGACCAATTTAATGCCTGATTCATAAGTGAAAAATCTGTCCCTTGTTTGAGAACATTCACATATGACAATCAAACTACAGTCTAGAACTTATTTCTTTCTTTGGTCAATCTTTGACACATGCAATATTTTTACATATTTTTAGAAAAATAGATAATATTTTTAAATAGGTAAAAACATTAAATATTTCAATGCTAACTCTCTTTAGGAATTATTAAGGAAAGCTCAAGACCTTTAAAAGTCTCTAATAATCAGGCACTTGTCCTTACTGATTAATTATGGCATGAGAAGAATTGTTCTGAAGAATATCCTCAGAAATAAGAAAGCACCTTCAAACCTCGAGATGGCCAATCTAGTGTCTAAGTGTGTAACTCATCATCCTCAGTTCATTGCAGTATTTATTTTTAATCTCGAGAGTCCTGTGTATCATGTTTCACAACATGATACTCAAGAAAGTCTTATTATATCTTGAATAAACTGATATGAATTGCATATCCAGCATTGCACACCCTGAGCCTTAGCAAAAACTTAACACAGTTAAATAAATTGTACCCAAACACGGTAAAACCTAAAGTTCCTGGGATGAACAATTCCAACCATTTTATTACTTCTAGCTACAACACCTATCTGCAAGCCACCTATAATTAAAAGCTGAGCTGAAAAATTCACCAGCTGAAATTGAAACAATTTATAATCCTATGGATATCTGTAGAAAGGCCTTTCTTTAGAACACCAGTATTCCACAATGTTCCTGTAGCAAGTTACTTACTTATATTCTTAAAATATACTTCTAAATAGAACAAGGGATACTGATCCTTTGTATTTTTCTGACATCATAGTACTTTGTGGATTTTGAGACATGCTATCTCTGTTCTAACAAATTAGAATATGAAACATTGGTCAAAGTGCATTTTAAAGAGGCCTTTGTGAGTCAAATTCAAAGGCTGTTCTATTAGATGATGCACTCACATTTAACTACACCTTCATTATTCGTGTTACATTTTTTTCGGTTTTTGTTTTAGATATTATATGCAAATTATTAAATCATTTAACTTGGAATCTTTGAGTGTTTTCTTTCTTAATTTATGATAAATAAATCTCCCATACTCTGTTTCCAAAATGGGGACCATGGAAGAACCTGAACTGGCACAATTGACACAGAGTGGTTCAAACTTAGCAGTTGGTGAACTAGGTCTGGAGTTTTCAATCGAAAATCTGACACCTAATTATGAATTGAATGAGGTCTAAACATTTCCTCAGGAAAAACATCAAGTAAACATTACTTGTTCAGCGTTACACAACCACACAGACACAAAGCAATCAACTCACCCCATATGCAATCTCTATTTCTTCTTTGCGGACACCACCAATATTTTCAGAAACATTACCAGCAAGTAAAACCTCCATTCATTTGGGATCAGTAATATTTTACTTAAATTGCCTCATGTTATGGGGATTTGTTCATCCAATTCCCTTGATGATTTTATAAATGAATGCCTTCGGAGCACTTGGTATTTGTTTACTTTGAGTGTTCTGTGATGTGCTAGAATACTGTAACGTTACAACACTACCTTCAATGGCTTTGTAGTGATTGGGACCAGATTGACCTTGTTAACTATAAGGATCTTGTTAGGGGTTGTTAAACTGGGCCACTCAGGAAAGCCTTGGTTAACCAGTACAACCAGGAAAGGGGACAGTACAGTGGCTTGGTGGTTGGTACTGTTGCCTCAGTGTCAGGGACCCAGGTTTAATTCCACCCTTGGGTGGCTATCTGTGTGGGTTTCCTCTGGGTGTTCTGATTTCTGCCCACAATCTAAAGATGTGCTGGTCAGATGAATTGGCTATGCTAACTTGCCCATTGTGTTAGGTGCATGAGTCAGAAGTAAATATAGGGTAGGGGAAAGGGTCTGGGTGAGTTACTCGACAAAGGGTTGTTCAGCCAAAGAGCCTGCTTCCATTCTGTATGGAATCTAATCTAATAAAAAAAAGTAGAGTGAGCTTGGGCTCCAGATTACTTATTTTAATAAAAAAAGGAGAGGAAAAAACAATATAACCAGGAGAGGGGATGGCACAGTGGCTTGGTGGTTGGCACTGCTGCCTCAGTGTTAGGGACCTAGGTTTGATTCCACCCTTGGGAGGCTATCTGTGTGGACATGCTCCCCAAAAAAATTAACCAGGAGATTGGGGAAATAGAAAAAAAACCCAGGAGATTAGCATCTCCTCAGTTGAAGATTGATTCTGAGCTGGCTGGTCATAACCAGTGCACTGTGCCCTAATAAATAAAGGGTGACTTGGTGGTGGTACTGGGCCTCTGTGCAGTTATTTCTGTGGTGACAGGAGAAAACAGGATGTGCTTGAGGAACATTTGCTTGCAACTGTCATCTTGGAGTTGGGGTAAGCATTCTGGCATCATGCCTCTGTTTGGGAAGCTGGACTCTTTGACTCTCAAATGAGGAATACAGATCTTTAGGAATTGGGTGATAGGTTTAGACAGTGGATTTGGATCATCTCAGGCTTGGAAGGTCAAAGGGCCTGTTCCTTGGCTGTAAATTTTCTTTTGTTCTTTGACCCTGCTGTTGAAGATTGGGCCCAGAAGATGAAAAAATGTGATTTTTTTTTTATCTGGGCAAATGACATTGTGTCAGTTGAAAAGGATCAAGTAATCCTTCTGACTGTGTGGGCCTATAGCATTTTTGATGAAAAAGAGGTTAACTTTCCCAAAGGCATTAGACAACCAAGACTTGATTGAGGAATATTATGACCCCAAACCACCTCTAATACTGAGGTGCTATCAATTTTATTCAGGCCTAGGGGGAAGATTGAAATGGCACCAGGAATGCCAATGTAGGTAAAATGCTTCCTCTAAGTGAGAAACTATTTTAATAAGGGTATGAAATTTGGTGTTAGAACCATGGAATTGGCCCTGTGTGGGTATGACGTTAGGTTGGTGAGGTCAGGTCATGGGACTCAAAGTTCAGGTAAGTGATACAGTCCTGAACAAACATGTGGATCACCTGAAAGCTGTTACTTTGCAAACAGGGCAGCCACAAGCTCTGGCTGAAGCTGCAGATACTCCCCCTCCATCTAGTGTCGAGGAAACATTAGAGTCTGAAATAAATACAGCCTTGATACTGTTGCTGCTGGAAGAATAGGAGACTCTTCTCAGACCTACCAGATGCAAGAGACTGGCTATTGTCAGGTACATGCTTCCGGTGTCTGAGTTGGAAGAAATGGACCTGGGCCATAATGGTTGCAAAAGAAATTAAGAGAAAGACCAGGCCTATGTCCCTAGACTTGGGATGAGGAGGGGTGTAGTGATTGGGACCAGATTGACCTCATTAACTGAGGTTCTTGATTTGGCCTAGATTAACAACCCCAATCAGGAAAGCCTTGGCTGACCAATATAACCAAGAGATTAGAATCTCCTTTTGAGGATTGATCCTGATCCTGACCCAGCTACAGCCAGTGTATGGTGGCACTACTAAATAAAGGCTGAGGTGGTGGTGGTGGCGGTGGCGGCACCAGCACCAGCACCAGCACCAGCACCAGCACCAGCACCAGCACCAGCACTAGGACTCTGGGTTGTAATTTCAAGTACTGGATTAGTGGTGCTGGAAGAGCACAGCAGTTCAGGCAGCATCCAAGGAGCAGCAAAATCGACGTTTCAGGCAAAAGCCCTTCCTGATGAAGGGCTTTTGCCCGAAACGTCGGTTTCGCTGCTCGTTGGATGCTGCCTGAACTGCTGTGCTCTTCCAGCACCACTAATCCAGTATTTGGTTTTCAGCATCTGCAGTTATTGTTTTTACCTCGTTGTAATTTCAAGCTTTGTCTAGCATTTTAAAGTTTTGGAGGAAATTTTGAACTCTACACCAGAGTTAAATTAAGCATTAGCATGAGTGAAAACATCTGAGGTAAGAAAGATTTGTTTTTTTTTATATGTCAATTAATACTATAACAGGTTTTTTTCTATTTTCAGGAAACTTTATCCATTCTTTAGCAAGAACAATGAAGCAGCTAATTGTGATCTCACTGCCCTGACCCCTTGTCTTTGTCACCCCGTACACTAGGGCCCTGCTTCCCTCCCACAACTTGAGCCCTATTTTTCTTTCATCATTCAAACCTTGGTGCTAACTGCCCCATACACATCCACCCACTATGCCTGCCCAGCTAACTTGCTGTGTTCTTCCAGCCTCCTGCCAGCAAGCCAGGCTGCATCAGGAGGTGTAGACATTTTGTTTCAGGTGTAACCCTTCAGGCCCTGAAATGTTGACTTCTCCACCTCCTGATGCTGCCTACCTTACTGTGTTCTTCCAGCATCCTACCTGTCTACTCTGGATTCTGGCATCTGTAGTTTTTTATTTGTCTACCGCCACTTTCAGGAGCAGCCTCAATGCCACTCTGTATATCCCTCACTGAAAAGCCCAATCCTCTAGCATCTGAATGCTGTTGCATGACAAACCTAGGACCTGCTAAAGTATAACCCCTCCAGCTCGTTCAATTGCAGATTCTCTCTTCCATCCTTGCTGCTTCTCAATCACAGAATCTAATTATTGAGATAAGGACAGATAAAGGAAAATTCTGATTGAAGGGGCTGGAATAACTTCCATCAGAGAGAATTTGTGATTGGAAGAGCAGCTCCTCACAAAATGTTCACCCCTACACCTTACTGTTTGATCACTCCTGTAATTGATCTTTGAGGAGTGACTGGTGAGCTTTCCAGGATGAATTTTTTTTTGTAATTATCTCCTGTCTTAATTCATTGGATCATAGGTCATCCCTTCACTTGCTGTTGACACTTTACTTACAAAGTTTGACACTTTTGATCACTTGCGTGGACTTTTTCAGCCTGTCGACACTCCACTCACACTATTTGTACTTATCTTTTGACACTTTTAATTACCTGGAATTATCTTGCCATTATCTCTGCCTATAAATTATGTGCCTATGTGGTTCCATGTACTTCATCGCCTGATAAAGAAGCAGCGCTCCAAGAACTTGTCATTTCAAATAAACCATAACTTAGTGTCATATGACTTATTATTTTTCATATATTTTCAGCACAGATAGTAATAGTAATTCAAATGTGATTATCATCTTTGGCTGTGATCTCAAGTCACTTTTTTAGTCTTTTTAAGTTTAGTTTTTATATAAATGGATTAAGAAACATTATTTGGCATGTTTTCTTGGAAATCGTAAAGACCAGTACCAGATCACCTGTCAGCTTTCTTTTCTCTAGCAAGACCCCAACTTGTTCAGCATATATTCTCTCATTTATGCTAACATCCTTGTGATTTTTTTTTGCACTAACTCCAGCATTTCTGTATTCTTCCATAGTATGAAGAACAGGGATATGAATTGTATTTGAATTGTTGTCTCATTACAGTTCCAGACAAATTGAGCGACTCTGTCTTTCCATGAAATCCAGTGCCTATTTTTAATGGTCTTAAACATCTGCATTGCTTTTTTTCAGTGACATTTATATCTGTATACACCGATCTCTACTCCATTGCACCATTTAGACATATCCAAGAAGTATGTGAATTCTTTATTTCTTCCTACCAAAATGTATTGCTTAACACATTTTACATATATTGAAACTAATTTACCAAGTATACCCACTTCCACAAGTTTATTAATTTCCTCGTATTCTTTGTGTGCTTCCAATTCCCAAGTCCAAAGATTAATACAAATTATGAATGACAATAGGAGCTAAATTACTGAGGTTATAAGTGTTCTTACAATGACATCCCAGATGGCCTCCGATTTGAAAGACTACAATTTCCCTCCCACATGATCAACAATGCCCTCCAGCACATCTCCTCCACTTCCCCCACGTCTGCCCTTGAACCCCACCCCTTCCACCCCATTAATCTCCAGATACAGTGCATTATCCATCACTACCTACAGTCAGACCTCACCACCAGGGATATATTTCCCTCCCCACCCCTATCTGGATTCTGCAGAGTCCTTTCCCTTCATGATTCCCTCATTAGGTCTCTGCGCCCCACCAACCTACCCTCTACTCCCCTTACCCTCCCCGCCCCCGTCTCTGCCTCAGTCCAAGGCCCTAAAGGATGCTTTCACATCCAGCAGAGATTTTCCTGTACATCTGAACACCTCATTACTGTGTCCATTGCTCTCAATGTGGTATCTTCTACATTGGGGAGACCGCCCCCCCCCCCCCCCCCCCCCCCCCCCCCCAGTCATGGAATATTTCAGGCAGCATCTCTGGGTGACATGCACCAGACAGCCCTACTGCCCTGTGGCCAACCACTTCAAGTCCCCCTCCCAATCTGCTAAGAACATGCAAGTCCTGGACCACCTCCACTGTCAAATCCAAGCCACCCAATGACTAGAGGAAGAAAGCCAATTCTTCTGCCTTGATACCCTCCAACACACAGCATCAATGTCAACTTCACCAATTTTCTTCTCCCCCTCCCCCACCTCAATCCAGAGCCAGCCCTCCAACTCAGCAGCACCCTCTTGAACTGTCCCACCTCTCCATCTTCCTTCCCACCAATCTACTCCACCCTCCCCTCTGACCTATCGCTATCATTCCCCACCAGCATCTATCAATCTATCGGTCTCCTGTTCCTCGGATGCTGTCTGACCTGCTGTTCTTTTCCATACTTTATGACTGACTCTCTCCAGTATCTGCAGACCCCTCACCCTCCCTCTCATTATTTAAACTCCGCAGATTCAAACAAACACTGCAGTAAAGGACAGTGGCCATAACAATATCCTTTTAATGTTTGTTTTGTATTTATATTGTCAATCAGCAAAGTAACTGCTTTTATATCAAATATGCTCAACAGCAAAGAGTTTAATCCAAATGCAGGAAATTTTTAAAAGGATTGTTTTATTATTCAGGTTTGTGCTGAGGATCTGAAATGTCTGGATCCTTCAAGTTGTTTGTTTGTATGCATTGATGCATGCATAGTTTTCAAGTACTTGTGTATGTGTGAAAATCCAGCAACAGAAGGGTATGTTTGCTTCGCTTTTGAGCATCTGATGCATTATCATTTATTTAACATTGTTGCAGGAAGAAGAGTGTCTCAGTTATGAGGAAAGGTTGCTTGCTGAAATATTTCCACACTGGTGAAGGTGGTCATTGGTGATGCACGAAAGGCATGGTACTCATCAGTGGAGGGGCTGTGATTTATGCTTACTCTGGGCATGTTTGTGTTTGTGTGAAGCGTGGGGAGGGAGCGTGTTAGAGCGTAAATAATTCAATTGTTTTGAGTTTAATTATTGTGTTTTGCAAAACACAAATGTCATCACCTTGTAAGCAAGTTTTCTGGCTGCCTTCTTAGCTGAAAAATAATACATTTTTGTCTGAATTGGAAGATAAGTCTTTCTCAAAGCAATCATTTGTCTGCAGCCTGAAAATGAGGCTTTATTCTCTTGAGGCTCGATGACTTTATTGGTGACAATGAGTAACAATGAAGCTTTCAAGATACTCAACATTTAGAGTAAAATGATTTTTGATTCCAATACTTGTAACATAATGGAATCAATCGAACATAACTGCTAAGCATCTTAACCATCATTTCTGACAGTCTTTCTTGCTATAACATTCCAGAACTTTGACTGGATAAAACTGGTTGAAAATTGGTCCTATCTTTACAGCTGCAATGAAAATGTATGAAACAGCAGGAACCACTTTAAATCTCATATGAAATTTCACACAACATTATTCATATCAAGATGATTTCATAAATCACAAGGCAGCTTGTAGTAACTGTGAAGGCTTAGAATATGTCTGAAATTAACAAGACATCATGACTGTTACAAACTAAAAAGAATAATTTATGCTTACATCCTGTTTTGAATCACATCTTTCAGGTCACCAGGGTGCCTATCTAAAATTGTCAGCAAAATCTTGCTGCTCTCTGCTAACATCTTGCTTTTTGAAGAGACAGCCACCTTCTGTTTACTCTACAATGAGGACTCCCCTCCATTTAAAACTTATGTGACACAAGGAACTAAAATCATATTTCCAATGGGTACATTTTGTGCTGACATCTCGTCCATCAAATTTAAACGAGGCAGAACCTGAAAAGGATTTTCATCTTATTCCACATCAGGTACAATAGTGTGATCTCTGTCTTTGTGCGGTTTTTCCCTCCCTCCACGTGATTTAGAAGGGTGAGTTGGCACTGAGAGATTTTCACCCCTTTCTCATCACCTCTCTGACAATCATCTGAACAAGAAGGTCCATGGACAACTTTCTCAACCCGCTAACAATCAAGGTCCTTAAATCATCAATTAATGGAGATAGCAAACCCCCCGCTCACTGTCTTTAATTACCTACTTCTCCAGTGGGTAAGAAACCATGGCAAAAGGTAGTCCTGACCACCCCTGCCCCTACTTCCATGTCATGAGAAGAGTACAATGGCTCAGTAGTTAGCACTGCTGCCTCACAGTGCCAGGGATCTGGGTTTGATTTCACCCTCTGGTGGCTGTCTGTGTGGAGTTTGCACATTCTCCCCATGTCTGTGTGGGTTTCCTCTAGGTGCTTTTAATTCCTCCCACAATCCAAAGATGTGCAGGTTAAGTGAACTGGCCATACTAAATTGTCCATAGTATTCAGGGATGTGTAGGTTAGGTACATTAGTCAGTAGAGTAATAGGTTAGGGGAATGAGCCTTGGTGGGTTACGTTTTGGAGATTCTATTCTATGATATAGAGTACTTCGCTTCCCATCAGTGTATTTTTTGAGGAACTGACCTGGTCCAGTTTATTTTAGGATCCAGAAGCTACTAGCCTCAGATGGCAGGTTGCTCTGGTGACATGGATCACCAATGTTAAAGCCCACAGTTGACTGAGAAAATCACCCATGCTCCCCTGTAGACTTTTAGTAAGGTTATTCTTCTCCGCCGTGGAGATGACACATTACTTAACATGCTTGTCCCTATACTTTCCAAAAGGAAACAGGAAATTTCCTTTCTCTTTGCCATTGAAAATCTCCCTCATTATATTAAAGTAAATTATCCTGAGTCTTAACATGTAAACAATTTATGTTTAACTTGTTCATGGGTTCTAATCAGTGGGCTATTTTACTTTGGATGGTGCCAAGTTTCATTTGTGCTGTTGGAGCTGAACTCACTCAGTGAAGAATGGTCACACTCAATAATGCCTTGTGGACAGGCTTTGGAGAGAGTAGGTAAATTACTCATTGGACCTGTTCTTGTAGCCACAGTATTTCTGACTGGTGTAAGCTTCTAGTCAGTGGTGACCTCAGAACACTATACAAGTACTGGGGCCTTATGATGCAGCGCTAGTGTTTCTACCTCTGTCAGGAGGACCTAGGCTCAAGTTCCACATGCTCCAGAGGATGTGTATTAACACTTGAGTAGATTTTAAAAAAAATCTACTCCTGAAGTGCTCCTGTAGTGATGCAGTGGGGTTTCCCTGTTTCCCAATGAGTTCAATTTTAACATAGGTGCAAGAGCTAACCTCTTTTGAGCCTCTTCCACCATTCAGTATTATCGTGGGTGATCATTGAATTTAACTCTAGTTTCCCACCTTCTCCACATATACATAGCTCCTTAATGCATGTTCAGACAAAAATATCTTCATGTCAACAGCCTTATCTCTGTAATTCAGCTCTACTGTTCTTGTTTGGACAAGTCCACAATGAAGTCTGAAGTTGAAGTTCTGGTAGAATCCAAACTGAGGATTGCTGAGTAGGCAAGTTGATAGCACTGACCCCACTTTCCATGAATTTTCTGATCATTGAAAATAAACTGAGGGATCAGTATTGGCCAGATTAGGTTTGTTCTGTTCAATGTAGACAGGAAATCCCTTTCCAATGTTTCACCTGTTCAGTATATACCAGTGATGCAGCTATACAAGAATGTCCTTGGACAAGGAAGGGGCTTATAGGGCAAAGTTTTTCTCTCCATTGCTATTAAAATAACTCTTGGAAGACAATTAGTGTGTGGTCATTGGAAAAGAATATAATTACACTTGTCAAAAAAAAAACTGCTGATGTTCAGTTTTCGGGCTGATGAATCCTGTAAATGAAAAATAAATCTTTGGAGAGGAGCATGTAAAATGTAAATTGGGACACATCTTTGTATATTCAATCATTTTGGATAGTTAATGAAGAAAAAGTGAAAAATGTGGCCTGTAAGTACAAGCAAACAAGTATCACATGAATAACTTTAAAAGCTTTTAGCAATAAATCCATGCATGCTGTAAAGTTATTCATAACAGTCCATTGTTTTCAGTTAAATTCCTTTGTTCTTGGGTTATTCTGGAAAAGGTATGAAGGTTGAAGTTAGAATAGCTTGAAGTACATTAGCAAGGAACCTGTTGCCAATCATGAACAGTGACCATGAGATGTCAAAAGGGATTATGTCATAATAGATGTCTGTGGGAGGTGAAAAATGAGAAATAATTTGAAATCTGCTATAGATGCTTGTGTTGCTCACCCAGATCCAATATAAATGGCCAATTGCTTTTCAACAGCCAAGCACACCACTTTAGAAACTGAAAATTAATCAAATAGGTGATTCGTGTTGAATGCAATTGAAGTATATTTGAAGGTCAAAGTAAGGTTAGTCAAGTAGGTAGGAAAAAGTCTAAAAACATTTAATATTCAATGGGATTCTTTATTTTGGAAAGTTTGCTCTGGTTCATTTGGAATAATCTTCTGCACTCCGAAATGGGATAATTTTGAATATTAGTTATTTCAAATCACATTGATGCCACACTTTGAGAAATTCCATCTGGTTGAAAACCATAATTTCGCCACTTCAGTAATTTTCAGAGATTGGGTAGCTAGTTTTTATGCCTTGCATAAAAGTGATTATAAACCCTACTTATCCTTTTCAGGATTGTCATGTAAAGCATGAAAGTGATGTTACCAACTTTCTGTGGAGTATTGTGAAAACCTGCCTGCCTGTAAATAAAAACCCAAAGAACTGTGGGTGCTGTTCTGTGGACGGGTTACCAGACTCAAAACATTAACTTTGATTTCTCTTCACAGATGCTGCCAGACCTGCTGTGCTTTTCCAGTAACTTCTTTTTTTTTGTAAATAAACCTAACCTATTTTCCACATAATGGAGGAGAACTGCTAGAGTTTGAAACAACTTTGTATCCAAATCCAGAGAAAGAGTATTTGCTTTCAATCCAAGCCATGTGTTTTATAATTTCATTACACTCTAATTTTCTAAATGAATCAGCCAAGAGGTATTTATTTTGTTAGAATTTTATAGCTTTTCTCACTGAAGTTGTTAAAACTGTTGAATGCATTGTTTCAATATTGCTGTTCTGTTTTTAAAACCTAGCTAATCATTAGCTGCTTTTTAAAATGTGCTTAATTTTGCTGACATCCCAAGACAGTGGCCTTCACTTTGGTTGCTCAGGAGAAAAAAGGTACAATTGCATTTATTTATTTTCCTTTTAAATGTGATGGTCCCCATGAATTCTTTACAAGTTTGTTTAGGTTGTAAATAATGAAAAGGTACAGCTTGAAGCACAGTAACATTGGGATTATTAACGTAAATACAATTTTGTCACAACCATTTCCCATCAGATTCCTCATGCCATTTCATGCCACCATGCATCTTCCAAAACTACTCTTCCTCCCAACCACCCCCCCCCCCCACCCCCTACAGTATGCACATTATAGTATCCTTAGTCATGCATCAGCAATGGAAATGGTTATTACATTTATTGGGAAGAAATGATTCATAAAACTACAAGGAAACATAAAATCTACTTCAATGCAAAAATAAGGTAATTGTTTAAGCGGTTATTAAGTTTATAATCAAACTACATTCAGTTATTAATGCGTCTTTAAAATTTTAATTTGCTCTTGGATCAATAAACCAAGATAAAGCCATTGACAGGTTTTAGATTCCAGCCAGGTATTCAAAATGGCTACAGTTGAGATTTTTAAAAAAATCTACTGCATCCAGCCAAGTATTCAAAATGGCTACAGTTGAGACTTTTTTAAAAACCTCGCTGCATTACCTAAGACTGAC
Source organism: Chiloscyllium punctatum (assembly GCF_047496795.1). Taxonomy (NCBI): domain Eukaryota; kingdom Metazoa; phylum Chordata; class Chondrichthyes; order Orectolobiformes; family Hemiscylliidae; genus Chiloscyllium; species Chiloscyllium punctatum. The sequence continues at coordinate 53,112,665 of NC_092760.1, forward strand.
AAAACAGAATGGTGTCTCATTTCTACAAGGTGATTTTTTTTTGTCAGGCAATTTAGAGCACCAGGTGCAGAGCTTTTTAAGTTTCAAAAACAACATTGTTAACCAACAGCCAGAACTATTATCTCAGCATAAACATGACAGGCTGACAGGATGTTTAATAAGTTTCTCTTAACATGTAATATTGTATGAGTCTGAAAGGGTTATATTTCAGAGTGCCAGAAGCACCACTCTCCAAAATTCTGTCATCTGGACTGGAGCTAAACAGCTTAGGATCTCGGAAGTGGATCTAACATTTGATACTCCTTAAGGACCCTGTAACAGTATCTGTTATATTATAAACTATAACCAGTTGGTGATATACAGTAAACAATACCTTGTTAATACATATTGCTGGCTTGACTATGGCTTGTAAGTAATTTATAACTGAAACCATTTTTGTTAAGCAACCAATTATTAGAAATAATTTAGATTCAATAAAAATTTCAATTGCAACAAATGGCTTTATATTTCTCTTGTCCATAATAAGCACCAAATTCCTCCTCCTCAACACTATTACATTGTTGAACAAAAAGCAAAAGCTTGCTGCTGCTACAAATGGAAAATAAAAATGAAAGATGTTGGAAGCTAGAACAGTTTAATAATTAACTATTTTATCAGCTCCATGTCTGAAATATTAACTCTACAGTACTCTTCATAAATGCTGATTGACCTGCTGAATATTTCCTTCTGTTATTTTGGTGTCTGAGTAACAATATTTTTCATCCATTTGGTGGAGCTCTTGCCTTGCTCTCAGAACAAGAAAAGATGAAACTGCACAATTCATTTACATTTAACAAATATAATTTACTAAGAAAAGTAACTGAAGTACTGCATCAAGAAGTGCTCAGTTGCTAACAGGTCTAAGCATTAAGACTTTCTAAGTCAATACCAATAATGAAATCAATTAGTAGTTAGACTCTTTCATAAGTCTTTATGAACTGGAATTAGAACTGAAGACAGTTCATTAGTAAGGGAAGAGGTTTGGTACTGTTACAACTTTTGTTTGAGTGGGGGAAATAGGGGAGGGCAATGATTTATTATTTTGACGATGACGCTATTGAGCTCAATAGCCTGAAACTATTCAAAAAGTACAGCCAGTTGTTTACTGTTGACCGCACAGGAATTTGGTTACAGGTTACTTCACTCAAAAGCAATTTGTTGTAACACAACAATAGTTGGGTCAAATGTAGAGTATTGTCTGGGTTTAGGATATGTTACAAGGCAGTAATACATCTGATGTGTTCATTCATTTACATGCTTCAATAATGTAACCTGAACTCAGTCTAATAATACTTGGCTTTTAAAAGGGATTTTCCATTAATTTCAGTTTCACCATTCAACACCACTACTGTTGTTACGACTGTCATTACATTCAGAAATAATAGATTGTGACTTTTCTATTAGCTATAATAATGGCATTTTGTTTTAAATTACTACCCTTTTTTTTTCTCAGTGACACTATACAGTGTGCCTCTCCTGTTGCAAAACTTGCAAATTTGTCTAAGTTACAGAATTTAATGGTAAGTATCCCTGAACAAAGACCTTGGAGTGCAGGTTCATAGCTCCTTGAAAGGTAGATAGGATAGTGAAGAAGGCATTTGGTATGCTTTGCTTTATTGGTGAGAGCATTGAGTATGAGAATAGGAAGGTCATGTTGCAGCTGTACGGGACATTGGTTAGACCACTTCTGGAATATTGTGTGCAATTTTAGGCTCCTTTCGATTGGAAGGATGTTGTGAAACTTGTAAATCTTTTCTGAACCCTTCCAAGGATGTTGCCAAGGTTGGAGAATTGAGCTAGGGCGAGGCTGAATAGACTGGGGCTGTTTTCCCGGAGTGTCAGAGGCTGATGGGTGACCCTATAGAAGTTTAGAAAATCATGAGGGGCACGGAAGGATAAATAGACCAAAGTCTTTTCCCTGGGGTGGCCAGTTCAGAACTAGAGGGCATAGGTTTAGGGTGAGAGGGGAAAGGTATAAAAGAGATCCAAGGGGCAACTTTTTTCTCAGAGGATGGTGCATGTGTGGAATGAGCTGCCAGAGGAAGTGGTGGCAGCTGGTACAATTGCAACATTGAAAAAGCATCTGGATAGGTATATGAATAGGAAGGGTTTAGAGAGAAGGGTTTAGAGCTGGCAAATGGAACTAGATTGGGTTAGGATATTTGGTCGGCATAGATGAGTTGGGTCCATTTCCATGCTGTATGTCTCTTACTGTCAAACATATAGTCCAGACTTAGCAACACAAACTCCATGCAAAGAAGTGCCTTTCAATCTATTGCCACCCAACCCTTTAATACCCAAACAAAATAAAGACTTTTTTTTGATGGGGAAAGATGTAGCCTGCAGATGGGAAGAAAAGTGGTAAGTGAAATGCAGTCTAGAGAAATGCATTTCTGCATGGCAGATGAGGCAAAGGAATACACAATAAATGGAAGAAGGCATTTGATAAATGTTGAGGAATAGAAAGATCCCTGAAGGTCGTAGGGTAAATAGTGATTAAGAAGGCAAAGAGGATACTTCACCTTAATAGCGGAGACAGAATATAAGAGTGTGGAAGTTATACTAGAATTGTGTAAGTCACTGGTCAGAACACAAGTAGAGAATTGTTTATTGTTTGGTCACCACATTCCAGAAATAATATGCTCTCTGTAGAGTAAACAGTAATTCATCGAAGGACTGGAAAGGAATGATGTATGTAGTCACATTTGGCTCATACCCCCCCTGAATCCTTCCTATTCATTCACTCATCCAGATGCCTTTTTAAATGTTGTAATTGTTCAGCCTCCACACCTTCCTCTGGCAGTTCATTCCATACACTGCATGAAAACATTGCCCCTTAGGTTCTTTTTAAAAAAAAATTCCCCTCTCACCCTAAACCTATGCCCTCTAGTTCTGGATTCTCCTACCCCAAGGAAGAGACCTTATCTATTTATCCTATCCATATTCCCTTTATTTATTTTTCCATTTAAGGAGAATGGAGATTGTTCATCCAGATGGTGACAGGTGTCTAGCACACCTGAAAGTATGGTGCTGAAGATCTCATTGCGTATAAAACCTCTTGGATGTGCACTTGAATTCCATATTAAGATTCTGGACAAAGTACTGGAAAATGGGTTTGTGCTAGACAAGAGCTTCCAGAATGAGGGGTTAGGATGAATAGACTTGTTCTATGTTACAATTTTTTGTTTTGTCATTCCATGGTCATTCCATTATCAGAATTTTTGAAGAGCAGATTTTCCTCAGCATATTCACTGACTAGGCACAAAGTCACATGGTAGAAAGGCTCCATAATTGCAGCAGTAGGAAGTTTCAATAGAAAAAGTAACTATAAGACATGGTGATATAGGAATTTACTATTGGAGTCAACTTTGTGATAAACATTGCTTTGTGTGTCTCAGGAGCCCTGTCTGGCTTGACAATCTCTGACACAATGAGCTGAGAAGCAACACAGTTCATCGGTTTCTGTTTTCTTTGGATCTTTCTTTAGCCAGCTGAGCCTTTCATTTCTGCTCACCTAATCCAATGCCCTTCCAAACAGTCAATTTCCCACAGTCATGGCCATCAGCTACTGTCTGCCAGTTGTAAATGTCATTAACCCCCATTTTCATATCTCATTTATTGATGTCCCTATAGTACAGGTATGGATACCCTGAAGATCAAAACCCAATGCAACCTGCAGGCGGTCTTTGGGTATACAGCCATTACCCATTTAGAGTGTGTGAATCAGCCAGTGAGGATGTTGGTTTTACCAAATAGGATCAGCACACTCCAGGACCATTTAGTTGGTCACCATTTTTTGCCAAGAAATGTAGAAAATTCATCAGAGATAATGAGGTGGAAACTATTCAGCTTTTTCTTCTGCGGAGCATGCATTGTCCAAGCCTCTATAAGAGTGCACTGAGAATACCAGCTTGGTAAATTTTCACCAATTTAAAAACAGAAGTCGCTGGAAAAGCTTAGCAGGTCTGGCAGCATCTGTGAAGGGAAATCAGTTGATGTTTTGGGTCCGTTGACCCTTCCTCAGAACTTCCTCAAACCAAGTAGACATGAGTTACGAAGATGTCCCTCAGTATGGAATGCTAGTGCACTGTCATCAGTGTACAGCCACTCTCTGGTGAGGAGCTGGCATATTGTCTTAATTTTTAGGTAAGTAAAGCTGAACAACTGTTGTGCTATGTAAATAGACACCCTTTGTAAATGACCTGAAAGGGACATGACAGAAAAAATGTTTTACAAAGAGTGTTAGTGCCAGAACCCATTTAGTCCACTTTTGTTTAAGAATGTGCATCTTCTAGACTGGAATCACCAGTCTGAGAAGGCAGGGAGCAGGATTTACAATCTGAGGTCAGGAATTTGACACTTGGATCAGTTCTGTGTACCGACACCAGATTGCAATAGCATCAGTGACAGCTTGATTTTGAAATATAAATGACTGGCTAGGGGTGGATTTGGCACCCAGTTATAGTAGTGACTGAAGGTGGGAGTCAGAAGCACACAGCTCCTTGAAAAGGGTGATGGCAGCCAGGGTTACCATACACTGAAGCAAAATAGTAGCAAGGATTTCAGAGGTACTGGCTTGGGAGGATCCCCTGTGTGCTACCGTGATATTTGAATGCCCACTCTGTTGCCAATTTACATCCACCCTCCTCCGTATCCAAGGGCCCAAACACACCTTCCAGATGAAGCAGTAATTTGCCTGCACTTCACTCAATCTATCATGTGGAGGTGCTGGTGTTGGACCGATTTGGATAAGGTCAAAAATCTCAACACCAGGTTATAGTCCAATAGGTTTATTTGAAAACACTAGCTTTTGGAGTGCTGCTCCTTCATCAAGTGTCATTGAGAGAATTGTGTCCAAGGTCTTCCTCTCGCATGATGAACAAGCAGCACTCTAAAAGCTAGCGTTTTCAAATAAACCCATTGAACTATAACCTGGTGTCATGTGATTTTTTTGACCTCCCTCAATCATGATTATTGCATTCGCTGCTCACGATATGATTTCCTCTACATTGGGGAAATGAAGCATAGCCTGGGTGCTGCTTTGCAGAACATTTATGTTTTGTCCACAAAAAGACCCTAATCTTCCACTTCAACACACCACCATGTTCCCTAGCTGACATCTGTCTCAGGCTTGCTGCAGTGCAGTTCAGCACAAGCTGGAAGAACATCGTCTCATTTTCCACTTGGAAACTCGACTGCCTTCTGGACTCAATATTGAATTCAACAATTTTAGGGCTTCAGACACCTTCTCCCATGTCCTTACCCCACCCCCACACACCAGATCTTGTTATCACATAAGGAGTCTTCCACATCCATCAAAGTTTTACCTGCATATCCACTAATATCATTTATTGTATCCGTTGCTCCCGATGTGGTCTCCTCTACATTGGGGAGACTGGGCGCCTCCTAGCAGAGCGCTTTAGGGAACATCTCGAGACACCCGCACCAATCAACCAAACCGCCCCGTGGCCCAACATTTCAACTCCCCCTCCCACTCTGCTGAGGACATGGAGGTCCTGGGCCTCCTTCACCGCCCTCCCTCACCACCAGATGCCTGGAGGAAGAACGCCTCATCTTCAGCCTCGGAACACTTCAACCCCAGGGCATCAATGTGGACTTCAACAGCTTCCTCATTTCCCCTTCCCCCACCTCATCCTAGTTTCAAACTTCCAGCTCAGCACACTCTCCTTGACTTGTCCAGACTTGTCGAACCTGCCTCTCTCCTTTTCCACCTATCCACTCCACCCTCTCCTCCTTGACCTATCACCTTCATCTCCTTCCCCACTCACCCATTGTACTCTATGCTACTCTCTCCCCACCCCCACCCTCCTCTAGCTTATCTCTCCATGCTTCAGGCTCACTGCCTTTATTCCTGATGAAGGGCTTTTGCCCAAAACGTCGATTTCGCTGCTCGTTGGATGCTGCCTGAACTGCTGTGCTCTTCCAGCACCACTAATCCAGTACTTGTTATCACATAGTCTGCTAATACACACCATTCATCGCAAGTCACGATTGTCCACTAACAGCTATTCATTCTCCAGGCTGATCATTAACCATTCCTTTGTCAGTCCAACTGTTCTTCTCTCTCTTCGGGATCTATCTCCACGTAGTGTTTATTCCCTAGCATTTGCCCCCCCAAACTCTACATTCAGGATTAAAACCATTTTCCTAACTACCATCAGTTCTGAGGAAGAGTCACTGAACCTGAAACGTTATCTCAGATTTCTCTCCACAGATGCTGAGCCTTTCCAGCAAGTTTCTATTTTTGTTTCTGATTTCCAGCATCTTTCAGTTTTTTTTTCTTTACTGGGAACTCTAGTATGGCATTTCTGCTCTCACACTGACTCTAAATTACCTTGTTCTGAACTTGCTGCTCTCTGCATTCTCGGGACAACCTTGACATTAATATCATTAATTTGGATGACAAGGTGGCACTTGTTTGATGAACATCCTTGTACAGGATGAACTGTCAGTCTACTCCTTCTCCTATCTTTCCCAGATCACAAACTGACTATGGAACATTAAGCCATTCTTTTCCAGTTTATCAGCTCTGGAGATCTTCTCTACCTCCACATTGGCTTCAGCCACTTAGTTAGTCACCCAACATTGCACAACCTGCTTCTACCTCTTTACCAAGATTAAAACAAGACTGATTTGCTTAAACCCATTATGTTAAGCCAGGATTTTTAAATGAGAAAAAGTGAAGGAGCAGTGGTGTAGTTTCAAATCAGGATGGTGTGAGACTTGAAAGGGTAACTAGCTTCCCTCTGCTTGTTGTCTTTCTCAATAGTACAGGACGTGGGTTTGGAAAATCTGTCAAAAGCAAGTTGCTGTAAGTCATTTTGGAGCCGCTACTGCTGTGCCTCAGGTGCGTGGGTGCCAAACAAGTGGGTGGCTTTGTCTTGAGTGATGTACTTTTCAAGTGTTTCTGGACCTACAGTCATTCAGACAATTGGAAAATATTTCATCACACTACTGAATTGTGCCTTGTAGGTGCTGACAGGAACTGCAGAACAGGAGTTGTGTTATTTACCAAAGTGTTCACAATTCGGATCTGCTCTTGTAGCCACTTTACTTATTTAGCTGGGCTAGTTAACTTTCTGACTAATGATGTCCTTGCAGGATGTTGATTGTGAGCAGTTGAGTTATCTTGCAACAAGATGAGATAATTTGATTCCATTTTGCTATAAAATGTAATCAACTGGCACTTGTGTGACATGAATTTTTCTTGTTACTTATCAGCGCAAGTCTAAATCTTGTCTGAGTCTTGCTGTGTGTGGACACAAGTTGCTAGTGGTATCTGAGGAGCTGTGCATGGATCAAACCATATTCAATTTTCTATGAATGTGTCCCTGTTGCTATGATGAATGATTGGAAGGTTGGGGCTGTTCTACTTAGAACAGAGGGTGTTGAGAGGAGATTTGATTTGAAATATACACACATGTGAGGGACCTCAAAGTGGATGGGGCAAACCTATTTACCTTAGCATTTGAATCAGTGAATGGGGGGCATAGACTTACACTGATTGGTAGAAAGCTAATGGAGATGAGGAATTTCTTTTTCATCCAGGGTGTCACAGTTATGTTGAACTCACTACCTGGAAGTGTAACAAAGGCAATCATCATTTGAAAGTTGTCTGTATGTGTCTCATTTGATGTAACCTGAAGGGCTATGGAGCAAATGCAGGGAAATGCGATTAGCCTGGGTGGTTCGTTTTTCAACTGTTGCTGACTTGATGGGCCAAGTGGCCTTTTCTCTGCCATTGACATTTTAAGATTCTATGATTCTGACATAATGATGGGGGGAAGGTCATCAGTGAAACAGTTGAAGATGGTTGGGCTTAGCGTATTAACCCAAAGAACTAGAGTTCTTGGGGCATAATTGGTATTGTACCTACCTCTGAAGCAGGAGGACTTCATTCAAGTCCCACCTGCTTAGGCAGTGTGTCATATCATTTCTGAACAGATAGAGTAAAGGTATTTACACAGTATAATAACCCAAGAACTAGGGTTTTTGGCTTGCAGTGGTAGTGTTCTGGGAGGCCCAAATTTATGTCTCACATATTCTGGAACTTTGTAGTGATATATCTGAACACGTTGTCTAATGTCTAACCCAAAGAACTCCTGAAGCAATGTCTTGGGCCAGAAATTATTGGCCTCAACAACCATAACCATCTTTCTTTGTGCTAGGTACGGTTCCAAGCAATGGAAGACTTCCCCCGATTATAATGCTTTTAATTTGACAAGACCTCTGATACTACAGTCAATCAAAGCTACTTCACATTAAGCATAGTCACTCTCACCAAAGTTTTGGCGTTCATATCTTTATTTCATCTCTGGACCAAGATTGTAACAAATTCTAGTGCCAAGTAGCCCTGGTAAAACTCAAACTGATCATTAGTGAGCTCTTTGACTAAGTACTGATTGATGGCAATGTTAATGACACCTCTACAATACATGACATTTAAAAGAAAAGTTACTGGGAGACCAGAGAAATCTCACTCTTGAGCTGACCATTTTCATTTTTAAAAAAGTTACTGTAAATATTCTAAATATTTAAATAGTTTACCAATACTTATACTGATGGGGTGGTAATTTACCAGCTTGGATTTCCTCGGTTTTTTGTAAACAGGACATTCTTGCCCAATTTTCTGTTGGATTGATGCCAGCATTGTATTTGTGCTGCAATAGCTTTGCTCCACAATGAGAAGTATAACAATGTGAAGCTGATTTTCTTGCTGACTTTCTCATTTTAAAATTCAACTGTAATGTTCCTATTGCTGTTGGAAGTCAACTGATGGCAAGGACAGATCTTGGGTCTCCTTGCTTGATTTCTTGCCATTACACCTAGTTTGCGTGTCATTGATTTTGAAGAAATATTACTAGGAACTTGTAAAAGCATTTAATAAAGTTAACAGGTGGGAGATGGTCATGTCACTGGACTCATATTCTATAGGGTAAAAACAATGACTGCTGATGCTGGAAAGCAAATACTGGATTAGTGGTGCTGGAAGAACACAGCAGTTCAGGCAGCATCCAATGAGCAGTGAAATGGATGTTTTGGGCAAAAGCCCTTCATCAGGAATAAAGGCAGTGAGCCTGAAGCATGGAGAGATAAGCTGGAGGAGGGTGGGGTGGGGAGAGAGTAGCATAGAGTACAATGGGTGAGTGGGGAAGGAGATGAAGGTGATAGGTCAAGGAGGAGAGGGTGGAGTGGATAGGTGGAAAAGGAGATAGGCAGGTCGGACAAGTCCGGACAAGTCTAGGAGACAGTGCTGAGCTGGAAGTTTGAAACTAGGATGAGGTGGGGGATGGGGAAATGAGGAAGCTGTTGAAGTCCACATTGATGCCCTGGGGTTGAAGTGTTCCGAGGCGGAAGATGAGGCTAATCCTCTGGGTCCAATTGCACTATGATTACTTTTTAAATTCGTTAATTATCAATAAATCTGGGAAAATAACACTGGCATCAGTAATGGTGGCCATGGAGGCTATCATTGATTATTGTTTTGAAAAAATAATCTGTTTACTCGTGCCCTCCAGGGAAGGAAATCTGCTGTTCTTGACTGGTCTATGTGTGACTTTTGACTTATCACTGTCCTCTGGACTAGCCAGCCACTCAGTCCAAAGGCACAAATACTGGCCTTGCCATTGACACCCACATCTCCTCAATAACATAGCAGAAGAAAGCTGAAAAGTTTCAGTTGGTAAACCGACACTAGCGTTACAATTCCTGCTTTGTCTTGCCCTTTAAGCGTCACTTTCTTGTGTGGAGGTAGAGGAGGGGTGAAATTACACCACAGTGATTAATTATCCTAGCAACAATAAACCTACTTTCAAAGCCAAAAATAATCGAGAAACCTATAACCAAACGTAGGCAAAAACAATTCTAATACAAAATAAAAACAGCTAGATGTTATTCCCATTCTTATTCCAAAAGAAGAGTTACTAGGAGATCAATAAAATCGCAGACTCATTTTGACTGATAAAACCCCAATAAAGGTACTTTATTTGTTTCAATAATTTAGTAACGTGCCTCGTTCTTTTTGAGATCCGAGTTGCATTTCACCCCCCAGTCCTTAGGGTATTGCTGGGAGTGAATAACAATGAGATGAAAGTTTTGTTCCTTTCAGTTGTGACAGGAGCTGTCCATCACAGTTGCCGCAGTGGCTTGGCAGCGCCTGGGCCACGTTACAATGACTGAAGGTTTCGAGTTGCGGATGGGGCTGCGTTCGCGGGCACGAGCTTTACTGAACCTCGGCGCGCGCCGTCGCGATCCAGGCTGAAAGTTTCCCCAAAGTGTTCCGGCGGCAGCGACACCGGGAAGCGGCTCCCCCCCGCCCCCCCCCGCCATCAGCGGCTCAGGGACGGCACAGTCCACACATTCCGTGAGTTACCGAGACTGAGAGCCTGCTCTGCCCGATCGCCAGCCGCGTCCGGATTGGGGCCGAGGATCTTCAACCCCGGACCAGAACCGTTAAGAGAGTGAGCATCGGTTACCATGGCAACGACATGTAGGAGGGATGGGGATGAGGGGAGTGAGGGGAGTGAGGGGGAGGGGGGTGGGGGTGAGGGGGAGGGGGGTGAGGGGGAGGGGGGGATGGGGGGTGAGGGGGGTGAGGGGAGTGAGGGGGAGGGGGAGGGGAGTGAGGGGGAGGGGGATGGAGGGGGATGAGGGGGGGGATGGAGGGGGATGAGGGGGGGGGGAGATGGAGGGGGAGGGGGGGGAGGGGGATGAGGGGGGGAGATGGAGGGGGAGGGGGGGGAGGGGGATGAGGGGGGGGGATGGAGGGGGAGGGGGATGAGGGGGGGGGATGGAGGGGGAGGGGGATGGGGATGAGGGGAATGAGGGGGGAGGGGGGGGAGGGGGATGGGGATGAGGGGAATGAGGGGGGAGGGGGGGGGAGGGGGATGGGGATGAGGGGAATGAGGGGGGAGGGGGATGAGAATGAGGGGAGAGGGGGAGATGAGGGGGGAGGGGGATGAGGGGGAGATGAGGGGGGAGGGGGAGGGAGGGGGAGATGAGGGGGGCGGGGGAGGGAGGGGGAGATGAGGGGGGAGGGGGAGGGAGGGGGAGATGAGGGGGGAGGGGGATGAGGGGGAGATGAGGGGGGAGGGGGAGGGAGGGGGAGATGAGGGGGGAGGGGGAGGGAGGGGGAGATGAGGGGGGGGGGATGAGGGGGGAGGGGGAGGGAGGGGGGGATGGGGGGGATGGGGGAGGGAGGGGGGGATGGGGGGGGATGAGGGGGGAGGGGGAGGGAGGGGGAGGGGGGGGTGATGAGGGGGGAGGGGGAGGGAGGGGGAGGGGGGGTGATGAGGGGGGAGGGGGAGGGAGGGGGAGGGGGGGGTGATGAGGGGGGAGGGGGAGGGAGGGGGAGGGGGGGGTGATGAGGGGGGAGGGGGAGGGAGGGGGGGATGAGGGGGGAGGGGGATGAGGGGGAGATGAGGGGGGAGGGGGAGGGAGGGGGAGATGAGGGGGGAGGGGGAGGGAGGGGGAGATGAGGGGGGAGGGGGAGGGAGGGGGAGATGAGGGGGGAGGGGGATGAGGGGGAGATGAGGGGGGAGGGGGAGGGAGGGGGAGATGAGGGGGGGGGGATGAGGGGGGAGGGGGAGGGAGGGGGGGATGGGGGGGGATGGGGGAGGGAGGGGGGGATGGGGGGGGATGAGGGGGGAGGGGGAGGGAGGGGGGGATGGGGGGGGATGAGGGGGGAGGGGGAGGGAGGGGGAGGGGGGGTGATGAGGGGGGAGGGGGAGGGAGGGGGAGGGGGGGTGATGAGGGGGGAGGGGGAGGGAGGGGGGTGAGGGGGGGATGAGGGGGGAGGGGGATGAGGGGGGTGGGGGAGGGGGGGGATGGGGGGGGATGAGGGGGGAGGGGGAGGGTGGGGGGGTTGAGGGGGAGGATGAGGGGGGAGGGGGTGAGGGGGGAGGGGGTGGGAGGGGGGGATGGGGGGGGATGAGGGGGGAGGGGGAGGGAGGGGGGGATGAGGGGGCGGATGAGGGGGGAGGGGGATGAGGGGGGAGGGGGAGGGAGGGGGGGATGGGGGGGATGAGGGGGGTGGGGGAGGGAGGGGGGATGAGGGGGCGGATGAGGGGGGAGGGGGAGGGGTGGGGATGGGGGGGATGAGGGGGGAGGGGGGGGGAGGGGGGAGGGGGTGGGAGGGGGAGGTGGGGGAGGGGGGAGGGGGTGGGAGGGGGAGGGGGGGGATGAGGGGGGGTGGGGGTGGGTGGGGGTGGGGGGGGTGGGGGGGTGGGGGGGTGGGGGTGGGGTGGGGGGGGGTGGGGGTGGGTGGGGGGGGGAGGGAGGGGGGGGGTGGGGGAGGGTGGGGGGGGGTGGGTGGGGGTGGGGGGGGTGGGGGGGGGTGGGGGAGGGGGGGGGGGGAGGGTGGGGGGAGGGGGGGGAGGGGGGGTGGGGGGGGTGGGGGGGATGGGGGGGGGTGAGGGGGGAGGGGGGGGAG